>NC_143250.1:135008333-135322500 GCF_984573655.1 Nuphar pumila
TATAAATTTTCTATCCTTTTCTTAAGAAAATTCTCAAAATCCAAGTTTTTCTGATAAGTGTTTTTCTTTTCAAATGATCATCTTTTCTCAAGAATTCCTTCATTTTCCTGAGATTTTTATTTTCCTCATGGTTTTCCAAGTCTTTCTAAACTTTCTTAAAATTTTCCTGATATTCTTATTTCCTCATGGTTTTCCAAGTCTTTTCTAAGCTTTTTCAAAATTTTCCTGAGATTCTCATTTCTTCATGGTTTTCCAAGTCTTTCTAAACTTTCTTAAAATTTTCCTGAGATTCTTATTTCCTCATGGTTTTCCAAGTCTTTCTAAGCTTTTCTCAAAATTATCCTGAGATTCTCATTTTTCTAAGTCTTTATAAACTTTCTCAAAATTTTCCTGAGATTCTCATTTCTTCATGATTTTCAAATCTGATAAACTTTCTCAAGATTTTCTCGAGAGTCTCACCTCTTCATAATTTTCCAAGTCTTTATAAACTTTCTCAATATTTTCCCGAGATTCTCACTTCTTCAAGATTTTCCAACTCTTTATAAATTTTCTCTAGATTTCAAACCTTCTTCGTCTGAGTTTTTCTTGAGAGATTGATTTCCATCCTTTTCCTGAGAAATACTTTTCAACTTCAAATATTTTCTAAGCATACATCATATTTTCCAATTTACATTTTTCAAAATTCTCATAGCACATGCCTGAATTCTCTGTGCATTTAGGATAGAACACGATTTCGGTAATTTCACTAAGTCAAGCATAATTTTGGTCCTTGGTTCGATTACCTCTGTTAAAGGCGGCAGGAACGGTCGAACCTCGTACCGACAGGTCGAGCCCCATCCCATGGATTTTCCTGCAATTTTCAAAACGGAGGCGAGTATTTCAAAACAATTTCCAAAATCCGGTCAAGTTTGAATCGCGAAAGCATTTCCCTCTCTCTTCCGCGAGGAAGGGAAGACGGGAAAAATTTTGCGACGATAACAGAAATGCCCAAATGTCATTAGAAAATACTTACCTACATTAATTTTTGGCATTATAGAGAGGTTGTAGACATTCATGTGCTAGTCCTGGCTGGTTACGCTGATGAGGAGTCAATTTTTTCTATCGAAGAGGTGCTAGAGGACAATGGAGATTTTGTGGAGGCAGGGGTCTATCCGCGTTGTCCTATCACTAGAGTTTGTTGGGGCTTCTATGTACATGAGTCCATAGTAGTATTCTAGGGAGTAGAGGCGATTTTGACTATGGAGGTGATGGTAATGGTCCTTGGAGTGCGGCGACAACACCAACAACAACTCTTTAGTTCTCCCGTCTCCTTTCATCCCCCAGTTGTGAAGGGTTTTTTTCCTGATTAGAGCCATCATATCTCCAGTTTGGCTCTTATGGGAGCAATAACTTTCTGAACTCTGCTCACTTTCATTATTTTCTCAGCTTCTTAGAATATTCTTAACAACTATGATAACTGGTCTTCATTCTGAATGCAGGAAATCCTAAAAAAGATGTGTAGAGCACACCTTGAGCTCCTCTAAACCTGTCAGTTCCATAAGGATAATGAGTTGATGGCTGCCATGGAGGAGATCAGGTTCGATTATTTGGCCCAATGTGGAATTGTCATGGTCAACAAGAAGTTGACCCTAGCGTTGGTCGATAGGTGGATGTGAGAGACCAACACCTTTTATCTTCCCTAGGGTGAGATGACCATATCTCATGTTGAGGTTCGTCACCTTTTGGGCCTTTTGATCGGTCTGGATCCGATGGTGATTAGTGGTGAGGATCCAGAAAAGATCTACAGACGGATCTATGATCGGGAGCCTCATTTAGACATTAAGATCCAAATGCACTAGCTGCAAAGAAAGTACGTATCCCCAGAGAGCCCCGGTCACTACAAGAATTTCATGGATTAGCAACAGACGTTATCCGTCGCTACTCTGTCACCAATCCATTGCTAAAATTGTTAGTGACAGATTGGTGATGGATAACGTTCATCGTGATATCCTAGTTGCTAATTAGCGACAGAAAAAATTTGTCGCTACTTCTATCGCTAAATGGTGAGGGATTAGTGAATGCCATAATTCATCGCTAAATAACGATTAATTTTGTTTTTGCGATAAATATAAATCCGTCGCTAAATTGCGTCGCTATTTTGTGCCTGAATTTTCGCTGAATTTTAGCGACGAATACATATTCATTGCTAATCCATCACAAAATTTTAAAAAAATTTAAAAAAATTTTGGCTGGGGGCGCTGCCCCCCTACGACCCCCACCAGGGGTGGCCCCCCTCCCGCTGACCACGCAGCGAGACCCGCACCAGGGGGAACCTTTCAACCCCCCTCCACTACAAGAATTTCGTGGATTAGCGACAGATGTTATCCGTCGCTAAAATTGTTAGCGACGGATTGGCGAAAGGTGACCCACGAGAATGAAAAATGACCTCTATACAACAAGCAGAAAGGTTCAATTCATCATAGACTTTTACAATATAAGAATTTGATCACTTCACAACTATGCAATGGAAATTGCATAAGCTCTCAAATTGACAAAACTAGAATTTTCTTTAGATCCACATGCAATTGTAAACCACATTTACCTGCCAGAACCTAACCAAACTTGAGATGCACCACCTCCATTATATCTGTAACGATAAATATAATCACCCTCTTGTTTCTTTAGCTCTTCATCTTTGAGTTCATTCATTTTATCACACATTAGCCTATCAAGATCGATTTCTTTGTTTCTAGGATCCATTCTGACCTGCAAAAGAAGGAGAAGCAATACAAAACTATCATAACTACAATCTTAAAAGAATAATGGCAAAAAACTTCAAATTATTCAGAATATACATTTATCAACTAAACAAATAATTGTAGGAAACACCAGTAGCATATCTTATCTCACAAGATAAGCATCAAAGGTAGACAAAATGAGGTTACATCCTATACTAATTACACATTCTAGATATTGGAAATTTGGAACTTAGGACACAAAAAAGAAGAGACATGCTTTTACCTTTTCAAAAATTACAATGAATATAACACTAGGTACAGGCCGATCCTTCTCAGCCATAGAGGACATGCTTTCCACATCAAACATGAAGGAGTATAATTGCTTAAACACAGGCTCCACTTTTGTTGCTTCCACCTCAAAAACAGGTAATTCCCTCCCGTATTCACTCTGAAGTGCAAAAGAACAGTGGTTTCACTTCAGTAATTGTGCCAGCAACCTCATTTACGAGATTATACCAAGCAGTACCGATGTAAAATGAAAAAATGCATAGCTTGGTGAAAGTACAATAATTACCTCTCTTGCAGTTCCAGCAGGAACCATGGCCGCCTTCAATAATTTCTCAAGCGCTATAAGTTCTTGTTGTCCCACCTGGCAGCAATGTTTACAAGGCATATATGATCATTTTAAGATGGCAAAATCTAAACAAATACATATTTTACCATTACCTAAACATTCCCAAAATTTAAATTATGGTGATGAATGTGTTGGAGACTTGCAGCACCTAAGGAAAAGAGAGAGAGAGAGAGAGAGAGAGAGAGAGAGACTAAATACATCTGAACTCAACTGAAAATATAGCACAATATCAACAAAGAAGCTAATATAGGTACTAGAAAATAGAACATCCTTTAATTATAGTTCAAAAGACTTCTAATTTTCACTGAAACAACTAAATTATATGGAAACTAAACAAAACATATAAATACATCCAACATTTGGATCACAGCTACAAAATAATCCTCAATCAATCCAAAGAAAATGAGCATGTTTTGAGAAATCATAGATATAATAATGTTGAAAATGCAGAGAGGATATGAAAGTGTGCAACTGCACCTTCCTATCATGATGCCTCGAACACATGATTATTAAGCGCTAAAAACATTGAAATGAATCTACGCACAACTAGAGTGACATGAAAAATTCTACATACCATGACATGAGGCAGCGGCTGAAGATTCTAGTTTCTAGCTCCTGCAACAGAATATGACCCTGAAGAAGATAAGGGACCACTTGTTGCAGGTCCGTGCACTTCCTGTCAAGTTGATTGATTCAATCAAAAATCCGATAAACAACCAAATTATCATTGATGGTCAAGAAACACTAAACCCCCATGTTAATAGTTAAAGTCTGTTCCTCTCTTACTGAATCTAGTTGAAGAGAAGTTTACAAAATGAAAATAAAAATCAAGATTGAAATAACAATTCCAATTCCAACAAAACAGAGTCTCTACAACCATTCTATTCATCGAAAACAAGCAAACAATTGACAAATGCAGAAGAATAAATAGAAGGTTCGTCACACTACTCATGCAGAAGAAGAATTAAAATGCAGACTACCATATAAAAAATTCATGTTCACCACATAAAAATGCAGAGTAAAAATGCAGACTACCACATAATAGGGAAAAGAAAATGAGAAAGAGTACCTTCAATCACAAAGCACAAGGTTTCCGCCATCAAAACGAATGAAGCACACGTCTTCCTCCTCGTTCTTCTTCGCTTGGACCTTTGGCTGAGCCCTCGCCCCTTTCTTCCCCATCTTTCGTTTCTTGCTCTGGCTCGACTCTGGGATGCCACCATCCTCCACCACCTCAACCGCATCGACAACGGCCATTTCCACATCCAACGGTGCGTCGTCGACGACCGCATCCCCAACTTTGCGAAGAGGCAATGGAATGAGCTCCTCCAAGTCGACTCCTTCAAAAGGCCAAAAACTTGAATCCAAGAAGCCATTCTCATACTCAACTGGCTTCAGAGGTGGCAAAACGTCGAATTTCAAAGGGTGGTAGATGTCGACGACAGCTTCTTCGTCTATGGCAAGTTTCTCCCTCACACCGCCGTCAGAATCCCCTGATTCTCCCTTAAGTGAAGGGCATCTAGTTTTCCTAAGGTTTCTTATTCTTCTTAGGGTTTCGGTTAGCTAACCTGCCTTCTCTCCTTGAGAACCCACCCTTCGTCGTTCACTCCTATAGCAAGAGAAGAAGGTCTCGTTTAAGAGTGGAGAGGATTGTTCCTCTTCATATGCTCTTCTTCTGTTTATCTTATTATCCAAAAATTTCAAGCTTTCTTCCTAAACGACCCTGGATTTTTGCGATATTGTAAATTTTTGAGGAAATATCAAACAACCCTGGATCATCAAGGGCGTTAAGGAAGAGATCGGGAAGGGATTCCTCCTCCCCTAGGATTTTTGCCATTGACGGTACGGTGGAGGAGCTTCTCTCGGGCGTACTCGACGAGAATTTTGAAGAGGGAGAGAGAATTTTGCGCCAGAATCATTTTATATCGAAAATTAGCGACGGAAAAATTCTATCGCAAAATTCGTCGCTAAGTTGCGACGAAGTTTGAGACAGAATGTTTTCATCGCTAATCCGTCGCTGCTTAGCGATGGATTTTGCAACAAAATTGTTTAGTCGCTAATCCATCATTAATTAGCTACAGAAATTTATGATAGATTTTTTTTGTCGCTAATTCTAATTTTAGGGACGACTAGTTTTCTCTAGCTAATCCGTTGTAAATTTGCGATGAAAATAACGCATCGCAAATTTCTGTCGCTAATTAACATTTTTCTTGTAGTGGGTGAAGCGCACCATGATGTCTACCATCATGGGTGACCTATCACATGTACTTGATGGGAGCAATGAGACCCATATGCCACTTTGGTACATAGAATTCATGGTGGACCCACTCTGATATGACTGGTCTAGTGGTATGTTGGTCCACTCCTACTACTACTTCAGCTAATATGTTTTGAAGAGAATGATTGGTGCATTGATGGCTTGTACTGTCTTCCTTGATGTATAAATTTCTTCCCTCTCTTTCTGTTCTTTTATCTATTCGCTTACTTTGAATTCTTTCGGTATTTTCAAACTTTTTCTTGCCTTTGTCTCATTTGTGGTGACATACCTGAATCTCTATTAACAAGGTCGTCATCACACCTCCTTCTGGTCATCCCTAACTCAACTGGTGGTCAGCTCGCACAAAAGGGATAAGCAATCCTAGAAGGAGCTCAAAGAGGTGATTGATTCCCTTGATCAAAGCTAACCTATCCTGTTAGATCAATGTCTTTCTCATCGTTCCATGACACAAAATGACCAAAGCTACCTAGAGTTAACATTTAATATATCCACTTCTTTCTTCCTTGGCCTACCACATTTCTTAGGGCATGTTTGTAATGCTATGTGATTCTTTGGTTTTTTCAAGGTCCTGTAAATGTAAATCATAATCATAATAGTTTCTCAAGGTTAGTGAAACATAAGAAAAGCACAAGTTATGAGTACCAGCTAAGAATGTTTTTGCCTTAAATCTTGTGAAAGTTAGTCATAAGATAATCCTCATAAGAAAAACACAAGTTATGAGTAACATCTTCTACTTTCCTTAACTATGATTTTTCATCTCCACCTGTGACCATTCTTTTAAAAATAAACTTGCTCATAAGTATACTTTTTCATTCATTAAAAAATAAAATTTACTCATATATATATATATATATATATATATATATATATATATATATATATTCACTACAAGGATGAGGGTCAAAAGCGGTGACTCAGAAACGACGACAGCGAAAGTCACCGCTATTGATCAATAACTAACGGTGAGATTTTTGTCCCCGCTACTTGCTAGGTAATAGTCGTGACATAAATATCACACCATTATTAATATACTATGACCATGATTCTTGATGTTATTGCTGATCAATAACGACGAGATAGACTGTATTGTGAATGTGTTGCCCCTGCACACATGTCGTCGTTACAGATATATCTTTAATGGCAACATTATCTCATTGTCAAATATTGTCGTTAAAACACTTTAGTGACAATATTTAACAGTCAAATAATGGTGTCGTTAACGATAAATAATGGCAATATATTAATGTCATCGTTATAGGGTTTACTATGTAACGATGACTTTGTATATCCCCGTTAAAGATATGTCTTTAACGGTGACATATGTGGCCATTAAATATTGTTGTTAAAATACTTTCACTGCAATATTTAACGTTCATTGAATAACGATGATATACAAGTGTCGTTGTTATGGGCTTTACTCTATAACGGCGACATTCCATGTCGTCGTTGTAGGTTTTACTTTATAACGGTGATATTTATGTCGTCGTTATAGAGTATAATTAGGGCCCGACGGGTCCTTTTTAATTTTTTTTCTTTTGCTTTCTCTATCTCTCTCTCTTTGCTCCTCCCTGATCCCTGCTTTTTGCTCGGGTGATCCTGCCAGACTGCGTCCTCCCTCCTCTCTACTCAGGTGACTGCTGCACCGCCTCTTCTTTCTTCTCTACTCGGGTGATGCCACCAGATCGAGGATCGGTCCTCTCTCTCTCCTGCCATTGGTATGCATCTCTCTTTATGTCTCATATCTCAATCTCTTTATCTCGCACTCTTACTCTTACTCAGCCTGGTTTTTTTTATCTCTCACTCTTGATTCCTACTAAATTGAGCATGATAAATACATCTAACGGTTCAAATCTGTCATAAAACACTACAAAACCATGGAGCAAAATGAGATACGTACTCACTGAAGATGGGGGAAGAGGGGAAGAGGAAAGAGAGAGAGAATGAGAGAGAGAGAGGAGGGAGCTATTGTCCCTCATCCTTGTAGTGAATTATTTTTCAATGTACATGTGAACCTCTTTCACTCTCTCTCCCATCTGCAAGAACGGGCTGCTTTCTAGTATTCATTAATAACTTTCTCCATTCTCTCAAAAAACTTCTTTCTTCCTAGGCGTGGTCTGATGCTTCGAAGTCTTTGATACGAGCTTGACTGGAGGCATCATAGTTCTTTTTGTTTTTGTAATAGTTTTTTGCTCATCCTCTAAGGCATAGGGCATTCTTTGGTCTTGCAGAAGATGTAGGCCTATCCTCAACATATCCTCAACATTTAGGTGCTGAGAAACTGCACAAACACTCTTAGTTGTAATCATTTGAATCATGGTGAGGCCAACCAAGTCATCTAGATGTGAGAGTAGGGATTATCAAGTGCTAAGTGGAAATAATGTCAATAATGAACGCTGACAAATGGCAAGGAGGCAAAAAGTCGGCTTTGAAAAGAGGCATAAGTACGAAAGGGAAACTTTAAATTGCAAAGGTAATCATTTATCATGTGAATGGGTATATTGCTCTTGGGACTACGCGAGGAATTCCATATGCCATATCTTGATCATTATATATACATTATCGTCTGCTTTTCTAAGAGACCAAGCCTTATAAGGAGTTATTGGCTAGCCAGGCTTGTTGGATCCTTATAGGCCTTTGATTTTGAAGATCACAACAAACCAGGAACATTTTCACCCAATTCTTACTACCAATGCTTTACATCAAATCTACAAACTCGAGTATAAACAACCATGTGTTTCAATTGGCAACAAAAAAGGGTTTGCAATTGAAAAAAGAAAAAGAAAAAGAAAAGAAAAGAAAATAAATTTTTTCTATAACAGCTCCATGATTTCCTTGGCAAAGATAAACTCTCAATCTTGAGCAATAGACTATATGAGCAAGACTACCATCCAAAATCATAATTCTAAGAACAAAAGGTTCTACCAATTACAAAACAAGATGGAATTTTCTGCTAGCTAATTTCATAGTCTAGTGGAAAATAAGAGCTTATATTTCAATATGAGAGACTTATTCACATATACCAATGACTGGTTCTTTTGATATGAGACCTTAATCTTACAACAATAAGGATGCCTATCTTGCAGTTTCTCAATTTATATGATTACAACCCCCAAGGAACCATGGGAACCATTAATAAGATTACACAATATACCCATTAACACATAACTCTCCATGCTTGCCATCATGAAAATTATTTGAGGAAAATGATTAAAGGATTTTTACAGTGAACTGGAAGAAGATCTTTTAGCCTGAGAAGTGCTTGAGATGGTACTCTGTGGTTTTGAACTTCTGTCAGTCCCTTCAGAGAAGAACATAATGTTTTCCTAGTTGTCCACTAGAACCTGAAGAGATCTTGGGATAGGAGGCATGCCAATCTCCAGGACTTTCTCAAGAAACTGAACTACCTGCACCATAGAGGGCCTAGCTAGCATTCTCATCATCCTGAATACACCAGATAGCAACTCTGCAAGCTCTAGTAATCTCTTCTGGATCAGCTTCACACTCCAATCTAGGATCAAGCAAGACAAACTCTTAGCCCTTGAGCACCTTGTTCTCGGCCCAAGTAGGAAAAATAGCCAACCTTACCATCCGCAGAGTGATCCATATTTCTCCATCCTGAAATCAACTTTAACGGCACCATTCCACTGTAAACATCAGTCTTTGGTGTGATTGCAAGACCAAAGATCCACTCTGGTGCAAGGTAGCCCCATGTTCCTCTGAAAGTCATCAAGACCTAGCTAAATTTGTGGCCTAAGAGCTTGGCCAACCAAAAATCTGCAACCTTTGGACAGAATTCAACATCCAAAAGAATGTTTTCAGGCTTGATGTCACAATGTATGATGCCTACATTTTTCATGAAGGTAGTTTATTCCTCTTGCAGTCCCAGGAGCAATTCCATGAAAAGAGGCATAAGTAGAAATATGTTTCTTTTTTGTTTAAGTACTAAAACTTAGATGTACATATCATTTTATCATGTGCAAGATTGTGATATTAATATACAACCAAATAATATATATATATATATATATAGGTGCTAAATGAAACATGCTAAATGATAGGTGCTAAATGAATTTTAGAAATTTGAGTTTTTATTTGTAAATGACACTGACCAAAGATTTTTTTGTTGAATGCAGTAGAGTCATTGTCTGTGAATATGGATCAATCATGGATATACATTCACGAAAGAAGTTATGAACCTTATACATCTAGAATTGATCAATTCATTAAAGTATCACATGCTCATATTGATTCCGCTAATAGAATGTGATGCCTATGTCGGGACTGCAAGAATAAAAATTTCAGCTTCTACTACTGATCAAACTACACTTGATTGGATGTAGTTTTACCATTAAATATATTCAGTGCCATGTGAGTATGGCCTAAATCCACGTAGATGCAATGCATGTATATCATAATGAGAACGAGGATATGACATGACCAAAAGTTCACAAGTTTTGTTTTTACAGAATCACAAGGATGCTTCTCTAGAATTATGAATTCTCGTAAGAGGATCTGAGCATATATCATAGTCGTATCAAACTTGTGATGTTAATGAAATTAGGTTTTATACACAGTCTCATAGTGAAGATCATAGTTCTTAGAACAATGGGATAATCCTTACGCCTGATGTAGACTATTATAGTGTTCTAAAAGATATTATTGAATTTAAATATATAGGACACAATTAAGTATATATGTTTAGATGTGATTGGTTTGATAATAGGCACATATATAAGGACAAATACTTTACATGTATCAACATGTGTCACCCAACATACCAAGAAGATCTCTTTATTTTAGTTTCTCAAGCTATGCAAGTATTTTATATTAAAAATCTTATAAAGAGCAAAATATATATAGCGTAAAAGATAATACCATGAAACATGTATAAGATTCTACTATCTTTATCTAAATGAAACGAATAACATTACAACGATATGAATCAAGACGATAATTGCAAAGGGGTTGATTCATTACCCCCCACATCATCGACAAAGATCTCATGTTGTTACATCGAGATGATTCAGAGGATGATTGATAAATATTTTAATGCGTAATTTTATGAAAGATATATGTTACAACTGAATCCAAATATCATCACTATAATCACACTGGCTTTCGTGCATTAGAAGCAAATCAAACAACGAAAAGCTTCAGTAACTATCAAGCTCGGTACGACGAAAGGCTTCATACCTTCAGAGCTATCATACAAAGATGAGTTTTTTATTTTCTAATTTTTTTTTTCATATAGTATAGTGCTAAATATGTTTGATCTAATAGATTCTTAATTTGTTGTTTGCAGACTTAAATAGATTGACAAGAACTGCTAAAAATAATTGTGAGTTATTAGACTTAATTCTTATGCTGCTATCATCATCATCATTAACATTATCATGATTATTTTTTTTACATTTTTTTTTGAATTGCCATCTTTAAGTGTATTTGTTGTAGATTTAGAGATGATATAGGGAAAGGGTTTACAGATTATGTATGTTTGCCTTTTGAAGTATTTTTATTGCAGGTTTGGAGATGATGTAAGAGAGGGGGTTGGAAAGGATGTATGTTTGTTTTTTGAAGTATGTTTGTTGCAAATTTAGAGAGGATGCAGGGGAGGGGGTTTGAAAGGATGCATCTTGTTTTTTAAGTGTGTTTGTTATAGATTTAGAGAGGATGTAGGGGAGGGAGTTGGAGAGAATGTATGTTTATTTTTTGATGTGTGTTTGTTGCAGGTTTAAAGTTTTTTGAAGTGTATGTTTAAAGTTGAATGTTTGAGGAGGTTTAAGAGGATGAATGTTTGAAGAGGTTAGAGAAGTGTATGTTTATATTTGAATGTATATTATGTTTGGAGATGCTTGAAGTATATATTTGAATTGTATTTGTCATTTTATTTAATATATTTTTAAAACTAATATAAAATTTTTGTTTTTACAGATTTAAGGCCTATAACATCGACATTTTTATATCATCGTTATAAGCCTTAACCTTATATCATAGTTAGAACCTATAATGAAAACTTAATTATCGTCGTAATACCCTGTACTAGTGACTTACTTTTGGCCTCTATATACTACAACAATAAGTTATTTATCCTTGTTATATGGTGTTTCACCATTATAGGGTAGGTCACCGCTATTGATTTACCTAGTTCTGACGAGATTCTTTGCTGGTGTTGGGCCATACATTAACGATGACTTATAAATGTTACAGTTATTACTTAACTAAGGCAAAAAATTGGTGATCATTTTTTATTGTTGTTGTAGACCTACAATAGTGATAAATAAGGCAATAGCAGCAAGAAAGGTCATCGCTATTAAATTGCTTCCTTGTAGTGATTCATTCATTCATTAAATAATGAACCCGCTCATACATATATTTATTCATTCTTTAAAAAATAAACCTGCTCTACTTATATTCATTCATTAAAAAATGAATATGCTCATATATCAATGTCCATGCATCAATAATTGACGAAACAAAAATTATTTAATTAAAAATTTTAAAATTATCTAATTAATCAATATCCACCACCTAATCTACAATCAAGTCATGACCATCTGAACCACAACCACTAGCCTCACCGAGCTGTCATTATCATCATCATCATCATCGTCATCATTATCTATCAAAAAAAAAAAAGAGCAAGAAATGAAGGTACAAATGCATTCATAAAAAAACAACCTTTTTACAATCATATAAACATTTCATGGGTACATGGATGGAATCTCCAAGTAATGCTATCCTTAATCAAGTCTGCATCTGAGCTGCAACAAATTCACATGCCTTTAGCATGTATGGTTCACAACCACCCAATAATAACGAGAGATCAGGTACAATATGGTTGCACAAAAATTATACATTAAGCACTTCATTGCCATCCATTAGGTCTTGGGCCCCACACCCTCTCCTCAAGATGAAGTGTGAACAGGTGATTAATGCACAAATATTTGTGCAATGATATTGCACCTGATCTTTTCACAATAATAACTAGGGGTGGGAATCAGGTCGGGTTGGCGAGTTGTGTCAGCGAGTCAGCATACCTCAACACGAACCCAACCTATTTATTAAACGGGTAATCCGACACGACCCGGTTAACCCGTTTAATAAACAGGTTGGGTCGGGTAAACGGGTTGGCGGGTTAGCGGGCGGGTTGGCGGGTTAGCAGGCAGGTTGGCGGGGCGGGTCGGGTAGACGGGTTGACGGGCGGGTTGGCTGGTTGGGTTCGGGTAAATGGGTTGAACCGCCCACCTAAACCGTTTATTAAACAGGTCAGCCGGGTTGGTGGGTTGGCATACCCCCAAACCCGACCCTTTTAATAAACGAGTTAGGCAGGTCGACCCGTTTATGATACGAACCCGTTTAAGCCAAACAGGAACCCGCCTAAGAGGCGGGTTGGCGGGTCGTGTCAGGTCTCTGAAGTGTGCACCCAATGCTTAGAGATTACAATGTGTTGCCTCGTGTCACCATAACCGCTTGATGGTCTAAAACATGCTTGATTGATGTGTATTAGTCATATATTTTTAGGCAACCTGATCACATGCTTACATTTAAATAACTAAAACATAAATGATTCAGAACTGACAGATAAAGCATAAATGAAACATAAATGATTCAGAACTTTAAATCTTTTAACGCTACAATCGACCCCACTTAGACAACTTTCAGGACTAATGATTTAAATGCTTCTAAGCTAAAGAGCATTCTACTATTTTATGAGAAGTCAGAAGCAAATCAATACTTCCCGGCCCCATAAATTGAAGCCAGTAACATAATTGTGTTTGCTTTAATTACCTGGACTGACTTGTTAAGAAATGGAGTTTGTGTTCATAAATATCAGTGAATACCGATAGTCCAATAATGTAAGGTAATTATTAGACCCAAGGGGTTTGACAGTAGTGGGATGGGGCCTAAGCCGTTTGACTTGTAGCCTAGATTCAAATTCTATGGGCATTACCCTGAGTAAACGGAAGCTTGGCAACTCCCTGGAGTTGAAGGGTAAGCCCTCAAAGTTTTATACTGACAGGACATTGGCTGTAAGTACGGCAGGCTGAGACAGCACAGCTAGGTCTCGGCGCCCGAGGCAGTTTCTCAGAGTGAAAAAAAAATGTAAGGCGATCATTGTTTCACATAGCATGTGCAGTTTCCTTAACAGGGTGTTGCATGACTTTGTTATACACTCATCTACATATTGAATAGATGGGGAAAAAAAGACAGGAAATGCTAGTAGTAAATTCATAGCACGATATAACTAACGATTGCAAAAATATGTGCATGCTGAACAGAATGGGCATTACAATCTGATGGCATCTCAAATGTAAGCATTAACAACAATGCCTTGAGCGACCACAACTCAGCAGAAGCCATCTGCCCAGGCAGCAAGCCTGAGGCAGCCCATGCCTCGGGCTCTGGCGCCCCAAAACTCAGGCTTTTGCGGGGGGCTCAAGCGAGGATCTCCTAAACTGATGTTCTAGAGAGAGGGATAGATCATTTGAGAGAGAGAGAGACAGAGAGAGGGGAATGGGCATACCCAGTGACAGTGGAGAGGGCGAGCACAGGGAGAGGGAGATGGGTCTCAGCTTCTTTCTCTTTTTTTTTCAGCCGTTGGATCTGATTCAGATCCAACGATCAGCAAGGTTACTCCCTGGTCAGGCTCATATATATATATATATATATATATATATATATATATATATATATATATATATATATATATATAGAGAGAGAGAGAGAGAGAGAGAGAAAGAGCCGAATCAAAGATATCAACATTACGACAGGTTCAACAACCGTTGAAACCAACAAACAAGACAAAGAACACATAAGCCAAAAATAGACACAAAATACAGATAAAATCCGAGGCGATCAGTCCGGATCTGGGGGAGGCCTTAGCGGCAAGTGGCGTTGAAGATCCGGAAGGCATATGCGTAACGATGCGTATACATCCGCCAAAATATAATTTACTAACTTGTTGAAATTAACCGGGGTCTGCCTGAAAATAGCATTGTTGCGCAACATCCAAACGGCCCACCAGGAAGAGAGCAACCAAGTTCTCCAAATGATCCGCCAACTTTTACATCTACGAACTGGCTGGGGTCCCCACAAGAGGTCTACAGCGAAAGACTCCTGGCGCACGGACACGACCGGTTTATTCTAGGTACCCTTAAAGATATCTTGAAAGACCTGACATTCCCAGAATAGGTGCAACGCAGATTCCTCGGCCCTCTCGCAGAGAACACATTTACTCACAATACAGAAACCTATAGACTTGAGGAAGCTATCTGTCTGCACCCGATCATGCAAAATAAGCCAAGCAAGGAAGCGCGCTCTCGGAGGAGGACCTTTGCCCCAGATAATTCTCACCTGGAACCGATTCACACCTGTCGGAAGGAGAGAAAGGTAGGTGTCTTTAGTGCGAACGGAGCCATTCGGGGTGATCGCTCTACAAAGAAACTGGCTCTGAGCGACGTCGCCCTCACCACCCCACACAACAGACCAAGCTTGAATCCACGATCTCCGCAGATGCAAAATGGGCGACCTAATTGCGTGCCGACCCCCAAACAAAGACTCCACTGATCCATATTTAGCCTGAAGGAAATTCGCACAAGGGGACCCCGATTGATGCGCAAGCCAACTTTGCTTAACAACCAGGACAATACTTCTTAACCTAGAGTCCGAAATCCCCAAACCCCCTCTATTCTGCGGTAGCCTTATCGTTTCCCAACCCACAAGGTGACGTTTTTTATTGTTACCTTGCCCAGACCACAGAAACCTGGTCAATACTCTAGAGAGCTTCTTATTGATCCCCACAGGCATAAGGAACATAGACATAATGAATTCTGGCATCGCATTTAAAACATGCTTGATGAGAGTAAGTCTGCCGACAATCGAAAGGTAGGAGGCCTGCCAAGTCGCAATTTTAGTCTGAACCTTTTGGAGAGTGGCATTCCAAGCAATTGATGGAATCCGTGAGAGCTGGAGCGGCAGAACAAGGTAGGAGAAAAACTTATCCGAAGTGGCACACTGAAAGATCTTCTGCCCAATGGCCTGCATATGCAGGGGAACATTGATCATGGAAATGCAACACTTATCATTGTTTAGCGAGAGACCCGACATCGATAGGAAGAAGAGGATGATTAGCCTGACTCTTAACATCTGTTCGATGGATCCAACGCCGAAAACAATCATATCATCGGCGTAAGTAAGAATATTGCTCTGGAACTCCTGAACTCCTAGTGGCTTAATAAAACCACACCCCACGGTCCTCTTGAGAAAGACTACAATGCCTTCAGAAACGACGTTAAAAAGCAGAGGGGACAAGGGGCATCCTTGCCGAATACCACGCCCAACCTTGAACTGCTTACCACAGGCCCCGTTAATCTGAATTTGGGATTGTGCATTAGTGACCAACTCACGCACCCAGCTAGAGAAGCGTCGACCAAATCCAAAGTTCTCCAACATGTGAAAGAGGAAAGGCCAGTGCACCAAGTCATACGCTTTGTGGAAGTCAAGCTTTAGAGTAAAGAACGACCTCCCGCTGGACTTCATAGAGTGAACCACCTCTGTGGCCAAAATAAATGAATGTTGCAACCGTCTATGGGGAATGAAGGCAAATTGAGCATCTGAAAAGATCTGATTAGCGACAAATCGCATCCTGGTAGCCAATACCTTGGCGATGATCCGATAGATTCCCCCTAAGACCGAGATAGGATGGTACCGCGCTATGTCCACTGACGTAGCGTCTTTCGGAATAAGAGATATAATGGCCAGGTGATAGATAGATGGTAACCGACTGTTGCGGTGGAACTCAGTGAACATACTCAGAATATCACCCTTTACACACGTCCAAAAGGTGCGATAGAAGTCCACAAGATAACCATCAAAACCAGAGGCTTTCCACCCGGACAAAGCTGTAACTGCCGCAAAGATTTCGTCTTTCAAAAAGGGCAGCTGCAAAGACTTGGATAACGCATGGTCGATGCAACGAATGAAGTCCGTACCCATCGACCCACCGGCCGAGGGGTTTCTGGCATAAAGCTTGATGAAGAAATCAGTCACCGCTGGTAGAACCTGATCCCCAGAGTGGTAAACACCTTCAATGCATATGGAAGGAATGGCATGCCTACGATGCCTATGAGAGGCAACAGAGTGAAAAAAGCGAGTATTTCCGTCACCCGCTTTAAGCTAAATAGCACGAGACCGCTGCCTCCACCGAATCTCCTCTTTCATGCGCCACGACCGTAAAAGCAGAGTCAGCTCTGCGGATCTAGCGTTCAGGCAGGCAATACCTGAGTTCGACATGGAGGCCGAGTCTGAGAGAGACTGGTGGATCGACGACAGCTCATGCTCCCAATCCTCTATATGCTGAAATTTACTGATATGCCTCGAGATAAGCCATGATTTAATTGCTCGAGACAAGCGACGACACTTAACCACACAACGAGTAGCCGCCCTAGCTGCGGTGCACGAGCCACACCAAGATAGACGGACTACAAACTCAAAATCTGGCTCTGTGATCCACCATTGCTCAAATCTGAATTTGATGTGGCGGAAAAAACCA
This sequence comes from Nuphar pumila, assembly GCF_984573655.1. Lineage (NCBI taxonomy): Eukaryota > Viridiplantae > Streptophyta > Magnoliopsida > Nymphaeales > Nymphaeaceae > Nuphar > Nuphar pumila. The sequence continues at coordinate 135,025,514 of NC_143250.1, forward strand.
TGCCCCCATCGGATGCCAACTGACTATGGTCAGAGACAGATGGAGGGAGAAGACAACATGAGAGGTCATTTAGCGAGGTCAGCAGAACAGGAGAGACGAGAACACGGTCAAGCAAGCGGTAGCATGGGCGAGCGCGACGATTGGACCAAGAGAAAGCTTCACCATGATGCGGAACAAAATACAGTTGGTTTGATTGAATGAAATTTTGGAACCCAAGCATAGAAGCCGAGCAGGAGATAGGATTACTCGAGTCAGAGGAGGACAACAGGCAATTGAAATCTCCCATGATGAGGTGCTGGTCCCCGAAAGACAGAAGGATCCTATTCAGGTCCTCCCAAAACTTCGAGAGAGAGAGAGAGAGAGAGAGAGAGAGAGAGAGAGAGAGAGAGAGAGAGAGTGCAAATGATCAAAAGGTAGCGGACCACAAAAGTTTCATCACACAAGATAAATATACCGGCACAAAAAGACATTTTTTACCTGGATGGATCTTAGGTTGGTAAAGACACAAGTACAACTAACTTCACTATTTCATATCAGATGTTCATGACAATATTTGACAGCTATGTTAAAATGAGCGCAGCAAAGTACTACAAGAAAAATGCGAATTAGCGACGGACGCTATCCGTCACTAATCCATCACTAAACTATTTAGTGATGGATTGGTGACTGATAGCATCTACCATAGATTTCTGGTGGCTAATTAGTGATGAAACTCATTTGTCGCTAATCCATCGCTAAATAGTGATGGATATTATCCCTCGCTAAATAACTGACGGATATTATCCATCGCTAATCCGTCACAACAAAAAATGAAATATAAATACTTCACATTAAATTCTATATGCCTAAACAGTGCATAACTGCTGTGGGTGACAAGCTGCTCGAATGGAGATATTCAATTCCGCTTGTTGCTCTGAGGGCTATTCACGACCTTGTCTCCCAATTTAGTGGTGCACTACAAGAAAACCGTGGATTAGCGACGACCTCTATCCATCGCTAATCCGTCGCTAAGCCGTCGCTAAACTGTTTAGCGACGGCTTAGCGATGGATAGAGGCCATCGCGAATTTTTGCTCGCTAATTAGCGGAAAAAATTATCTGTCGTTAATTTCGTCGCTAATTTGCGATAGATTAGCGACGGACATTATCCGTCGCTAATCTGTCGCTAAATTTTTAAAAAAAAATTAAAAAAATTGATCCTTGTCGGGCGGTATTCCGGCAGCACTAAGCCGGACTTATACCGCACCCGACAAGCATTGCATGCACAGAACGATCGCTCTGCCTCATCGCGAACCGGCGTCGCCGTCCTCCATGAACCGGTGCTCTCCGGCGTCGCCGTCCTCCATGAACTGGCACTGTCATCTTCCATGAACCGGCGTCGGCGTCATCCTCCGTGGACCGGCGTCATCGTCCTCCGTGAACCGGCGCCGACGTCCTCCAGTGATCGCCGACCGTCCTCCGCCGTCACCGTCCTCCGTGAACCGACGTTGTTGTCCTCCGTGAACCGGCGCCGACATCATCCAGCGATTGCCGACCGTCCTCCGGCGTCGCTGTCCTCCGTGAATCGGCATTTTCGTCCTCCGTGAACCGGCGCCGACGTCCTCCAGCGATCGCCGACTGTCCTCCGGCGTCGCCGTCCTCCACTCTCATGTACATGCTCTCCAACGCGCTCACCGACGTCGCTCGGTTTAAATCGAGTGCGATCGATTTAAATTTCGAACGGGGAGAGAGGGAAAATTTCGCGCTCGGTTTAAATCAAAAATTAGCGACGGAAAAATTCTCTCGCTAAATCCCTCGCTAAAATGTTTTTCTTGTATTGAGAATTAGCGATGAAATAATTGTTATCGTTAATTCGTCGCTAATTAGCGACAGATTAGCGATGAAACAACTTTCATCGCTAATCCGTCGCTACTTAGCGACAGATTCATTAAGAAAGTTTTCTCTAGCTAATCTGTCGCTAATTTGCGACGGAAAAAATCCGTCGCAAATTTCCTTCACTAATTAACATTTTTCTTGTAGTGGTGTTATGCCTGCTTCTCTGCTTTCTGTTTACAGATGTTCTATCAAAAGAAAGAAGAGAAAAAAAAGATACAGAACATGAAGAGACTATCTAGATTAATGCCATCAAGAAAATCTATCACAATTCAGTGTGATGAATAAAAAACATACAGAGAATAAAAGATCTAAATGCTATCAACATTAATCACAAAATGCCAAGACCAAAATGACCAACCGATTTTGCTTGTCAGTAATTGCCAAGAACAACTCAATCAACTTAATAGCCGGAGTAGAGAATGAAGCTACCAAATCAGTTAAAAGAAGAAATAGATGAATGAAAGGACAACAAAATTACAAATGGTACATCAAGAGAACATGAAAAAACACCACGAATCAATCAAGTTACTGATACTAACAGGAAACCAAGCAAACAACTCAACAGAAAAACAAGTCCTACCAACCAAACCTAATAAATTCAACGAAGAAAGAAGAAAGTTGCATTAGCAAGCATAAGATTAACCGAAAATATCAAGAAAAAACAATTACCAAGACCAAGATCCACCAAATAAAATCAGAAATTAACACCATTTGATCATTTGAAGAGGGGAGAAGAACAAGAAAAGGAAGGGAGAACAAAGGGCACTAAAGAAACAATGAAGACAAAGAAAACCATATATCCACTAAATTACTGATCTCAAAACAACACAAGGACCAACTCCCCAAATCAAACTATTAGAAAAGATAGCAAACACTATTCAACTAATTACTTAAGAACAAAAAAGAAAAAGTAAAAGATCTATGCACGACCAACAAAAGTACGGCAGAAAGAAAACTTGTACGCAAAATGAACCAACCAACCAAATTATATCAAAACAAAAAGAAAGAAGCAATCAAATACAACTTGAATAAAAAGAGAAGACATAAATTGAAAAGAACGAGAGAGAAGCACAACACAAGCTACATAGAAACAACAAAAACCAAAACAAGAAAGCAAGATCAACTCCACCAACAGGACGAATCCACCAAAACACTTACCATGAAGCAATGCAGATAGGCTTTCCATGGGCATGTAATCATAGACTAAGAGGTTCTCCTCCTTGGAGTAGTAATAAGCCCACAGAGGGATGAGATTTCCGTGCACCATAGACCCAATCTTCTCGATCTGCGCCATGAATTCCCTCTGAACCATGCTCACGTCCTTCAGCCACTTCACTGCGACCACACACTCACCTTCAAGGAGTGCCTTATAAGCCGTGCCAAACATCCCTTTCCCCAGAACCTCCGTCGAAGCTCTGAGCAAGTCCTCCAGATCGAAGCCCCTCCTTGCGCCGGGAAAGAACACCAACTTCTTCCCACCACCACCAATAGCTCCACCCATTTTCGATTTCCCCACCGCATCATATTCCTTTAATCCGCCACCACCACCCACATTGTCTTCCTTTGCGTCTACCACCTTCTTCAGTGCCACAGGATCCGGCTAGGGCAGCTTCATGGCAACCATATCGATCGCGCCCTCTTCTTTGTTCGGAAGCCAAATATTTGGGGGTAATGAGAGAGAGAGAGAGTTTTGCGCCCTAGATGCACTGGTTTAAATAAAAAAGTAGCGACGAAAAATTTTTGTCGTTAATTAACGATAGAAAGATGTTGTCGCTAAGATGAAAAACTTTACGTCACTAAGTTGCGACGAAGTTTGAGACATAATTTTTCCATCGCTAATTGGCGACGAAATACCAATTAGCGATGAATTTTTTCTGTCACTAATCCGTCGTCAATTAGCGATAGAATTTTTTCGTCGCTAATTAGTGACAGAATTTTTTTCATCGCTAATTTCATAAATAATTCAAATGTTAGCGATAGATAGTTTTCTCTAGCTAATTCGTCACAAATTTGCGATAAAAAAAATTCATCACAAACTTTCGTCGCTAAGTAGCATTTTTCTTGTAGTGGAAGTGAGCTAGGGTGAGTAGGCCCAGCCCACTTTGATGGCCACAAATTGTAGAGTTCGCACTTGGGCCATGACTTTATGTCACTATGCTCTTAATTGGCATAACTCTACAACACTTTCACTTAAGACCAGAATCAAAGAAAATATACTGTAAGATGGCTTTATGGCATTGTCAGCACAGTGGATGTGAGGATTGAAATCTTTACACCCCCATCTGGATTGTACTGGCAACAGAAAATTAAATGTAAATTAAAAATTTAATTCGGCACAAACTCAAGAAAATATCAGCATATATAAAATTAAAAATGGTCAAAAAATTACACAGACATAAAAGTAAAAATTTGAGAACATAACAGTGTTGAGATTTCAGTGAAATCAAGCGGACTATATCATAATTTTGTGAGCTTTTATTATTTTCTGATGTGATCAGATTGTGCTACTTTCAAAAGGGATTGAGAGTATCTGAAGATGGGCACTTTAATTTGCTGTAAATTTTATTAAGGTATGCATTTAGCATGGTTCATTTATTAAGAATGGACACTTGGATCATGTTTTTTCAATGAAAAATGCAATTTTGAGGCTTTCAATGTGCATGAAGATTTTGAATTGTTGCCATTTAAACAGAATAAAGATCTACTTGTTTGCTGGAATCAAAAGATCCAAGAGTCAATTTTATTAAGCAAGCATGTAAACTACATTTGCATGACCAAATTTCAAACAAAAAATGAAGAAGTCCCCAACAATCTTCAGACGTTTGTAATTCAGACCTACACCCATGCATAGAATCAACATGTACAGCATCTCTTACAATATGTAATTTTAGTTTCCATGCGAACTTTTAAATATCATGAACCACAATGGTAGAAAATGGCACGAGCAAGCTGGAATGAAACAACATGTACCACTACAAGAATTTCGTGGATTAGCGACGGATGTTATCCATCGCTAATCCGCTGCTAATCCATCACTAAAATTGTTAGCGACGAATAACGTTCATCGTAATTTTTTGTCGGATTTTGAGACAGATTTTTTTTATCGCTAATTCTGTAACTAATTTTAATTTTATGAATGACTGATTTTCTCTAACTAATCCGTCCTAAATTTACGATGAATTATTTTCATCATAAAATTTCGTCGCTAATTACCATTTTTCTTGTAGTATACAGCCTAGGGCTCCACAACCTTTATGTTAACTGGACCATGATTGCACGTTGGAATGAAACCAGGACAAGCCCATCCAAGTTTGTTTTCTACAAAGATGAAGCTTAGTACAATAGCTACAAGGCCCAAATCCATAAAGGCATGGAGACCGCTTGCACCTAAAATAGTTTGCTGACCCATTTGGGTGAGGGACAAACCAGGGTTACCAGAAACTCGACTTACATATGTAGGAAACTGTTTTTGAAATCAGAAACTTCTAAAAATGCTTCGAAAACTCGTTTTTCATTGAGTGAGAAATTCATATCACATTACATGAGGAACCTACTTAATTTACATGAGAATCTTGTTTCCCTTATTTGGCAAACATATTTCCCACATGTTTCCTGTATGTTTGTCTTGATTAAGAATGATTTTCAATAAAAAGATGAGATACAAACATTATTTAAAATTTTTAATTACATGTTTTTTTGGAGAAAGCTTATTTGTATTCAATTTTAATATTAATATGTAATATTTTCATTAAATAGGGAAAATCTCAAAATCTAATGCAACCGTATTATCTTTTACCTAAGTTCTCGAACCTACTCTATCTTAACCACAAAAACCATATGTTACATTTAAACACTTTATTTACGATATTCATCATTTTATTAAAAATAAGCCAAAGATGCCAACCGTTTATGCAAAATATAACCAACTTGTATGATTGTTTTATAATTTAAGTCAATGTATCCATATATTTTATAAAATAATCAAATTTATTAATTCATTCTATCATATAATTAATCATGAAGTAAATCTTTTTACCAACGGCGGCTCCGCTTGCACCTTGTGTTGGGACGTTTCGAATCCCAATGGTATCGCTGTATAACTTGCCTTTCAAAAATAAAAAACTTATAATATTTTTCAAACTATTACCAAATTTTGTACGCTCTATTATATAACCCGTAAGGGCTCCGCTCTTTGCTAAGGGTGACTTTCTAATGTCACCAAGTTGTTCGGACATCACAAGATCGAAATCCACGGGTGGCATCAATTGCCGTTAGGTCAAAACTGTGTACTCTTCGGTGGGCAGGACGGACCTCAAGGGTTTTACCAACTGCAGGTCAGCCAATGTGTGGTCCGTGATGGTTTTTTTTTCTTTGGATTATTCTATATTAACATTTGCAGGATTGCCTACAAATGAGTTTTTTTTTTTTGTTGTTTTTCTTGAAACTAACCTTACAAATGTGATCTACATGTTTAAGTTAGTGGAGGACGTCGGCTCTTAGATCGTCGTGTAGGAATGATTTTGTAAGCCTTAAAAAATCAACGGCGTACAATGTGCGATATTTTTTTGGCTCATAAAATCATGTCTTTTTTTTCGAAAACACATAATCCAAAAGCCAGTTCTTAGCATTTTGACCATGTTGAATCCATCCATGAGGTGGGATTGGATCAATACTACCCACTCATATGACTTTCAGCTCATTCGGATTGTCAGGTCGACATTAGCAAATGTTAACCATATGTGTGTGTGTGTGTGTGTTTCACTTGAAGCTAAAAAAAGTCTCACTTCTTGTTTCTGTTTTCTTCCTGGCAATATTGGGAAAAACTGATTTAACCCCGCAAGGCTAGGTCTGGAGTTGATTTTTACCCCTTAGCTAAGTTATTATTTCCAAGTCCAGGGTACTATGATTATGATTGTTGGCCCAACTCCAAAATCAAATATGAATAGAGCATTAATGAGAAACTATTGGGCTTTGTATGAAAACTGCTAGTGGGAAGCAGCTGAGGATACAAACATGGACTCATATTTAATGCCTTTGTCAAATTTAATGCTTGTTTGGGGAGCACTGCCAGAGTTTAACTAGGGCTTCACCACTTCCCACTTGCATGACTGTTTGGAATGCAGTTTTAAATGAAAAATTTAAAGCAGAGAGAGAGGGGCGTTGAGAGAGTCACTGTGGCAGTCGAAACCTGCATTAAGGTTGTAACTGGTAATTAATTAATTACTGCCTCTCTGAAGTTGGAGCTGAAATGAGGAAGTGGGGTCAACAAGTATCAAGAAACAAAAAGAAAAAAGTACCATCGTTTCTTCCTTATTTTCTGTAATTGCCTCCTTTCCGAGGCGCAGTTTGAATAGTGGTAGTCAGATGGAGATTATGCATTTGAAAAGTGGCATTTGTCAAATCCTGAATGTGGCAGCCATCATCTCTCTAAAAGGTGGTAGCTATCAATCTCATTCTTTAGTGCAATACAAAGGAGGGACCTCACTTCACATCCCAATCCCAACTACCAAATTTCAAACGGCCACCGCCAAGGTAGTTTGACCAAGTTTTTATCAATTGCATTAACTCTCATTCCAGCTACCAGTTTCCAAACAGAACTAAAAGGGCCTTTTTGGAATCTGTAGCTGGGATATTGAGGAGTTTACGCAATATTTGAAAAAGTGGCAGCTGCCAAATCCATGATTTAGTGTAAATACAAAGGAGAAAGGGTCTCGCTTTCCATCCCACATGAATAAGCACCCATCTCAGTGCCGAGATTCCAAACAGGTTTAGCGACTTCGTCAGCCTCCTATGAGCAGTTTCCAAACAGGGCATTACAAGACCTTTCTTCTGGACTTTGAAATCTACTGCACTAGTTTATATTAATACTTATAATCTTCCAAGGGAGTGAGAGGTGGTTCAGGTGACATTGCGGATTAGTTCCACACTTTTTCATCGAGGGGAAAATGTTTTTCCTTTTTGTGGTCAAATCTACACTTCCTGCAAGCGCCATTAAAGCAGAAATTATATGATTAGTTAAAAGAAATAGCATTAAATATTAGTCTTTGATGACTTTGTTAAAATAGTAAAAGCTCATTAATATATCCAACCATTATTTGTGGCGTTGCATTCATTATCAAAATCCCTTTTTATCATTTCATATAGATCTTAGATCCATTATCATTATTGTTTTGTTGTTCTAAATCCCACAAGTCACTTTGTTATTCAATGTGGATCAGTGCAGAACCCGTGGAGTTTGACTTGAGAAAAAGGAAAAATAAAAACATAAACGTTATTACCTGGGGCGGCCAATAGGCTGGTCAGGGTTGAAATCTTCTGAGCAACTTGGATCTTCCCTGGATATGGATTGAACATCTGAGATCCAATTAGTACAAATGGGAAGCATTATAGTGACTGATTCTGTTTTCTGTTTTGGCTAGGCCAACTACAAATCGGCAGGCCCCTAATTTATTTATTTTTTTAAAGGCAAACTAGGGTTAGTCAGACCCCACCAGTTATTATTCAGTCGTACCACTGGGGTTTGAACCTGCAACGTCCCCACCACAAAACAGCTCCTACCAGCCACACGGAGCCCCGTTGGTGAAACCATAGATATGAAGTTTCCATTTCCCTTGTTTTTCAAACTTATTGTCGATTCCCTTTCACTTTTTTATGTTTTTTATATTAAAAAATAACTGTTTTTATAACGTGTTTTCTTGTTGATCCTATATCATTTTGGCGAGCAGGTTGTATGTTCCCCCGCGAACACGGGGCCGCGTGTTCGCGGGTCCGAATGAGTGCCACGTTGGCACTCATTCGGGAGTTATGTATGGAGGAATATCTTGGGATCCGCAATATTCTTTCGTACACACTCAAACTGACGAATGAGTGCCAACGTGGCACTCATTCGAACCCCCGAACACGCGGCCCCGTGTTCCACGGGTAACATACACCACCCTCTCATCATTTTGTACTTCTTTTTACGTCATTCCTCACTGGCATCTGCTCGGGGGGAGCAGCAACATATTGGTCAGGTTGAGCAAGACCCTGACCTAAAAATCCCCAATAGGGTGTTTGGATCTGCGTGGGTAGTGCCCTCCATGTACCCAAATGTTGTACCCTTCAATCCTTCCCCCTGCAACTCACTCACCCATCCCCTCTCTCTCTCTCTCTCTCTCTCTCTCTCTCTCTCTCTATATATATATATATATATATATATATATATATATATATATATATATATATATATATATATATTGACGGGTCCATTCCAAAACCCGATGGACCACTGGTATTGGTTTCTTCTTGGCAACAGTGCAACAATATGATCCAATCATAGATCTTTAACTCTCTCCACAAAGACCTTCGTTGCAAGCTTTCCGCATACATCTGAAAAGAATTGTAGAAATGTTTTTCCCAATCCAATGCATCAAGACATCATTAATCACAAGCAGTTTAAGAGTTTTGTAGTTGTTTATTACACCAAGTTGAAGGGTATGTGAGGGTCAGTTGGCCACATCCGTTAACATCCCACACGTGTTCTGGTAGGGTGATGAAAGTTATTCAAGAGCGGCAACAACAAGGATAACTCATACAGTTTTTAATGAGGCTTAACGATAGTTATAACTCAGTTGCCCTTGTGTCACAAAGCCAAATGCCCTCATGAGCCCACTTCCTAGTGTCACAAAGGCTTTTGCCCTTGTCTCACAAGAAGAGAAACATCAGGACTTGCAAGTCTCACACCCCTCATAGCCTCTCATTGTTTTTCACAATTTGAATAGACCTAAATAAATGCATTAGAGTGGACTAAAATTGTGACAAGACTTAAACCTATAGGGAAGTAACCTGATCCGCTTTTGCAGGTAAACTCAAGCAAAAACAAGCTTATATGTTGAGCGTGCTAAAAAGAAACTATTAATAAATCAGATATTCCACAGTTAAAGATGAAAATATTGATTGAATAAAGGTTTTAGCAGGAAGAGCAGATACGGCTAAGATGTTTGAGTTATGATTCTTTTTCAGTAACATAAAGTTTTGTTGTTGTCATTACCCAATTTGTTGAACTTGAGTCATTCAATCAAGCTATGAAGTACAAGCATTGACAATATGACCATTAAAATTCAAGCACTAGAGGATAACAATACTTGGATGATCACGAACCTCCTAAAAGGAAAAAGGACTATCGGGTGCAAATGGGTCTATAAGACCAAGTATAAATCAGATGGATCCAATGAAAGACACAAAGCTTGCCTTGTCACAAAAGAATACTCTCAAGTTGAAGGCCTTGACTGCAATGAAACTTTTTTCCCCATCATAAAGCACATCTTGCTTACGTGTCTTTTGGCCATAGCAGTAATTCAAAATTGTCATCTCTACCAAGTTGATGTAAATAATTCCTTCCTCCACGGGGATCTAGATGAGAATGTATACATGCATTGGCTGTTGAGCCTTGATAATTAGGCGAGTGTGTTGTTTGTCGATTAAACAAGTCTCTTTATGAACTAAAACAATCTTCACATAATTGGTTTTCCAAATTAACCTCATATTTAACAGAGCTAGGGTATGTGCAGACAAAGGCCGCCTATTCCTTATTTTCAAAAATACCAGAGAACTACGTATTCTTGTTAATCTATGTCGATGATATAATCATAGCAAGAAACAACATAGACGATATTGAAAGCTTAAAAACAAATCTCAATGCTAAGTTCAAGTTGAAAGATTTGGGCCAGCTCAAATATTTTCTTAGGATTTAGGTGGTGAGATGGGTATTTTTTTTTATCCTAGAGAAAGTATGCTCTTGATATTTTAAATGATATGAGATATCTTAAATCCTGCCCATGTGATTTTTTAATGGGGCAACAATTGAAGTTAAATAATGAGGATGGAGAAATTTTAAATGATGAAACACCATATCAAATGCTTGTTGGCACCTTATATATCTCAACGTCACTCGCCCCCAAATATTATATATCTGATTAATATCCTTAGCCAATTTATGAGCCAACCGCAAAAAACACATCTAAACACCACCTTACATTGATTGAGGTACATTAGGGCAACTCTTGGGTAAGGTATTCTAATGTTAACATCAAGTCAGGTCCAAGTTAAGGGTTATTGTAATGCAGGCTGCTCTGCATGTCCCATGACCCACACATCCACATTAGGTTACTTTATTATGATGGGACACAATCCAATATCATGAAAAACAAAGAAACAAAGCATTGTCTCCGATGTTCAATAGAAGCATAATATAAATCTATGACGGGAATCACTTGTGAGATGACATAGATCTGGTATCTCCGTGATTTTGGCATCAACCATCCTGCACCTATGGTTCTACATTATGACAATTAAGCTACAATTCATATAGCTGCCAACTCTATTTATCATGAGCATACAAAACACATAGAGGTAGATTGTTATGTGATTAGTGAACAAATTAAAAAAAGAAATAATTAAAACTTAGTATGTCCACACCAAAATTCAATGAGATGACATTATCACTAAGGCTTTAAGTTGAGCTCAATTTATCCAGCTAAAAGACAAGTCGAGCGTGATAAATTTGTACGCTCCAACTTGTGGGGGAGTGTTAGATTTATGTTATTTATTGTTTTTACTGTTTTATTTATTACTTGTTCTACCTCTTGATTTATGTATGGTAAATACAACAAATGTGTTCTGTTGTAACAAGTGGATTAGGATCAAGGAGAAGATTAGGGAAGTTGTGAATCTAGGCCATCACTACGATCAGCTTGATCGTTTGTATATGTAAGGTAATATAGAAAATAACTCTCTTCTCTGCAACGTCTTTCTCCTCTCTGCATTTTTGCCATGCTGCTTAACACACACATTTGTGCCCACCTTAACTGGATTTATGGCTCCCCCCTTGCTTCTGCTCTTGCTTCATATTCCTTTTTGTTTCATGTACTTGCATAATCACTTAACAAATGTATCTTGTTTCTCGGGGTGTCAATGGGTCGGGTTTAAATCAGAGCCGACCTGTACCAAACTCTTATACAGTTATGGTTTTGTGATAAATAAGAAAGCCCGATTAGAATATGTGTCGGACCTAAAGGGTCCAGGTCCAATTAATTAATATATAGATCCAGGTATGGTTTGTGAAATTTCATACTAGACTCGAGCTTGATCCGAATTTTGATTAAGATCTACAATTTGACAATGTAATAATAATAAAAAAATATTATTTTATCGAGTATGGTCTGGGTGTAGTTCATGTAATCTTTATAGGATCTGAGTATGGTTTCTCTTATGATAGATCCGATTAGATCCAGATCTGGACCCGATACCATCATCTCAAGTCAGGTTTGGGTCTGGTTCTACGTACATGGGACTAAACCAAACCCAATCCGTTGACACCCTACCTACTTTTAACCCTCACTTTCTTGTTTCCACTTCACGCATCTCTTCTTCTTGTATCCATTTTGTTTACTTGTAACTGTGGGTAAAACATTGAGACGATCACTCGGAAGTACACCCAGCTTCAATCTTGCAGTAAGGGATGCATCTTGTGAGTTTTGAACTTGGTTCCACATGTTAGGTGACAAACCATCGTGCAGTTAGCCAAAAAGGCAGAACTCTCGTGGGCAATTATGTACCTAATTTAACCTTACAAAACACAACAAAAAATACCTAATTGGATGCTAATCAAGATTTCATAGATTCGGATCCATTTAGCAGGATCTGGAGAACCCACTTACAGCTCACACATACCTGACCATATATATAATAATACGAAGAAGTAGCATTGGCATTTATGTGGGGGAGCAGACAGAAGTTATCTTGTTCAAGTCTTTTAGTTAATAAACTAATGGATTGAGAAAGAAACGCAAATTCGCCAACTATTCAGTGTGTCATCAAGTTTTGTTTCAAAGTTAAATGGGACAACTATTACCAGACCAAATCCACAAGAAAAAGAAAAAGAGAATGTCAGAATTCTGGATCAAACTAAGGAGTTTGTATTGATCAAGCAGGCTCGGGGTAGGTCTGGACCAACAACACCAAATCAAACATGATGGAATGGGATAGCATGCACTGCCCCGATCCATGAAAGCAAGAAGCAGAACAGTACACTGTACAGGGAGAGGGCTTAACGGATGGCTGCATTTGAGTTGGGCGCATGCATATGAATGTGATGATCAATTGAATGCCATTCACGCAACCACAGTGACTCCGCACGTGCCGTACCATCTTGTCGCACGTGCTATCGCCTCATTTCCAGGCCTCCCTCTCACATGCGCGAGTAATTTTATATATATATATATATATATATATATATATAGAGAGAGAGAGAGAGAGAGAGAGAGAGAGTATAAGGTGAGAAAGGGTGGGCGTCGGCCTTCCTCGTCTCTGGCTCTCGGCATTTTCTGTGAACGTCGGGTGGATATCGAAAAGCAATAAGAGAAACAAGCCGAAATCCGGAGTTCGGGCATTGGTTTTCGCTCAACTGAGAGAGGGAGAGAGAGAGAGCATTTGGACCAACCCCTCGTCGACCCTTCACCATTTCGTTCCACTAGTTTACCTAGAAAACCGATCACCCATCACCGGAATTTGAAATTTTCCGGCAACCCAGAGAGAGACAGATCACCATCACCACCACAACCGGGATTCTCAGTTTGTCCGACGACCCATGTGAGAGTAAGAACCGATCGATCCCCTGCGGTTCTACTCATTCTCCGGCCAGACACATGTCGTCCCGACGGAAGCCGCTTCGCCACCCGCCCGTGGTCTCGCTCGGCTGCAACTGCCGGCGGCCGAGAATCGCCGGACTCCTCTCCAAGAAGGCCAAGCCCCGCCCTCCGGCAGCCAGCCGAAAGGCCGATCCCCCGCCGCCGCCGTCGTCAACCTCCAGTTCCTGTGAGCGTTTTTTCTCCGGCGACGAGGTCTCCAGCAGCACTGCCGTGTCCTCCTCCAAGGCCAGCCGGAACTCTTCGGACTCCGGAGCCGTTATCCCGCCCGTCCTCGGCGGGAGCGTCGCGGTGGTCAAGACGTCCGACGACCCCTACCTCGACTTCCGGAATTCTATGGTTCAGATGATCCTCGAGAACGAGATCTACGGTCGCAACGACCTCTGCGAGCTCCTGCGTTGCCTCCTCTCCCTCAACTCCCCCTTCCACCATGACGTCATCCTCCGTGCATTCGCCGAGATCGTCGACGGCTTCTTCTCCTGACGGAAGGAATTTACCGTAACGCCCCTGAGAGAATGACCGAAACGACCTCGAATTTCTACTGCGACGAAAACACCCCTCATATCTATTGTAATGGTCTTGTTTGTTGCTAGTGGTGGCGGTCTTGCTTCATTGAATTCGAGGTGGTTTCTGTCATTCTGCTCATGAGGAGCTTTTTTATCTTTTTGTTTTTTTAACTGTGATGTAGGAGTTTGCTCTAAGCACGTGTTTTAGTTTGTGTACCACCACTAATCCTTGATGGTTTAATGAATATATAGTGAGCTTTTATCATCATTTTTTTTTTATATTCTAAGCTAAAAGCCCTTCATCAACGACTCTCCATTGGCTGACCTAAGGTTGTTTAAACTAGTGTTGTCATATATCGTATCACCAGAAAATAGATATGATACTAATATGAATCGGCTATTTTTTTAATAAATATAAAAAATAACTTTAAATTAATTTTAATGATTTTTAACATGTGTTACGTTTTGATTGACACATAATGTTTTTTAATCATTTTTAGCCCATTCAAAATGATTCACTTGAGAATTGGTATAGGCCAATTCACCTAAATCATTGGCCACACGATACAGGTTCAATTCCCATATTGACAACTTTGGGTAAAACCACAATACTCAGCATCCACCTTGTGGCAAGGGGATGCCATAATGGGTTTTGAATGTATCAGGCCGGCCCAGGCCGGTTTATAACTCGGCCCGTCATGCTATAAGTGCAGCTCGTTGGCCGGGTTCTTAACGTGCTCGAGTTTGAAGAGTAGTTCATGGGTCCAACGGGTCAATGTGAACTAGTTTGAGTCTGGCCTAACCCTGCTCAAATCCATTTATAAATAGTAATAATTAATAAGTTCTCAACTTTTCATGGACTCAATTAATTTTTTTTTAGTTTTTATAAAATTAATGTAACTAATCAGGTCAATAGTAATAATTACCATATTACTATGCCATAATTATTTTTAAAAATTTTATAACAAGTATGCCTTCATCTCAAAATAATTAGGGTCGGCGATATGAACCAAAAAAAGAAAATAATTCTGAGTCTTCCACAGGAATCATTCTCCTCCAATCATTTCTATCCAATGCCATGTCCTTTGTGAGGTTCAAAGCATTCATATCCTTTCCTATCATCTCCATCCAAGTCTTCTTAGGCACCGAGTCGGCCTGATAACCTACTAGCCGGCTAAAGCTCGCTCACGTATATAACGAGCCAGGTTTTGGCTCGGTACCTAATATCTCAAGCCTAAAACCTTGACCCAAACCTAGTCCATGGTGGGTCGGGTTGGCTTAGCACATAGTCGCTCCTACTAGTTGAGGAGATCCCTTGTGGACAAGCTTTTATCATTATTAACGTTTGTTATACTTCGTTCTTTAATTTCCTGTAGTGTTTTTTGTTGAAATGGGAAGGTGAAAAAGGTAGCCATGATTTTACGAAAACGGGATGAAATTAGGTGTGTGTTGGCGACAATGAGATTAAAATGGCTTTAAATGTTGGTGGTAAATGGCATTGAAATTGGCATAAGATATTATTAAATAAAAACGATGAGATTTTTATTTTTTTTTAGAGAAAAAAAGATGCCAAGGATGAGATGGTTTTATTGAAGATGTAGCAGTGACATTTAATGACTCCTTTGAAACTGCAAGTGTGTTTTGCTCGTGAATTACAGTGTTCTGGTTTTTGTCATGAGTCTCATGACTCTGGAGACTGGAGTTGGATTGCATTGAAATGAGAGAGAGAGAGAGTCTGTGTGTTGATTTGTTGCTTCTCATGGTTTGACGTACTGAGATTGACACGAGTACCAGGGGTGGTGTTATAAAATAGCTAATTGGTATGGCAGCAGAAGGGAGTTCAGAAGATTATAGTCCATTTTAAGTACAAGCTAGGCTTGATCTTATAATTGCAAGTTGTTTTTATCATGTGTACATTCAGCATAGTTAATTTTTATGAAATGATCTTTGAATTATATTTTTTTTAAATATGCTTTTAATCAATAAACTTTAATATGTTTACACCCATAGATTTTTCATGGCCAAAAAAATTGCTATCAGATTATTATGGTGCAAATGTCGATTCCTACTAAGTGTATCATATAGATCACATCTACAAGGTTAGATTTGTGATAAAACAAAAAATAAATACAAAAAGTTGTCATATATATAGGTAAATGAAAACTTACAAAATGGGCACAGTGCTAAATGAAACAGGATATTGGCAGGGGCGTAGCTAGGATTCATGTGAGGGGGGGGGGGGGCAAACAGGGGTGTAGCAAAAAAAAATTTATTTGTGCGATAGTCGGGGGGTTCGGGGGCAGCGACCCCGGAATTTTTTTTTTTGAGATAAAATAAAAAATGGTTACAATTCTTAATAAAAATCTATTTCATATGGACAAATCAAACTATTTGCTGCAGTCAGGGCTGGGCTTACAAAAATGGATAAAAATCTATTTCATATGGAATCAGGGCTGGGCTAGGACTGGGCTTTTACAAAAAAAAAAAATTTGTTAACTGTTTCGGGAGGCAGCCCAGTCCTGCCCCCCCCCTAGCTACGCCTTTGGATATTAGTTTTTTGATATTTTTTCAAAATTCTGACTCTAGATGTGTTTAGCATGATTGATTTACTAGAAATCGACACTTAGATCATGCATTTTGAATGAAAAATGGTATTTGAAGCTTTAAAATTTGTAAGCCAATGATTTTTGAAACCTTATAAAAACTTACCAATGCATCAGAATCAAATGCTTCAAGAAGTGATTCCTATAAAAGCAAGCATATAAATCAAGTCTGTGCAGAATTTAAAAAAAAATACCAAAAATCCAATATCATATTTGATTTAGCACTTTCTATTTTGTAGGTTTTAATTAATTATATATATATAGTAATGGGTCCATGCTAAACCAATTTGGTGCTAAACTGCCAGCTAAATGGGTTTTTGTGCTTATTTTATTTTATTTTTATATTCTGACCATACTTATGTGATCTATGTACTTGATTTTAGAGGGATCAGCTCTTGAAGCGTTTGATTCTAACACATTGGTGGGATTTTATAAAGTTCAAAATATCAACGGTTCAAAATCTTTATAAAATTTTGAGGCTCCAAACATCATGTTTTTCATCAAAAACACATGATCCAGGTGTGGATTCTTAGTAAATCGACCATGCCCAACACATTTATGAGGCCGGAACCACATAAAAACACCAGAGAAGCCCAAAAAACCCATTTAGAATGCGGTTTAGCACCAAATTGGTTTAGTACGGACCCATTTTTTCTCTCTCTCTCTCTCTCTCTCTCTCTATATATATATATATATATATATATATATATATATATATATATAGTACAAAATCCATATACTAAGTAGGACCGGGAAAAAGACCTTACCTTGACAGTCTTTGTCTCTCTCTCTTAAGGTCCAACGGTAGGATTGCAGGATGGCACATTAACCGTGGAATCCAAGGAGTGTTGGCCCAAATCTCCTACACGAGAGAGAGAGAGAGAGAGAGAGATAGAGGCTTTAATTGTGAGTAAAAGTGTAATGATACACTGGCATTGTGATCCAATTGAAGGCGACAATGAAGAACAATCGAGTCTAATGAATGCCTCTTGTTTTTCTCTCATGATGCTCAGGCCTAGGGACGTAAACGGTTCTGATATAGGCATTACCTAGTCTGACTTATTAATCGGGTTTGACCTAATTAAGCTCGGAGTGAGATTCAGATGAAAAAAGATAAAACCAAACCTGGATCCGACTAGCTTAAAACCCGGTATTTACACTTAATCGGGTCAGGTTTGAATGCAAACTTAATACCAAACCCGGATTCGATTATTAATCGGATCTAGATTGAACTACTAAACCCACTTAATAGACTCTGATTCGGATCGGGTATGGGGTTGCACCCGAACGGTTTCAATCCCAACTCAGGCCTTTCATTTTCTATCTGTAAAGCTGCATTTATAGTTCTGATACGTCTGGAGGCAATTGCTAATGCAATTACCACTTTTAGCGCTGTGAAATAACATGACCAATTTTAAGGGGGAAAATGTTTTCCTACCTGTTTCTTTCCTGAGTAAAACAACCTACAAGTCCGTGGCTTTTGCCAAAATTGTTAACATATTCTCAACCAAAATTTATTAGCTAGCACTGACACTATCTGGGACCGAACCTTTGGAACGGGGCGTGTACTACAATGCAGAGCTCTACTGAGTGGTTATGCCCATGACAGATACTAATTAGTTTTTAGGATTAAGCACATATATTTGCTCAATCAGGCTTTGCTTTTGAGGGAGTATGAGGTCAGGCCAGGGTCCCTACCCCTGACGGGTACCTTGGATGCCGTTCATACCAAGCACCACCACTAGATTGCACATCTTCTAAATGGGCCCCGTCAGGCATCTAGATCAACGGCATCTAGAGCATGTAGAATGGACGGCTGAAAACAAGGACAAACACAATGGTATTCTGGATGCCGTTCATCACATGGATGAACAGCATCCATGGATGACGATACATGACCTGATCCACTATCTTTTACTTTATTCAAAATAACGATACATTTGCAACTAGGTTGGCTTGGGTCAGGTTTCATGTGAGATGATTTTAAATTAGGTCAAACTCAAACTGATATAAATTGGGTTTGCAAGAGGATGATTGGTCATCCACAAAGGTTTGATACACGTAGATTGGTGCCTCCACTTGAAGCATCCAAGTTGAAGGATACTACGAGTTCAATGCCCAAAGTGTGTATCCCTTGATGTATTGTTCAATTTTTTCTCTGCTTAAAGTATGAATGAGCTAAAATACGAAATGGATTCTCATCTGAGACCGACCTTGTGACCAACAATCTTGGTTTCTACTTAGGTATGATTGCTCATCACATGAGTGTATGTGTGTGTGTGTGTGTGAGAGAGAGAGAGAGAGAGAGAGAGAGATTAATCCTACAATCAAAGCTCTAGTGTGTAGTGATTTTACAAGAAAACTATGTGAGGTCTATGGTTTTACAGTGATGATCGCCGCGAACATGGTATATACATGTCAAAGCTAGGTTTAATGTTTATTAAGTAAAGATCTGGGGTTTTACATCGATGATTGCCGCAAAGGTGGCACATGTTAATCTATTGTAACTTCTGCTAATAAAAAATGGATGATTTTTTTTCCAGCTAATAACAAAAAAGCATGTGACTTCAATTATCCGATGTTTGATTTGTATGCAAACAGAAATCCATGTGGATGTGAGAATACGTAAGATTAGTTGAATTTTCCCACCACCAACCATATCAAATGATGCACATCATATCATTTCAACCAGTGCCACTGACGCAAGCCTCAAACCCCACAAGGGAGATTATAAGGATGCCATCTATGGAGTACGGGTCCCACCATTTGACATAGGATCTGTTTCATTCTACATTCAATCTTAGCCGTCCAATTAACAACTAGGATTAGTTTACATTTTCACCTTTATGTTGAATGATTCTAACCATACAGATGCTTCAGCTTGATGGTGAAGATCTGTTGGATCTTGGTATCAATTTCAGATATGGCCATAAGGTCTCATAAGAGGAACACCAATAACGATTCAATGTTGATCAAGCTCATTAAGAATTATAATGAGGTCTATTTAGTAAGATTAATGTAAATATTAATCTTAGTTTAATGGTAAGATGTATAACCTACTTATTAGTTATTGAGAGGATTATTAGATTTAATAGAGCATTATCTCTAATAAGTTAGTAGTGAATTTAATTCAATCCTCCATCTTATATATAAAAAACCATGACTATGGTAGAATTCAGGAGAACAATCTTTGAGTTCTTTCAAAGGATTGTGGGGAAACCTGGAATAGTTGATTCAGGTAGAGCGTGTGACTTCAGAGATCAATAGGATCCTACAAGACTGACATAGGATGGTATGTCAAAAAGCATGAAGTCTTTTTTGCCATGTATGCCAAATGTTTTCCTGGATAGGACTGATTTGTGGTAGGTGGCATGCATTGGGAACTCTGTTTGGATGTATCCAGCTCCTATGTGGTAGACTCCAACCTAACCCTCATGTCAATCTCTCTTTTTTTAGCTCTCTCAAAACTTTCATGAAGCCTTGGATGCTCAATATGGGGGCATTCGACCCAAAACAAAACAAAAAAAGAGAAAAGAACGTCTAGGTTCCTTACATCCTACTTTTTGGTTGGTTTGCAAGGTGGGGTTTCCTTAAATAAGGCTGACAATGACCAACTACTATCAAACTGGTTCACATGTGAAGGATTCTCATCAAAAAGTAGTTTTCTTTAGATGTTATTTGAGGACATAGCATGTGATGTCGGAAGAAAACAAAAGCAAAGGGAAGAAAGTGCTACACTAAGAACAAGCAATGATACCAGCTGCACTCAATAACCGTTGGACATTTATACTGTATCATAATTTTCTTGAGAGGGTGCAAATGCACTAAAACAGCCATGGGTCTATTTTAGATTTATTTTTTATAACGAGGAGCTCTCCCTAAGAAGCAGGTCAGTTGGAGTAACCAAGCGGAACCCATCAATTAAAGACATTTGCACACCCGTTGGGGCCTCGAGCATGGGAAGAAGGGGTCAGCACCTTCTATGTAATGCTTTAAAACACCACAACAAAGCAGTGGATTAACGACGATCACATTCCGTAGCTATTCCGTCGCTAATCCGTCGCTAACCAGCTTAGCGACGGATTAGCGACGACGAGGCAACGGTATGCTTACGTCGTGAATTTTTCGACGCTAACTGGCGACAGAATAAATTCATCGCCCGGTCTGTCGCTAATTGCGACGGAATAACGAGCGATGTATTCCGTCGCCAATCCGTCGGTACTAAACGGCGACCTCGGCTTGGCGACGGATTTACGTCTGTCGCTAAGCCGTCACTAGATTTATATGCATAGTGACGGATGTTTCCGTCGCTAATCCGTCACAAACACGAAAAAAAATTAAAAAATTTATTTGAAAATTAAATACTGAGAACAGTATAATTTATATTTTATGTACAATTTATATTTTCTGTACAATTTATATTTTCTGTAAATAAAAAATAAACTACAAAAAAAATTCTATATAAAAGGAATCTACAACAATTAATCATTCCACCTTAAAATTAACAAGTTTAATTATTTATAATTCAATAATTACAATTAGGAAACAAAAAAAATAGAACTTCTTCAACATAGTTCTCTAATCATCGCCAAGATTTTGTGCATCTTCTTGTTCATTGTCTTTATCTGTCTCTTCAGCTTCGCTACGCTGATTATCGCTAGCAGCCTACATAAAAAAAGAACAGTCAGTATTGATAAACAAAATATAATGAAATAAATTACACACTATATGTGATTCTATCATGTGCTCATATGTGTTCTAAGGCAATAAAAAAACTTTATATGTGATTCTATCATGCTCATATGTGCTCTAAGGCAGGCAAAAAACTCTATATGTGATTCTATCATGAATTATATGTGTTTTAATGCATTAATTTTTTTTTATATGCGATTATATCATGCTCAGATGAGTTCTAAGGCAGCTAGAAAAACTTTATATATGATTATACCATGCTCATATGTGCTTTAAGGCAAGTAAAAAGCTATATATGTGATTCGATCATGCTCGTATGTGTGCTAAGACAGTCAAAAAATTAAATATGTGATTATAGCATGCTTATATGTGTTCTAAGGTAGACAGAAAAACTCTATATGTGATTTTATCATGCTCATATGTACTCTAAGGCAGGCAAAGCAAAAAACTTTATATGTGATTCTATCATGAATGATATATGTTCTAAGGCAGTAAAAAAACTCTATATGTGATTTTGGCATGCTCATATGTGTTTTAAGATAGTCAAAAAACTAAATATGTGATTATACATGCTCATATGTGTTCTCAAGCAGTAAAAAAACTGAATATGTGATTATAGCATGCTCATATGTGTTTTAAGGCAGTCAAAAAACTTTATATGTGATTCTATCATGATCATATGTGCTCTAAGGCAGGCAAAAAACTTTATATGTGATTATAGCATGCTTGTATGTGCTCTAAGGCAGGCAAAAAACTCTATATGTGATTCTATCATGCTCATATGTGCTCTAAGGTATACAAAAAGTTATATATGTGATTCGATTATGCTCATATGTGTTCTAAGGCAGACAAAAAACTGAATATGTGATTATACATGAGAGGGACTTGCAATAGAAGTTCCCCTGTTCAGCACAAGATTGTTGATCTTATCTCAGAGAAAGGGGGCGATAGTGTCATGGAAGTAGTCATCCAGTGTGTCCTTAATGATCTGGCGTACATCATCACCAGAAAGAATAGGCTGCTGCTTGGAGCTTATGTCGACGGAAGAAGTCTATGAGCCATAACTGGAAGAAACAAAAACTGGTGAAGTCTTCATATTACTCCCAAACCCGAACACGCGACCTTTTTTGGGTTCACCTGCTGCAGTCACCCATGTTGCAGGATCAAATGATGGATGCTGAGTAGCGTCATCGCCATATCGCTCTACCATCTGTTGCCCATATGCCTCCTACAAAATAATGTTTAAAGTATGCATTAATAATTAATGATAACATTATGATAACTTGCATATTGTAATGATTATTAATATAATAAATATATACCATTGTCATTCTCGCCTTCTCTGATACGAAGACTCTCATGGTTTTCCATTTATGTGTTTCAACAAACACATCCTTATATGGTACAATGCCTCTTTTTTCTGCTTCCTGCGAAGTTAAAGGACAAAAGATTTAGTTCATAAGTTTGCAACAATACTTATAAAATTAATATTATATATTCATGAGTTACCCTTTTCTTCAGGTGACTCCCAAATGTCTTAGATCCACCTGTATGTAGATGGGCTTCGGGCATTTTCGCTCGATTTGTGCAGTCTTCGTAGAGTGATTTCGAAATGCATCTCCCCCCCACTTATCGCACATTTCATCCCAATAATCTCTTCTGATAGTAATAGAGCCATGGTCCTTCCACTGTAGTGGATCATCTATTACGCCAGATGCTTTTTTTGCTGCAATCTTCATATTGTGCAACATGTCTGCAAATCGATTGACAGACACCTTCTGCCACACCTTCCTTGCATCATTTTCTTCCACCGTAGTTGCAAAGCGATTCGAAGCCTACAAATATTTTCAGAAAGTTAGTAGACATTACTTAAAAAAATTAAATATGAAACATATTAACTATGATGAACAACTGTATACCGTGAATGAAGACCACAATCTGTCTAACACCTCCTTTGGGTACTCTTTTCATTGAGCAACTAGTCCTGGTAGAAGTTGAAGAAGTGAATTCTTAATCTCCCATACTACTTCTTGTGGCTCAAACCTCGTGTTGCACATGAATTGGTACACAGTAAATATCAATATAAAATATTTATAAGATATGCAATAATTGAAAATGAAATACTTACGGTCGATTATCGATATACACTATTCGAATGAGTCTTCTTGTGCCAGACTGAGAAGACCCTGCTTCCTGTGTTGGCTCATGACTTGTGTGATCAACTGGTGTAGGTGGGTCGTGTACAGACGAAACATCATCTGTAAAAAAATACGTTAGAAATTCTCAGAATGCGCATTTGAACTAATCAAGCATCCAATTAGTTAAATGATATACCTGTCACAGGAGCCCGTGAAGATAAAGGTTGGGTCTGGCTATTACTGGATGAACAACCACTGTAACCTCCACGAACCATATTCTAACAAATAACATATGTCATACAATACATTCAAATAATTCACATCAAGTATTGAAATACATTCAAGTCATTCGCATCAAGTATTACAATAATTCAAATCATTTGCATCAAGTATTGCAATACATTTAAATGATTCGCAACAAGTATTACAATACATTCATATCATTCATATCTACTACTGAATGAGCGACCACTGTAACCTCCACGAACCATATTCTAACAAATAACATATGTCATACAATACATTCAAATAATTCACATCAAGTATTACAATACATTCAAGTCATTCACATCAAGTATTACAATAATTCAAATCATTTGCATCAAGTATTGAAATACATTTAAATGATTTGCAACAAGTATTACAATACATTCAAAACATTCACATCAAGTATTACAATGCATTCAAATAATTCAAATCATTCACATCAAGTATTGCAATAATTCAAATCATTCGTTGCAAAAATTACAATACATTCAAATAATTTAAATTATTCACATCAAGTATTGCAATGCATTCGAATCATTCGTATCAAGTATTACAATACATTCAAATAATTCAAATCATTCACATCAAGTATTACAATGCATTCAAATAATTTGTATCAAGTATTACAATACATTCAAATAAAATTTTTAATCATTCACATCAAGTATTGCAATACAACTCATTCATTTGCATCAAGTATTACAATACATTCAAATAATTCAAATCATTCACATCAAGTATTGCAATGCATTTGAATCATTCGTATCAAGTATTACAATACATTCAAATAATTTAAATCATTTACATCAAGTATTGCAATGCATTTAAATAGAGGTTTGTATTACAAGATTTTGCTCATTAGCTTGAGAATTCTTCCTCGTCACTTGTTTGACTTTCTTCTTCTTCTTCTTCATTGTTTACCCATCCACTTGGTACATCATTTGGATCACATTCCTCTATGAATGTTTCATCGGCCAATGGAGATATAACATGCATATCATGCGCAACATCGTGATCATAAGCGAAGTCATAGACATCATCTGATTGATAGTAATCGTTGTCTTTAGCTAACTCATGTTTTTGTAACTGATCATACTCACGGTATAGTTTGAACTTCACCTTGCAAACTGTCCACCATTCATTTCTATCTAACTTTTTTATACTCGGATATGAAGTATAATAAACTTGTTGAGCTTGCGAGGCTAATATGAATGGTTCATATGTTTCAAACCTGGATTTATGATTCACCTCCACAATGCCTGAAGCTTTGTCGAGTCTTGTTGCAGTTGGATCAAACCAATGACACTTGAATAAAGTTACCCTGTTATTTATGCCTAAGTAAGTCAACTCCATTATTTCCTCTATAACACCGTAGTAATCATGTTCATTTTTACCGTAGCTGCTACCCTTGACACACACGCCACTATTTATTGTTGATATGTTTATACCGTAATCTTTTGTATGAAATCGATAACCATTTACGATGTACCCATTGTAGCATTGCACAACTTTGGTCGGACCATTTTTTAAATCACATATTCCTTGATCTTTAACATCACCATGGCGGACCTACGCACAGACATAAACAATGATTGTGATCACGATCAATTAAGTAACTTAGTGTTGTTTATAAGTACAAAATTTATGTTAGCTTCTTTACCAACTGTTTCAACCACTCCACAAACTTAGTTTCACGTTCTTTTGGTACTTCTGCATCAGTGAGATGTGAAACTTCTCTTTGCAACTCCAGATCAAATCGTCTGCAAATCATAAATACTTATATTATCGAGCCATGTATCCATATATAGAACATAAAAGGATTTATAATTGTGTTGCGTCTATATATACTTACTCGATGTATGAGTCAATCGCTGAGCAATTAAAAAGAATATAGATGTGTGTTGCGTCTTGCTCTCGATCTGTTAAAAGCCTTGATCGAAAACTACCAAATGCATGCCCAAGTGGTTGAAATATCGACAGTTTGTCAGCTACAATTACTTGTTCTCCATCATCGTTACGGGGCAGGCAAGTGTAACGTGTTGGAATATGAGGTTTGAAGTACATAGATGAGAAATTTGAAATCTCTTCTAAAGTGTACGCCTCACAAATAGAGCCTTCTACTCTTGCTTTATTACGAACATTTTTTTTGAGGTCGAACATGCATCTGACAAAAATATACATTTCAAATTTTAAATATCTGTCATTAAAGAGACAAATATAAAAAACATATAACTTTCAAATGGGTACATCCATCGATATTGCACAAGGCCACCAACCCTTAGTTCATATGGCAAATGTATGATCAAATGTTCCATAACATCGAAAAATGCTGGCGAAAATATCTTTTCTAACAGACAAACAGTGGTGATGACAGAGTCCTCGAGATTCTTTACATCTGATACTACGACCTCCGATGCGCACAATATTCTGAAAAATCCGCTCAACTTAGACAATACCCCCCATATAGGTTTGTCTAACATATCATAGAATGCTAGGGGTATCAATCGTTGCATAAAGATATGACAATTATGGCTCTTCAACCCATATAATTGTCCATCATCAATCTTCACAGCCCGAGCAATGTTAGAGACATATCCATCTGAAAATATCAATTGTCTCAACCATTGACATATATGTTTTATTTGATCAGGTATGAGCACGTACTTTGCCTTTGGTTTCAGTACTTTGCTATTATACTATTTGAGTTCCAATTCTGGTCTTTTACATATTAATTTTATATCCATATGGGCCTTCGGATTATCCTTCAGTTTTCCTTTAACATTCATTATTGTATTGAACACATTATCAAACACATTTTTCTCCACATGTATCATATCCAAATTATGTCGTATTAATAGGGTCGACCAATACGGTAGTTCCCAAAAAATGGATTTCTTCATCCAATTGTGATCCTTCCCAAATCTACGGAAGGGTGTAGGACTGCGGGCATCTGTTAATACATCTGGAAAGTATCGCAATCTTCTTAAAATCTCTATGCAAGACAATCTTGAGGATGAACCTTCCATTTCAATTATGCCTGCTTTAAACACATTCTTTTGTCGTCGGAACGGATGGTCGCTGAGTAGAAATCGACGATGGCACTCAAACCAGCAATACTTTCTTCCATGCCTCAATCTAAAAGCTTTGGAATCCTCCATGCAGTACGGACATGCCAATCTCCTATGTGTGCTCCAACGAGATAACATACCATATGCAGGGAAGTCATTGATTGTCCATAGAACAACGACCTTCATGATTAAATTTTGTTTTTTGTGGGCATCATACATGGTAACACCGTCATTGCACAATATTTTTAGTTCATCAATCAATGGCCTTAAATATACATCAAGATTTTGGCCAGGTGAGGTCGGACCAGGGATCATCAAAGACAAGAAAAGATTTGGACGTTTCATACACAAGCTTGGTGGAAGGTTGTATGGAGTTACAAATACTGGTCAGCATGAGTATGAAGTTGATCTACCCCCAAATGGATTAAATCCATTTGTACATAGACCGAGTCTAACATTTCGTACTTCCATTGTGAAGTTCTGATGAGTATGATCAAAGTGCTTCCAAGCTTCAGCGTCAACAGGATGTGTGATCTTGTTTTCATCGTGTCAAACTTTATTTGTATGTCATCTCATATGTTTAGCTGTCCTTGAAGACATATACAATCGCTGTAATCTAGGAGTGATAGGAAAGTAGCAGAGCGACTTGTATGAAACTTCCTTTGATCTTGTGCTACCATTGCCTCTTATCTTTGGCTTGAACCGAGGATGCCCACATGACGGACATGATATGTTGTTTTCCTGCTCTTTGAAATACAACATGCAGTGATTTGGACAAGCATCAATCTTTTTGTAACCCATACCTAGAGCGTTGACCATAACTTTCACACGATAGAAATTTTGTGGCAATTTCTCATCTTTGGGCAACATACTCTTCACAATCATGCACAATCGGTCAAAACATGATTGACTCAAATTATACTCGGACTTCAAATTCATTAGTTGAAGAACTGCAGACAAGATAGTGTGACTCTCGCAACCGTTCCAAAGTGGCTCATCAACATCTCTAAGTAAATCATAAAATCTACTAGCTACATCGTTTGGTGACTCTTCATCTAGGGCAGTTCTTACTTCACTAGAACTCATAGCAAAACCCAGTTTCGTTCCTGCGACAACAAATATCAAATTCGTATATGGATTATCGTGCACCACATTCACCCGTGCATCAAAATCGTTTCTAAATTCTTCTCCATGAAACATCAAGTTCTGATAATCACTCACAAAACCCTTCCTGTATAGGTGATGTCTAACGCTATGAGGTTCTACAAATCGATTATTCTTACAAATCTTGCAGGGACACCTAATCTGACCTGTGGGATCCACTATACTGACACTTGTCGTTGCAAATTCAATAAAACTATCAACACCATCCATATATTCATGCGATAACTCATTATCCACTATCCTACGGTACATTCATTCACGGTTTGCAGTCATTTTCTTATGATGTTACAAATAATAGCCTAACGAATTAAAAGAGAACAATCAGAATGCTACGATGAAGAAAATATCAAATTTATCATGCAATATATGATTTCATACAATAACAAAAATTTTGATGCATGCATTGATAACTTAATATTTTCATGTGCAAACTATTAATGACACAATACAATCATTTTATTTGCAAATTATTAATAATTTTATTGAAAGTAAATACACTTGTGTGAAGGCATGGAGAGATTAATTTCGGAAGCTCCAAGTCCCTAGACCGTGTAATTATACAAGTCTTTATGTCTAAGAAGGCCATGTATATGATAACACAAATATGTATTTTGAGGTTGTGTATATTGGAACTAAATACCATTGGAAATACTAAATTGGTTAATATTGTATAACCAATAGATTTAGATATTATCATTGTGAAAAGTATCAGCAAAATTATCATTTTATCTCTAGTGTGGTTTGAGGGCACCAAATTAACCAAAGTTTTGACTAGTTAGAAGAGTTTGTTAGAGTGAAAACGTCCAATCCAATGGTTAAAATTACCAATGTATTTGGTCTGCCTTTTCTAGCAGTAGCATGCAACTTACCACAATAAAAGAGAATAGGTTCAAATTTTTTGCCACTTCCACACTAACATTAATTTGTAAAAAATGGTGCAAATAGGGTAACATGAATTACAACTTAACATTGCAACTTACAAAATGAGAAGCTAGTAAAGATATTGCAGTACAATGTTTTTACATTCAAATAACAATTTCACATTAGATTCTTATCATAATCGGCCTCCTTAAACCAGAACTTTCTACTTAATCTTCTCAAAACCTTCAAACCTATAGAGAGACAAAACCATAGTTGCATTGGTTATCGCATATCAAGCATACCAGTACTAGATATTGATACAAAACTTGTCTCTGAAGCCATAAATTGAAATACCAAATGTTTAAGAAACACATCTCAATTACTTGAGAAGCGCTTACCATCTTATGTGGAAACACATTTTTATTACATTATAAATGAGTATCAAGTTTGTTTCTATTAGCATTTTTGCATAAAAACAATAATTTGATTTGATAAAGACACTATTTTTATTATGAGTGATACAAATTATAATTTGTGAACAAAAATTTTATAATATTGATTGATTTACATATAATGTTTAACCATTTCAATTTGTAGATATCTTTATATAAAAAATATATACTTCATATCAACTTTTAAAAAACTCATACCAATTCTTTTAAAAATTGTATTAATGTATATTAGAATCTCGTATCGATATTTTTTGAAATCATTTCAATGTTTGTTTCAAATAAAAGAATACCTGAAACTTTGTAAGCCATCATGTATCCATACTAATACCGTGTACTTGTATCAATTTTTGGCAACCGTGTATCCATACTAATACCGTGTACTTGTATCAATTTTTGGCAACTATGGACAAAACAACAATTGATAATAAGGACCTCAAATCCATACATAGAGAAAAAATGAAAGAAAAAAAATTGTAAAGACCTCAAGCTGACCCTAAAAAAATGCAATTTTTTTTTAAAACATTAGGGAAAATATCCTAGAAATTCGGGTTACATTACAGATTTAATTAACACAGCCCAACAATAACTCCATATATAACATAAATCAAATCATAACTCAAACTGAATTTATTTAAATCAAATAATTCTTATTGAGGGTTTATAAAGTTCTCGAAAAGCAAAGACTATCGAATTTGTCAGAACTCTGGCCACTATTTCATAATCCTCGCGTCTTCTAGCGAGTTGGTCCCTCTATCACTATGCCTCGGTACCTGAAAAAAAATAAAAAATAGGATAAGAACAAAAGTTCTTGTACGAGACCCTCTCAAAATCCAACAGTAAAGAAAATTATCATAGATTAAATCAAACACAAGTTTTAGAGGGTTATACAAACAACAAACATTCAGAATAAACTTACAATTTAAGCAATTCAAATAAAGTAATCAACATTTTTCATGCTATATTAAACAATTAGGGATGCATGAATATTTTTTTTAAGTTCAATTATTAGAATTGTTTTTGCACACATCTCCCTATTTAATGCACACAATTTAATTTTCACTTTCTTAAAACCTGCGGATACTAAAAAATTGGGCAAAATTTTTGAGGTTCAAGGTAGTTCCCAATAGTAGCATAACACATAATTTGTATTTTATTTACAGGATTCTACACATGTTCTTTGACCGATGTCAAAAATCATAATCATCAATTAAAACATTAGTAATTATCACCTAATATCAGGACGACAAGAAAATCAACATCCATTTATGCCACTTTCTTGGTATACCAATAACTACAGCTGAGTCAACAACACTACCTCTAAGCAAAGTGGCAGAAGTTTCTTATAACTATAGCCGAAAATATGAACCACGCATAAGGTTCTTGGAGACATTAAATGTACACGATATTTAGTATCCTCACAGTTTTCCATGACCACCATCCAAGATTTCCACCCTTTTATTGGGACACCAAGGAAGAAAAAATTATTATACTGTTGGGTCTCTTTTACCATTCATAAACAATTTACAATTATGCAAATCATAATGCAATAACATATTCAGGGCCTTGCCCTATCAATTCAACTGTGTAATTAATTCAAAACAATACCAAAAATCGTTTTGCAATATATTTACAATTTATTACTTCATGAGCAACACATGTTGCTGCCCTCAAAAGGTCCATCAGTAGTCCACATACATAACCACTATACAATTTAATAAGATGACATTGCAAAATTTTAGTAAACATAAAGCACACAAAGATATTCAAGTTTTGTGTTCACGATAGAACATAAATACAGATTAATAGCAAATAAATGAATGCACATTGAACCAAGAATATCAATTTTACCATGTCAGCTGAAAACACAAAACTTTTATAACCATTCAAATTCATCGTCTATTATCCTTAGTTTTAACACCCTCTAATGGAAATCGAAGTTACAGGCAACAAAAATTCATATTTCAATTTGATTTCTAAACAGATTTCTTTTACATACTAGAAATTATTTTTTTTATAATACGTCAAACTTACTTTTTTTAAACAAATAAAAATCAGATTTAATCAAATCAGATTTTCAGCACTGAAATCTGATGAAAAACATAATTAGGAACATAGTCAATGTATGCATAATTAGACCACTAGTCTAGGAATTGGAATACCAAAAACTTTAGAAGACCCTAAAAGCAAATTTGAATGCATACATGTATATACCCTGTTAAATGTTTAGATACATGACTATATACCCTGGTTGATGTATATATACATATATATATTCCTTAGTTGATATATATATATATATATATATATATATATACATATATATATATATATATATACATATATATATATATATATATATATATATATATATATATGTGTGTGTGTGTGTGTGTGTGTGTGTGCTGATTGAAATATATATGTTTCTGATTCATCGAGCCCTTTCAGATTAGATGATTAAGAAAATAAAAAACCCAAAACCAAATGGATTTAAAACAGCAAAGAACCGACAGTTTAAGATACATAGTATAACATATACAGTAAAGATCTAACACCATAGCATAATCAGTAAAGAACCAACAACATAACATACACCTTCAGTCTGAGAATGATTTGAACCTGTTTTAGGTTCAGATATGCATCGAAACTGCTTGAGACTGACACGTTCTAATGTTTTTTTCTTAAAACCGTCAGTTAACACAAACAGGATGCTCAATTCTTACCATACATCCAACACCCATGCATTGGGCATAAGGAACACACAAAAAAAAAAAATCAAAAAAGGCTGACTAAATCACACCCTCAAAGCATCGTAAAAATCTGCATAATGTTTAATCACCTTTTAAGGATTAAATTGATAAAAAAGAAAACAGATTACAAAAAGAAACTAAACCTAAAAGTGATCCGACTGTGCATATGAATGTATTTTTCAACATGACATACGTTAAATAGAGTTTCTGAATAGATAAAACAAAACTATGTATAGATAGGGTTCAGGACACGTTAATCTGGTCCTAAATAAAACCAGAATTTGCAACAGCCCACACGTTGCATTCTAATGGGTCTCAATCCATGAATCCCAACACAAATATGATTCTTGGACAGATTTTTTAGTCTTAACTTAAAAACTCATCAGAAATCAATCATAAACAAAGCGAATATATATATATATATATATATATATATATATATATATATATATATATATATATATATATATATATATATATATGTGTGTGTGTGTGTGTGTGTGTGTGTGTGTGTGTGTGTTTATTCTTGTGGACTGACATTATCAAAGGTACCCATTCAATCCAAAACTGAACAACGTAACTAAATCACCAGCAAAACTGACAGAACTCTACAGAAATTATAAAAAAACAGCAGCCTAAAACTAACAGCATGCATGTGAGCTAAAAAAATGTATTTCTAACATAGATTTAATGGCTCAAAAACCATTATGAAACCCGAACCCATACAGGCTACGATTTCCCCAGCCTGCTGAAACCAAACCCTGTCAATACCAGTTTGGATTTCTTATTCAAGCTATCTTAAACCTATGCATGGTTTGTTACATGCTAATCTCCTGGTTTAAGGAAGAAGAATCCCAAACCTTATTGGCTGATTCGTGGAGCAAAAGAGGAAGAAGAAGAAGATGAAGATGGCGGTGGGAGTAAACAGCTGCAACCTTTCACACGCTGCTCCCTCTCACTCTTAATATTTTTTTTCTATGTTCATCTCTCTTCTCTCTAACAAAATTGGTATTAAGAGGGAGAAGAATAACATGAGTTATATAAAACAATAAGGACTCCCATAGGGGACGTTCCTTATGTTTTCAAAAATAGAAAGCCTTCTATTTTCTTATGCAAATAGAAGTCTTTCTAAATCAAACTCTTATATATATATAGTATATATGTTATCTAGTCATTATCCTATCTTTAATATTAAAATTGATTTTTTTAAAATTAATTTATCTTATCATACATGAATTATGGATCTTGGTAATGGGTCTAAGATCCATATCACCAATGAATTATGGATCTTGGCATTGAATCCAAGATCCATATTATAATTGAATCATGGATCTTGGCATCGGATCCAAAATCCATACTTCAACTAAATCATGGATCTTGGTAAGGAGTCCAAGATCCATATGATAAATGGATTATGGATCTTGGCAATGAGTCCAAGATCCACTCACGTCAACTAATATATACCCATATATATATATATATATTTTTATTTAGTTAACAAAAATATATTTATTAAATAAAAAAATTTATTTTTTAAATTTTAAATTAGGCAAAATTTGCGTGATATTACATCCCTACCCCCTTAGAAGAATTTTGTCCACGTAATTAAAACATACTGAATAAGTGCGGGTAATATTCTCGCATATCGGTTTGAGGCTCTCAGGTGTACTTGTTCAGTCTGTGATGTTGTCACCACACTTTCACAAACAAAATCCTCCTACTCTAAAGTATTTACTCCTAGTGATCCATAATCTCCACTTGTCTCTCTTTCATCGTCAAGTCTTGTTGTACTTCGACTGCCTCATGCTGGATAATATGTGAGGGGTCTGGTACATACTTTCTTAACATCAAAATATGAAAAATATTATGGATCTGAAAATACTGTGGCGAAAGTGCCACTCGATATGCTGACTCACCAACCCGTTCAAAAATCTCAAAAGGTCTCACAAACCAAGGATTAAGCTTTTCCTTTTTCTCAAACCTTAAAATGCACTTTGTCGACGATATCCAAACAAACACGTGCTCACCTACTGTAAAACTGAGCTCCCAATATTGTTGGTCAACGTAGCTCTTATGTCTGCTCTATGCAGCAATCAACTACTGGCGAATTATTTACACTTGATCTAAATAGTGTTGAATCACTTCTAAAGACTCGACCACTCTAACGCCAACCTCGTCTCAACATATCGGGGATCCGCAAAGTCTACCATACAGGGCCATACAAATACTAGCATGATAGCTATTATTGTATAAAAACTTTGCAAGTTTCACATGCTTATCCCAATCTCCTACCCAATTCAGCACACATGCTCTCACCATATCCTCAAGAGTCTTGATTGTACACTCTATCTGTTCATCAGTCTGCGAATTGAAAGTTGTACTAACCTTTAGTTTGGTACCCAAGGTTTTTTGCAGTTGGCGCCAGAAACAAGATGTAAAGCGAGGATCATAATTTTACACGATCAAAAGTAGTACCCTGTGTAGTCTAACTATCTTGTCAATATAAAAATTTGTCAAGCTCTGACTCACCTTGATCGGTGAAAAATGTAAGCCCTTTGTTAGACTG
Organism: Nuphar pumila; assembly: GCF_984573655.1. Lineage (NCBI taxonomy): Eukaryota > Viridiplantae > Streptophyta > Magnoliopsida > Nymphaeales > Nymphaeaceae > Nuphar > Nuphar pumila. The sequence goes on from NC_143250.1 coordinate 135,060,135, forward strand.
TTCACTATCACCCAGATAGCATCATGTTGACGATGGGTCCTTGGTAATCCCACTCTAAAGTCTATAGATATATTGTTTCACTTCCATTTGAGGATTCTCAAAGGCTGTAACAATCCACCAACCCTCTGGTGCTCGATCTTAACTTGTTGACAAGTAAGACATAAAGACACAAACTTTGTAACATCTCGTTTCATCCCGTTTCACCAATAAGTTCATTGTAGATCTTTGAAAATCTTGGTGCTATGAGGATCAATGAAATATTTTGACCTATGGGGCTCACTCATCAATTCCTCTCGAAGATCCTTCAGAACCCACCATCTATTTTTTAACATAATGGTCTCATCCTCCTCGTCATGGAACTGCGCATTTAGCTTTTGAGTACTCTCGCACAACTTCCCAAAGTCTGCATCGGCTAACTCTAACTCAATAAGATTTATGATCACAGGTTGCGCTCTCATCCCTGCACAATGGATGTGTTCGGCTTCGTCTGCAAACGCCTTTCACTTGACAAATTCCTCAAGTAAGTTCCAACTTTGCCCAATCAAACTGGCTGCCGAAACTAAAGTCTTCCTACTCAATGCATCAACCACTATATTCGCTTTTCTAGGTGGTAAGCAATGATAAAATCATAGTCTTTGAGGAACTCTAGTCACCCGCATTGTCTCAAGTTCAAATCTTTCTGTGAGAAAATATACTTGAGACTCTTGTGGTAAAAAAGAACCTCAAATTGCTTCTTGTACAAGTAGTGACACCAAATCTTCAATGTAAAGACAACGACTACTAATTTCAGGTTGTGCACCTTTAGATACCGAAAAGCATATATGATAAACTTTTTGTATTGCATCAAGACACAATACAGTCCGGTTCTTGAGGCATCACTATATACCACAAATTCTTCTGATCTTGATGGTTGCATCAGGACTGGAGTTGAGGTCAACCTCTTCTTTAGCTTATGGAAGTTCTCCTCACAATATGGCATCCAAACAAACTTCACCTCTTTTTGTAGTAGCTTCATCATTGGGGCAGCTATACGAGAAAAGTCTTGAATGAATCTACGATAATACCTTGCCAAACCCAAGAAACTTTTGATCTTTCTGATTGCCTTTGGCTGCTCTCAAGACAACATTGCTTCCACCTTAGCTGCATCTACCTGAACACCATTCTCTGATATAACATGACCGAAGAACATAACCCTATTGAGCCAAAATTCATACTTGAAAAACTTAGCATAAAGCTTATGTTTCCTCAGTGTTTGCAAAACAATTCTTAGATGCTCTCTATGTTCCTCCTCATTTACTAAGTATATCAAGATGACATCAATAAATACAATGACAAATTGATCCACCCATAATTGTAAGACTAGGTTCATCAAGTTCATGAACATTGTTGGGGCATTTATGTATTCGAAAGACATCATTAAAAGCTCATAATGCTCATATCTGGACCAAAAAGCTATCTTCGGGATGTCCTCTTCCTTGATTTGCAAGTGATGATATCTCAAAAAAAGATCAATCTTCAAAAATACCTTCACTGTGCATAATTGATCAAACAAGTTATCAATCCTAGGCAAAGGATACTTGTTCTTTATAGTTACCTGATTCAACATGCGGTAGTCAATAAAGAGCCGCATGGATCCATCATTTTTCTTGACAAATAAGACTGGTGCACCCCAAGGTGACACACTCAGCCGGATAAAACCCTTGTCAAGAAGTTCATGCAATTGCTTATTCAGCTCCACAAGCTCAACAAGTGTCATATAATATGATGCTCATGATACTGATGTTATTTCAGGCATCAACTCGATCTCACGGTGAGGCGATAAACCTGGTAAGTCCTCTAAAAAGATGTCAGAAAACTTGTGAACCACGTTCAACTGCTCTAATGGTGTCTCATGACTATCTGTAGTAGACATACTAACCAAGAACACAACATAACCTTGATTACAGTACTTTGAGACTTTCAATGTTGATACTATCTTCATCTCACCCACCGACTTAGTCTCCTGAAAAAATAATGCTGACAGATCGGGTCACTCTAAGCACACCTTCTTATCTCGGCATTGAAGAGTCGTGTTATGTTGAGATAGCCAATTCATACCCAAAATGACATCATAGAGTGTTATCTCGAGTATAATAAGATCAGCTAACAACTTGTGTCCCTCAATAACTACTCAAACCGTAGGGAGATACTTAATACATCAAGTAGTTACACCCATCAAAAACATAACTTTTAATGTGTTCTCTAAACTAGATAGTGAAATGTCAAGTAATCTAATAAAAAATAAAGAAATAAAAGAGTGGGTTGCCCCCGAATCAAACATGACACAAGCAAGGAGATCAACATCTATACCTATTGTTGCTAATGTCTCTGCTGTTACTGTGGTTGCTGCTAGTTGCCTGAGGCTTCTAGTTTGTTTGGGCAATACTGAGCGATATAATTGGGTTGCTTGCACTGATAGTAGAGCCTAGTGAAGCGAGGACACAAACTGAATGGATGGATCTTGTTGTAACTCTTGCATGTTTGTTTCACCTTCCCCTGCTGCTACTTCTTCTGCTAAATACGATTTTGGTAGTTCCCTTGTTGGGTCTTTTGCTTCTTATTCTGGGACCCTTGTGCCTTACCACCAGCAGGAGGATGCGTTTGAGCTCCACCATTACTGTTGCCACCCGTATTCTTATACTGTCCTCCATTGAATTGCTCCCACTCCTTATTCAAGATGACAGCCGACTTAATCGCGTTGTTAAAAGTCGTAGGGCAACTGGTCATCACCCGAACACGTAGCCCGTCTTTGAGCCCTCTCACATACTTCGCTGCCCTTGCCTTGTCGTCAGCAAACAAGTTGGGGCAGTATCTCTCTAGGCTCTGAAATTTGGTGGTATAGTCCATCAAACTCATGTTTCCCTGAGTCAGCTCGAGAAACTATTGTTGCATCATTTTCCTAAAAAAGAGAGAAAATAGGCTTTCAAGAACTCATCTCGAAAGGTCTCCTAGGGAATGGAGTCCACTATGGTATACTTCACCTTTCGCATGGTGTCTCACCACTTTTTTGTATCACCCTTCATACGGTAGGTGCCAAAATTAGTCTATATATCCTCTAGTACAGGCAGGACACAGAAGACATGCTTGATCTCCTAAACCCAACTCTTAGTGGCTTTAAGGTCGACCTTTTCAGAAAAAGTTGACAGATCCAACTTAAAGAATTTTTCATAGGTCATTGCACCAGTGTTAGGAGTCACAACAAATGCAGGGTGCACACCTGTTGCAGGTTGAGCAGTCTGTGTATGGATATGCATAGTAACCATCTCAGCTAGACTGTTAAGGGCATTTGTCAAGAAATCTCTCTGTTCCTGCCCGTTCTCAGGAATATTCGTGCTGCTACGAGTATCCATCTAAAAAAAATCAATCAGAATTTATCATTAAATTTTTACCACTAGATCAAGCCTACCTCTTTAGGATTGATCTTGCCAAATACACATAATCACATCAAGCATACAAATTAAATCATCATACATTGATTTAATTATAACAGTCCATATTGCCAAAATAACAATTTTCATAATTACAAGACCATAAAATATCAAAATTTCACACGATACCTCATACCAATTATGTGGAGACCACTTTTGAAGTATGAGTTTATAACTTTATGGTGGTGGTTCTGACTCGCTCTAATACCAACTTTGAAATGACCCCAAATTGACCCTAAAAAAAATATTGATTTTTTTTAAACATTGCAAAAAATAATCTAGGGACCTGGGGCACATTACAAATTTAATTAACACAGCCCAACAATAACTACAAGCATAACATAAATCAAATCATTTACTGAAATTGAATTTATTTCAATCAAATAATTCTCATTAAGGGTTTACAAAGTTTCCCAAAAACAAAGACTCTTGAATACGTCAGAACCCTGGCCACCATTTTATAATCCTCGCGTCCTCCAGGCAGTTGGTCCCTCCATCACTATGCCTCAGTACTTGAAAAGAAGTTTTAAAAACAGGGTAGAAATTGAAGTTCTTGTATGAGACCTTCTCGAAATCCAACAATAAGAAAAAATGGCATAGATTAAATGATATACAAGTTTAAGAGGACTCTACAAACAACACACATTTAGAACAAACTTATAATTTAAGCAGTTCAAATAAAGTAATCAATAATTTTTATGCTACATTAAACAATTAGGGATGCATGAATAATTTTTTTAAGTTTAATTATCAGAATTGTTTTTGCATGCATGTCTCTATTTAATGCATATCATTTAATTTTCACTTTTTTAAAACCCACGAATACTCAAAAATGAAAATAAATTTCAAGGTAGTTCATAGTAGTAGCTTAACACAATTTGTATTTTATTTACTGAGTTCAACACATGTTCCTCGACCGACGTTAGGAATCATTACCATCAATAAAAATATTAGGAATCATCAGTTAATGTTAGGACGACAAGAAAATCAATATCTATTAATGTCACTTTTTTGGTATCTCAATAACTATAACGCAGTCAACAACAACACCCCGAGACAAAGTGGCAGAAGTTTCCTACAACTATGGGCGGGAACACAAACCATACATCAAGTTCTTGCAAATAACAAATGCACACGGTGTTTAGTATCCTTACGGTCCCCCATGACCATCATCCAAGGTTCTCACCTTTTTAGAGAGACACCAAAGAAGAAAAAATATTATATTGTTTGGTCTCTTTTACCATTCTTAAGCATTTTACATAATTAATTTAAAACAATATCAAAAATCATTTTGCAATGTATTTATAATTCACTATTTCATGAGCAAAATGTGCTCCTGGCCCCAAAAGGCCCATCAGTGGTCTACACACACAACCACTATACAATTTAATAAGATGACATCGCAAAATTTTAGTAAACATAAAGTACACATAGATATTCAAGTTTTGTGTTCACGATAGAACATCAATGCACATTAATAGCAAATAAATGAATGTACATTGAACCAAGCATATCAATTTTACCATGCCAGCCGAAAACACAAAACTTTTATAACCATTCAAATTCATTGTCTATTATCTTTAGTTTTAAAACTCTCTCATGAAAATCAAAGTTACAGACAACAAAAATTCAGATTTAAATTTGATTTCCAAAAAGATTTCTTTTACATGTTAGAAATCATATTTTTTTTTTACATGTGAAACTTACTTTTAAAAAACAAAAAACAGATTTAATCAAATCAAATTTTCAACACTGAAATCTGACAGCATAATCAGGAACATACGCAATGTATGCATAATCAAACTACTAATCAAGAAATCGGAATACCAAAAACTTTTGAAGACCCTAAGAGCAAATTTGAATGCATACATGCATATACCCTGTTAAATGTTTAGATACTTTCTTGTCGGGTACACACACACACACACACACACACACACACACACACACACATATATATATATATATATATATATATATATTTGATTCATGGAGCCCTTTCATATTAGATGATTAAGAAAATTAAAAACCAAAAGCCAAATAGATTTAAAACAAGTACAGCAAAGAACTGACAGTTTAACATACAAAATAAAAATCTAACAGCATAGCATAAACAGTAAAGAACCAACAACATAACATACACCTTCAGTCTGAGAACGATCTAGACCTGTTTTAGGTTCAGATCTGCATCGAAACTGCTTGAGAATGACATGTTCTAATGTTGTTTTCTTAAAACTGTCAATTAACACAAACAGGATTCCTGATTCTTACCATACATCCAACACCCATGCATTGGGTATAGCGGAACACAAAAAAAAAATTAAAAGAAGCTGACTAAATCTCAGCCTCAAAGCATGGTAAAAATCTGCATAATGTTTAATCATCTTTTAATGATTAAATTGATAAAAAAGAAAAATAGATTTAAAAAAGAACTAAACCTGAAAGTGATCAGACTGTGCATATGAATGTATTTTTCAACATGACATACGTTAAATAGAGTTTCTGAATACATAAAGCAAAACTATGTATAGATAAGGTTCGGAACAAATTAATCTGATCCTAAATAAAACCAGAATTTGCAACAGCCCACACGTTGCATTCTAATGGGTCTCAATCATGGTTGCCAGTTGAGGAAGCGGGAGCGGGAAGCGAGGCACTTTCAAAATTTTAGGAAGCGGGGAAGCGTGGGACCACTTAGGACCGATTCGGGAAGTGTCTCGGAAGCGACCTAGGAAGCGTCTCGGAAGCGAGGGGGAAGCGAAAAAAATAAAAATAAAAAATAAAAAATACAAAAAAATTGAAAAAAACAGGGGAAGCGTGATGGGAAGCGTGCTTCCCATTAAAGGGAAGCGTGTCCCCCATTAAAGGGAAACACGTCCCCCATTAAAGGGAAACGCGCTTCCCAAAAAAGGGGGACGCTTCCCCCCCACGCTTCGGAAGCGCGACGTTTCGTGCTTCCGAAGCGCGCTTCCCCCTTTAGCTAGGCGCTTCTGGTAACCCTGGTCTCAATCTATGAATCTCAACATGAATATAATTCTTGGGTAGATTATTTAATCTTAAAAACTCAACAAAATTCAGTCATATACAAAACATATATATATATATATATATATATATATATATATATGTGTGTGTGTGTGTGTGTGTGTGTGTTTGTTCTTGTGGACTGGCGTTACCGACAAAGGTACCCATTCAAACCAGAACTGAACAACGTGATTAAATCACAAGCAAAACTGATAGATATCTCCAGAAATTATAAAATAACAGTACCCTAAAACTAACAGCATGCATGTGAGCCACAAAAATTTATTTCTAACATAGTTTTAATAGCTCAAAAACCATTATGAAACCGGAACCCATACAGGCAGCGATTTTTCCAGCCTGCTGAAACCATACACTGTCAATACCAGTTTAGATTTCTTATTTAAGCTACCTTAAACCTATGCGTGGTTTGACCCATGCTAATCTTCTGGTTTAAGGAAGAAGAATCCCATACCTTGCTGGTTGATTTGTGGAGCAAAAGAGGAAGAGGAAGAATAAGAAGATGAAGATGACGTTGAGAGTGAACAGCTGCAACCTTTCACATGCTGCTCCCTCTCTCTCAATATTTTTTTCTGTGTTCAGCTCTCTTCTCTCTCACAAAATTGGTATTGAGAGAGTGAAGGCTAACATGAGTTGTATAAAACAAAAGGGACTCCCATAGGGGGGTGTCCCTTATGTTTCTAATAATAGAAAGCCTTCCATTTTCTTATGGAAATAGAAGTTTTTCTAAATCAAACTCTTATATACATATATATATATATATATAGTCATTATCCTATCTTTAATATAAAATTTGGTTTTTTTGAAAATTAATTTATCTTATCATACATGGATTATGGATCTTGGCAATGGGTCTAAGATCCATATCACCAATGAATTATAGATCTTGGCATCAGATCCAAGATCCATATTATAATTGAATCATGAAACTTGGCATCGGATCCAAGATCCATATTTTAACTAGATCATAGATCTTGGTAAGGGGTCCAAGATCCATATCACAAATGGATTATGGATCTTGGCAATGGGTCCAAGATCCATATCAAGATTCACATCACGTCAACCACTATATATATATATATATATATATATTATTAAATAAAAATTACATTTTTTTAAATTTTAAATTAGGCAAAATTTGTGAGATATTACAAAAATACCAACCAATAAATGTAAAATGCAATTGAGAATACATAGAATTTCCTTATTAATAAAGGTTAGACCAACAATATCATTTATTAAGCACTTAAAACCCTTTTGCAAGGTTATCTATATTACATGACAATCACAATTCATAGCAGGTGGGAATATGAGATGAAAAACTAATAGATTTTGAATTACCTCTCCTTCAGCAGAACCCATCTACAACCTCACTTGATGCTATTGACAAAGGATCAAGAATCTAACTCCCCCAGTCTTCACTAATTACACAAACTTTTGGGTAGAACCCCACTACAATGTCCCAGCCCCTGCTTATGAATGCTTCAGAGAAAGTTCACAAATCAAAAGTGTTGAAGCTCATACAATTATTTAGAAATATGAATACAAAGGTTTAATAATAATAATAATAATAATAATAATAATAATAATAATAATAATAATAATAATAATAATAATAATAATAATAATAATAATACAGATATCCATATTTCCAAAACAAACTCCATCAAGCCATACATAATAAATTAAAGCACATGCTTGTCATTAGGAGGGCAAGTAGCAACCAACCAAAATCTCTTCATATGCATGTGCTAATGCTCCTTGTTTTTAATCAATAATAGGCAACCACAAAGATACATAGATTGAATAAAATGAAAAATTATCCATTACATAATTTTCATTTATATTTCTTTCAAAAAAACAATTTCCATTTATATGGCACATACAATAATTCTCTCACTACAAAGCTTCTCATAAGGTTTGCTTAGACCATTAGGAACCACAACATGGACATGTAAATTGTTTACTAAAAAGGTTGGTGAAAGTAGAACAAAATACATTGCCATGATGCTTAGGGGACTAGATTTATACGGTTGACCAACAGGTCTGGTGAGAAGTCCCACCTATTCGCAAAACCCACAAAGGTCCGTACATATTTTTCTGTTCAAACTTGAATTTCTAACGAACTAGATTGCTAGACATGTATAGAATCAATATGGCATTTCTAGGGTATGGAAAAAAACAAGGGAAACCCACGTAGAAATTCCTATCATTGACAGAGTTAATCTAGGAAAAGCTATATTTTTGGCTGTTGTGCTTTTTCTTTTCAAGGAAGGGAGCATGGGGACCTGAACCATGTGCCCTAGTTCCTTTAAAAAATGGAAGAGCAAAAATCACCTAAACCATCTTGACGGATTCGGTGAGGGTTGTCTACATGACTATTCTTTCTTTCCAAGCTGAGAGAGAGAGGAACCCACCTGAGCAGTCTCTCATGCAACCCAGTCACCCCCAAGTAGGAACCTCCAGAAGTCGCAGTGAGAAGGAAAAAGATGGGAGGGAGAGGGACAATGAAAGATTAGGAAAGATGAAGGTGAGAAAGAAGGAAACAAGGTGCAGCAGGGAGAAAGGTAAAGGGATTTGAGTGGGAAAATTCCAAAATCGGACGTTATTTCCTTTTTTTTGTGCTTTAGTAGGTGGGATGGCGCCGTTAACGCCGGCTTCCATCTGTCTCCTGAGTGGGTACCGATGGATGGACGGTAGTGATTAATTGCATCGGACGGTCCTTAAGGACATATGAGCCCTCATTTGTCGTATGAGGGGAACCTTTTCCCTCCAAAAATACCATTAAATGCACACAAACTTGAGTGCATGCATGCATGCCTGCGCACGTGTGTTTGTGTGTGTGCGTGTGCACGCGCGCCACACATCATTCATTCAAAAATCAGAACGTTGCAGCATGTCATGTGCATAAACGATAAGCCCCCTCAGAGAGAGAGACGAGAGAGAGAGAGAGGCAAAAAAAACTTAGTGTTTCTTTGTGCTATTCATTTAACACTAATATACAAACAAGAATATATTCATCACTTTTTACACACAAAAACTCATCTCTTTGCATCATCACAATCTTCTAAGGATTCAACACTGTCGTCATCATCATCAAGTGATATAAGCAAATCAACAAAAGCTCCAATAATGTGCACATGAGAACTCTTCCCATTCACCCTCAAGTACCACATCAGCATCTCTTCCAGACATGCCCAGTCACTCAGATCATAAGCCTCCACCATCTCCTCCATGGAAACCCTAAAATCCATGTAAGGGTCCTCAGAATCCATCACCAACATCAAACTCTCTCTAAATGGCAGAACCCCAATAATGCTTCCCTCCACTTCCAAGAAACCATCATCCTTCTCCCTCTGAAACCCACTCCCCACCTTCACATTCTCTTCAAAAACCACGACCCCATCACTCTTCTTACTCTCAAAACCTTCTTTGAATGAATAATCATGATAATCATCATTCTCTTCTTTCTCCAAACCACTCATCCCCACCTTCAAGCGATCCCAAAGAGACAACATACGACCATTGGTTTCACTCTCGAAACCACCACCAACCACCTCCTTCACATTCTCTTCATGTAGCAAAAGCCCATTATTGGTTTCTCTCTCTAAAACTCTCCCCACCTTATTTTCCTTACACAAGGATAACCCACCAGCTTTTTCTCTCTCAAGACCGCTTCCTTTCATCTTACCTTCCTCTACTATAGACTTGGTGCAGTCCGGCTCAAAGAAGAACCTCCCTGAAGACAGCCCCCTCACTAGGCCCTCCACCACCAACTCTGGCATCTCGCCGGAATCCTCCGAAGACGAGATCTCTGACGTCGATGCCGCCGAAGAATCTGACTCGAACCAATTGCCGAGCTCCGAGAGCGTGTCCGATTCGAGATACACAGAGTTTACACTCCTGTAAACGTCTGCAGCCGCTCTGAATGACTCAGTTTTGGGGTGGTTGCATAACCACATCTTCTGGTGCATGAAGAGTGACTTGAAACCCATTCTTTTGGCCATGGAAGCTAAGCAATAAGAGTGTGAGGAGAACTGGGTGGTTTTTGAATTTTGAGTGCTTTTGGATGAGGGAGTGATGGAGGTTGTGTGTCTGTGTGTGAGACTGGGCTCTCTCTCCTTCTGGGGCATTGATGGTAGTCTCAGAGAGGTAGGCAGAGGGGTTTTAAAGAAGAGGGAGGGTACAGAGCAGACGAGGTGTAATGAAGGGAACAGGGTGCTTGATGCCCGGTGTTAAGTGTGGTGGGCTACCCCTGATGTGCAATTAATTAATATCAATTGATTAATTCATTACTCAATTCACTTCTTAGTTTGGTGTATGTTTGTGTGTTTTTGTGGGTCATGGGTGATATGGTTTGCTTATTTTTTAGTCTCATTTATCTGTAAATTTTATTTGGGTTTTCCCCTTACTCTTTTTTTGTTCCGGTTTTGGGATTAATCTGGAACTTTACAAATGTTTTTTTATGGCTTTTTGGGGTGTGGAGACCCAGACGGATACTTGTCATTTTGCAAGAGGGGTTTAGCTAAAGGAGTCAATGGGACTCGAAAAGGGTGTCCTTGTCATTTTGGGAAAGGTTAAGAACTAGGGTTTTGGCATTAGCAATGATCTAACAATGAATTTAGTGGTAGTTGCAGTCTACTTGGTATTGGTGGGATAGAGCAGTTGGTAAAAGTCAATGTTTCAAAGATGGTTTAAAAGATTTGGTCCATTTGAGTTGCACCAAATTCAGATTATGTTTAATACTAGAAAGACCATGACATTAAGGTGTGTTTATCGCGTACTAACTAGTCTACTACACAATGCTATATTAAGATAAGATATATATTACATACTATTGTGGTTAATGAGAGAGATTGCCACTGATTAAGCTTGTTAATAACTGACAATTAGTAATTTATATAAACTGTTGTTCTAATCGTTTCCCTTTACAGGTTTAGGCTTTTCAATGCCCTTGACCAACAAGCGCTTCAAAATTCAAATTTGAAAAGGAGGGTCACATAGGCATTGGCCTGGTCACGCCACACTGCATGGGTTTCTCCAAGAGGGGTCACAAGGTCAGAAATGCCCACCTCATTTATGAGAGTCCAACTGGGTCTGGTGCCTACCTTGTTTTGCTCATTAAATGGTTGCACTGTTGAAAAGCAAGTAGTAATAATTGCTCACTCAGGCCTGTCATCAATCACCCAACGTTCCTCTTTCCATGAATCTCATGGCCCTATCACTGAGTTCTGCTTTTTCATTTCTGCCCTGTCTTTTTCTTGCTCTTTTCACCACCCCTTCTCTTCCCACATGCACCAAGAACGGTTATGGTGAAAAAGCTTAATTCCTCTCTCTCTCTCTCTCTCTCTCTCTCTCTCTCTCTCTCTCTCTCTATATATATATATATATATATATATATATATATATATAGTCTAAAAAACATGTTTCAAGAATCTACTTTCACTAAATCATGTCAAACACATCTATCGGTTCAGATTTATAATAAAACACTTCTAAGGCCTTCAGTTCTCATATATAAGAACTGAACATATTAAGCTACATTTCTCTTTCTGCCCCATAGGTTTTAAGTGTTTTATGATAAATCTTAACTGTTAGATGTATTTAGCATGCTAAATTTAGTGAGAATCAACATTTGGATCATGTTTTTTGACTAAAAACATATTTTTCTGAACATTGATTTTGGATCACCGGAAAAACCTGTATACAGGTCAGGTCAGATTATAGCGATCCAAAAGCTGGTTCCCACTAAACAAAACCTATAGATCACATCTACGGAGTAAGATGTGAGAAAAAAATTGCTTAAAACTACAATTTTTTATTAGACCTAACGAAAAAAAGAGCCTAGCTTTTTTTTATTGTTGTGGCCTGTCTTGAGTTGATGTATGGTCCATTTTGAGCAAGGAATGCAAACCACGGATGTCATGATAGCTTTCATGAAGTGTGGTCCCTTGGCCATCAATGGCGTGTTTGAGACCAGTAATGGGTTAACGGGTTGGATCTATGTTGCATCCAGCTAAAACAGGATCCATATCCAGACCCGGGAACCAACAAATGTTGATGGGTTTGTCCTAATCCTGTATGTTGATTGGCAGAATTGGATTTGGGTCAGCCTGTGCACCGAGGCTCTGTTTGAGAGCTCGTAATCTGTGAGCATTTGAGGGAATTCACAAAACCCTCAACGCATTGTTTTTTTTTTTTTTTCTTTTTTTGATGGTTTGGATCCTCGAGACAAAAAACAGATCACTTGATGGGTGTGCCTCCCTACCAGCTAAACCCCAGGTGACGTCACCTACCCCCAAGCCCAACAGTTAAAAGGCATCCACCATTGCCTTTTTGAACCTTTGATATGGAAAATCCTGAGAGATGGGATTATATTTGGCAGCACCAAATCCTTCACATCGTCTGAATCCACTTACAATCTCATAGAGCGAGGTTGTTTTTGCCAACTTCAACGTTGGATGCCCTTTCAAGGACCTTCTCTACAACTTTGAACTTTGGTGGTGCTTGTTTGGGAGCTAGCAGAGTAGCAGTTGGTAAAGAGATTGTCAAATCCAGCCGGTTGGTAAAGAGATGACTTTCTCATGTTTTGTCATTAAAAAAGAAGTTAAAAATTAAGAAAAAGTGCATAAAAATGAATAAATGTGAAATATATAAAATAAATAACCTAATTTTGTATAGATATAATCAGTATGAAAGTAAAGGGAAATTAAATGAAAACCTACTAAATGAAATATTATAGTGAATTTTTAATGTTTTTTTTTTTTAATTTCAACCACATATATGTGTTCAGCATGATTGAATTACTGGAAGGATCATGCATTTTGGATAAAAAATGGTATTTAGAGCCTCAAACTTTTATAAAAATTGTAGGCTGTTGATTTTTGAAACCTTATAAAACTCTATTCATGCATCTGAATCAAATGTTTTAGGAAGTCATTCCTATAAAAACAAGCATATAAATCATATCTGTGAGGTCAAAATTGCAAAAAAAAAAAAACCAAAAATTTCTGAAAATCCAATATCATATTTCATTTAGTAGGTTTTCATTTTCCTAAAAGTAAATATCATAAAATTTTGTTTTTCGATGATAAAGTGGTAATATTTTGAAATAACATGAGATTTTAGTAATTAAATCGCGGGGGGCTGAAATTTTGCATTTCTCCCATTATTTTCAAAATATCGGTAATATTTGTCATTCTGGACGTGATATTTTCAATTGGCTCCGTTGGAGCCACTTGTTCTGACAAAAGCCCAGCCCAAAATGTGATTAATTGGGATCACCTTTGACTACCTGTCTGCTCACTTTTGAGGAGAGGCTCATTTAAGAACCCTTTCATAACACCAACATTAATATAATAAAAGAGAGCCAAACTGCTGGGTCGTTTACGAAAGCAATTTTCACCTTGACAACAGGAATATTTAACGGCTATTTATAATATAAAGTTCAAAACAATAAAACTGTTTTGTGTTTTTTTTTTATGCCAAACACAGTCTCAAAACGCATTTTTAAGTTAATCCAACATGCCCCAAGGCCTAGTGGGGTGGGTTCTTGGCTGCTTCACCGGCAGGCAAGGTTCGATTCTCATGGGTGTCATCCTTAAGTCAATGCGTAACATAGGCTCCGGGGCAGGGGTACTAACCTCAGAGTTTTGCGCTGTCGGCATGATGACCATATATACAGGGGCGTAGCTAGGATTCATGTGAGGGGAGGGCAAACAGGGGTGTAGCAAAAAAAAAAAATTGTGTGATAGTCGGGGGTTCGGGGCGGCGCCCCCGAATTTTTTTTTTGAGATAAAATAAAAAATGGCTATAATTATTAATAAAAATCTATTTCATATGGACGAATCAAACTATTTGCTGCAGTCAGGGCTGGGCTAGGACTGGGCTGGGCTACAAAAATGGATAAAAATCTATTTTATATGGAATCAGGGCTGGGCTAGGGCTGGGCTTTAAAAAAAAAAATTAACTGTTTCGGGAGGCAGGACTGGGCTACAGCCCAGTCCTGCCCCCCCCTAGCTACGCCTTTGCATATATATAATCCGAGTTATAAATTAAAAAAAAAAAGTTAATTCAATATTAGAATGATGCTGGTAAAAACAATGACGGTTTCCTGTCAAAATGAGTCTAAAATAGATGCACATAATTATACAAAGGGTACCAACGGGGGCTCCTCTTGTTTGGTAGGAGCTGTTAGTGCAGGTCACCATGTCTTGAGACGTTGCAAGTTCAAAACTCGATGGTACCTTGTATAACTGGTGGAGTCTGTCCCTAACCCCAGCTTGCCTATAAAAAAAAAATGGTACGAAGGGTATCGACACAAGTGGCCATACAGTCCACCAGTTTCGAGCTAGCTACTACAAGGTGAGTCGATGTCCTTCCTCGCAATCACATTGACTTTCATTACCACTGTTCTCAAAAGCAACTGTGTGTAGGCTTGCATATACACTCAAAACCTGTATATGTTACTTATGAGAGAGAGAGAGAGAGGTGCCCGTGTGCGTTGGAATCAAAAACATCTTTCACTGAATTTAAGTTTATGGATGTACTAAGCATAGTTTGCTTTACTAAAAATCATACTTTGGATCATGCCTATTCAAATAATTTTTATGAGGATCTAATTTAAAACATGTTTTTTGTTAAACAACCCATGTAGATCATATCCATGGAGCTTTTTGAATATTTCATCATTTAATTGAAGCCTTAGGGAGATGCACAAAAGGTGCATCAAACTTGGTTTTTCTCTCTCTTTTCACACACATATATATGTGGTAAATTTAACATTAAATTAGATGTGTTTAATATTAAATGTATTCAATCTTATTAAAATGACTAAAACACTCTTAAAACAATTACATTTTTTTAAAATGCAAGTTACTTTTTTATGTAAAAATGATAACTTTGATAGTTTAATAAAGTTACCTTTTATGAAGTGGTGTTTGACTTTCCAATCCCTCCAAGTTCAAAAGACTTGTAATGTTCAAAAAACTAACATTGTATTTTAAAAAATGTCATTATTTTAAGGGTTTTTAGTTATTTTTATAAGATTGAATCCAATTAATGTTGAACTCAACTAGTTTAATGTTAAATTAACCCATATATATATTATTTATATATGAAGCATGCATCTCATTAATCCCATCTGATCACAGTAAGTGACAAGATGATTTCTTTTATTTTGTCCTTTGTTGATGCCTCACGACTGTAGGGACAGTAGGACTCTCCGAGAATCATACTTTGTTTTGTTTGTATTAAGCCCAACATGCGCACAACAGTCGGTGCAGCCATGCATCCCTATGTGACACACTCATCAACTAAATAAATATTGCACCCTCGCCTGGCATGCTTGAGATTCATGCCCCCACATCTGCCCGTGCACATGCATATGCCACATAATTAATGTCTAGTGCACTGGTCCAGTGCATCTCTTGAGAGCTAAATTAAACATGGAGTGAGGTAGCACAATGGAGGAAGCATGATCAGCTACTACAATCAAGTTTTGTTATGGTACAGCTTCAAGCTCACGAGCAGCATTATCTGTCATTTTCCTAAAGAGATTTACATTTAATACAACAAAAAACAAGAAGTCTTGTTCCATATTTATGTTTATGCTAGTCACATGAAAGATAACCATACTCATAAAATTTCACCCAAATGTTAATTTCAATGTTTCTACTAGTATTGGAAATGTACTTTTTCTTTTTCGGCCTAACCAAGAGAAACCATTCCCATACTACAAGAAAAACATCTTTTACTGGCGCGTTCCCCCTAACACAACAGTAAAAGAGCATTTTCACTGATGTTATTTTAGTGCAAGAAAAAAGTTCGTTTGTGGAAAATGCTTTACCGGCAGTACAATTTACTGGTGTTAACTTAGTGCCAGTAAAAGTCTTCATTAGTGCTAAGGAGACTTTTACCGACGCTATAATAGCGCCAGTAAATGTCAATTTTCTTATAGTGCCACAATCACCTACTACACATTGGAAAGCGTCTGGTTGGTAAAACCCCTGAGGTTGCAACAGTCCACCGTATAGTACACCCAATGTCGATGTTGCAACAAGGGGCTGTCCCTGTAGGTTTTGAACCCACAGCATCCTTATCACATAAGTGGAGCCCTTTTGAACCTATTAGTTGAGGAAATGTTGGAATTGAAAACTTGATTAAACTTTTACTTGCTCACCAAATGTGCCACTCTTAGAGTGACACTGATGCGTATCTAAAATGAACCTCTTAGGTGTATGGGAGAGAGTATTTAACATTTCAAATTGTACCACTTGGTGCATATATTGTATGTGGTCTTAAATGAGTTTTCAAGAAAAATATTAGCAAAAATTCAAAAAAGAAAAAGTTTATAAAAAGTTTGACAGAAATGGCAGGAGACATGTAGTCAAAGTTGATGAGAGCATCCTCAATAGTGATTGCTCTGATAATATTAAAAATGGGTTGCCCACGTTTGGGCGGTATCTCCTTAGTTGTCCAATATTGTCCTTATAGAGCACTATAGTAAATCTATGCTGTCCAATCAAGCCAGTCACCTAAATCCATGTGCTAAGTGTCTCGTAGCAACACCTACATTCCATAGTTGAAAGAAACTTCTTGGAAGCACGGGGTGGATCGGTACACTAGTGTAGTATCAGACACCCTTACGTGTACTCCTTGTCCTTTTCATGTACAGTGTAGAAAAAGTATAGACAATATAGAAAGCTAGTCCTGATCTATATCATATATGTTTCATATAGAAACATAACTTCTTTGGTGAAGAAACTTCAGGGAAGCACAGCATTGTTTGTTTATGAATTGACAACCAACTATTTAAATATATGCAAACGTGTGGCAACATGCCAGGAACATCCTAGAGAAACTACCAAATTCTTCTTTGCTTTTTTGGCTAACCTAAAAGTGGTTGTCCATTTTTAATAAACTGAGGTGTCATGAGTCATGACAGAAGAAACTTAATTTGGTTTGCAGTTTGGAGCTTTCCCCTAGCAATACAATATGTTGTGTGTGGTTTGGAGACAAAGGTAATCGAAATGAGGTGTCCCCAAATATTAGTGTGGTTGTTTTCTAAACAAGCTGATG
Source organism: Nuphar pumila (assembly GCF_984573655.1). NCBI lineage: Eukaryota > Viridiplantae > Streptophyta > Magnoliopsida > Nymphaeales > Nymphaeaceae > Nuphar > Nuphar pumila. Next base: position 135,077,723 of record NC_143250.1, read on the forward strand.
TTGGTTTAAGATCTTAAATATTAAGCAACCAAACAGGCCTCCACCAACCTTGTTCTTTCCTTTCCTTTTTGTTTAAGCAAAGGCAGATTCATCATCATTATTGACTAAAACTTGATTCTTGGTGGTTCCGGAGAGAGTAGAACCATGTCTAGAACTGATTAAAATCATCGTTCTGCAAATAATCATTTAAGGGAACTTAGTTTAGAAAAAATAAGCCAAATTTGTAAAAGCTTTAAAAGTTGACTGCTTTTGGGGTTAGATGTTCAGAGGCATTAATCTTAACGTCATCTCTCTAAATACTAATGAAATTTGTGGTTGTTTGAAGACAATATAATCCTTATGTGTCATCTTTTTAAATTAGCAGAATGCAACATACCACTTTCCACCAGCCTTCCGTTCAGTCTATGGTTTCTTTTCTTTTTTTTTAAAAGAAGAAACATGAATAATACGATGTTATCTAAAACTGGTCCCCTAATAGGTATTATTAGGGATGTCAATGAACCGGATTTTATCTGACATTAGGGATGTCAATGAACCGGATTTTATCTGACATCCGACCCAGTTCGATTCTGTTTAGCTGCATTTGGTAAGCCAAAACAACATCCAGTTATAATCAGATGTGGATATGGTTTTGATTTTTTGCTACTAAATACAAGAAATATCCAAATCCGTTTTCATGTCGAAAAACGGATCTGGCTTGTCACCATCTGAATTTGAATCCCAATTCAAATCCATTTAGCCAACATCCCATTAGTAGAATATGGTATTTGACCACATTGGAACCGAATCCCAATCATTTACATCCCTAGGTAGAATCATCAATTTCCAGAACTAAGAACAAGGATTTGGAAATTTGTCATTTGTAAAACTTTTCTTTTTCCGCTTGCCTCCCATAAAGAACTGGAAAAAGTGACACAAAACTAGGAGAAAGGAAGTGCAGATGCTGAATGCAAACTCTTAAGTGACTGCTAGTTTTGTGTTGCTCTATGATGAAGAATCTTTTTCCCGGGTTAAGTTTAAGTGGTTTTGAGATGTTTTTTTAAGAGGGTTGCTTCTGTTGCTTCTTTTAGGTTAGGTAGTAATGTAATTGGGTCGATCGGGTATAACCAAACCGATTGGACTCAACCAGCTTTTTACATCTGCTTTGAATAGTTTTATGTAATCTTATACCTGAACCTACCAAATCCAAACTGGTATGTAGGCAAATCCGTTTTACACCCAACCCAAACTGTTTCATATAATATGTACCCGAAGTTGAACCCATTTTCTTCGAAAATCTTTTTATACCGACCTGTCCTGAACCTGAACCATTTCGGGCCTGACACCCAAACAGATACCAACTCGAACCTAATGTATATCTATTATGACAAATTTGAATATAATTATCATATAAGCAGTAATATAACAGGTTTCTTTGCAACAACAGCTTTCCTAACTCTAAAAAGTTAACTTGCATTAAAACGGGCCCAATCACGTTTATTCCCTACTAGATTTGTACTTGATGCAATGAAACCACATAGATCTACAATCTTAGTATAATACGCAGGCCCAACCCATTTGGAACTAGCCGATTTGTACCCTAACCTGTTAACCCATATGGATCCATAATTTTCAGCCATGCATACACAGAACCAGACCCAAGACCATCCCAAATTGGGTCAGGTTTGAGCCTAATTGTACGACCCAATACATTTTTTTTTAACTCTCATTAAGAACCAAACTGTTTGGACCTGACCTAGTTTGTATCCGAACTCGTTAACCCATATGGATATGCAATCTTTGTCCATACTCAGAACTGAATCCAGGATCTGAATCAAATCGGATTGGGTCCATGTGTAATCTTTAGACCCAATTCAGAAACGAGTTTGACAAGACCTGACCTGAACACGATCCAAAACTGACCCAGTTACACCCAGGTTTTGGTTATTTGCTTGCCTCCAGGCCAGTGTTACCACTAAGGTCCTTTTTTAATAAAATTTATTTTTTTCCTTCACAAATAAAAGAGCTTTTCTTTTTAGAAACTATCTGCTTCATAGTTCATAGAATTTTAAAAACCATAGTAAAATTGCTGGTGATAGTTTGAAGAACTTGTGGTATTATTATGAGAAGCCAGTCGTCCATGAAAATCCGGATGATATTGATCGGGAGAATGAAATGCATCATCTGTTTGCATTCTTCTGCAAATTTCAACATTTTGCATTTTTTATTTTTTATTTGTATTTCTTTTACTTTTTAAATATTATGTATACTGACATTTTCGAATTATCTTTCACAAAAACAAATTCTTTTCAAATCTTTAGAGCTTTTACCATGTTGAGAAAAACCCAGAGAACAAGAATTGTTGCATTGGAGATAACCGAAGTCATTTTTTCATCTAATTTATTGCCAATAACTCGTTTTCCTCTCTTCTGTTCATGTTGGGGCCCAGGGCTGGTAAAGAAGCTGAATGAGCAATAGGCTCAAGAGCCGGATCGTCTGAGCTTGAAGTGTTTAATAGTGGCTCATTCTTGTGGCAATTAAGGAGATTACTATGGTAAATGTTGATGATGATCTCCTAAAATCTTGTATCTTCCTGATTTCTATATAGCGGGCAACTCACACGCACTTACCATTAGAGTGTTGTGAGATCAAAACGTGCACGTAGGTGACTTCTCATCAAACCATGCTATATCGCTTGTCATCTGCATCATCGTGTGTTTTGCGTGTGTTCCTTGATGATATCAGAGCCACAACTATTTTCATTAGCATGGGAGCGTTCATGGCCAACACATTCTCAAGCTCTTCATCATCTTCGATGAACTCTCATTTCTCTGAGATAAGTTCCTCTCTGCTTACCTTTACTGCTTACCAACGGGAGCTCAGCTTGTCTGAAAGGAGCAACTAATGCACTTCACCTTGTGTTGGGACGTTGCAGGTTCAAAACCCAATGGTATAGTTGTATAACTGGTAGGGGTCTGTCTAACCCCAGCCTGCCTTTCAAAAAAACAAACCTTTACTGCTTGCTCTTACCACTGCCTAACCCCAGTTTATAGCATTTTCTCACCACAAAGTTAACATCAGAAAACTATTTGATGTGGGAGTCGCACTTTACTTTGGAGCGGCTTTTACTGTTAAAAATTTTGCTTAACTTAGTGGGTCCAGCAACATAGCTTAAAGCAAGTATGCTCGAACGCATGCATATACATGAGATATCTTTCAATCAATAGTTGCCTCACTTAGGATCAAGTCCTCGGTGCAATGGATACTCATGCAATTATGCTCCTAGGATACAACCGAGCTTTTACTTACAAAAAATTGATCTACGCTCTGCACTAAGTGAGATTGATAACCTTGACACAAACTACCTTAAATGGTCTCTTGACTTGGATGCGATGATCTAGGTTAAAATTGGGTATGGATTCTAGGTTCAGATGCAGGTATAGATACAAACATTAATCATATCTAGATAACAAATGGATCTAAATTTGAATAGCAATTTGATTTGGATCTAAATAATAATTGGATATGAATCCAAATAGCAACTAGATCTAGATTCAAATTGTTATTGGATCTAGATCTTAAAAAAAGATCCAAACTTGAAACTCCAAAACAAAAAATAAGACAGAGTAGAGATCATGAAAAGAGAAAAAGAGTACTCATGAGAGAAAGGAGAGATTAGGATGAGAAAAATGGAAGAGGGTTGGGGTTTATGTAGTTCTCAGCCCCCAGGCCACCATAAAGACACATGAAGGGCCTTTAAAAGGCCCAAACGGACCGGCATAAATGGGCATGGCTGGCCAAATAGCCAGCCATCAATGCCCAAATGGTTGACCGAAAGAGGGGTGCCAAACAAAGAGGAAATAGGGGCAAAACGGGTCTAAATTGACCCTAAAAGGCCCAAGATTGACCTTAATGAGTCAATAAGTCAACGATCACACAAGGTAAAGATAAGGGCGGCTAGTAGACCATTTTGAACCTTTAATGTTGCATGCAAAATCATTGGGCAAGGTTCAAACAAATCCGCATATGATCCAAAAAGATCTGAAGAAGATTTAAGGCTGGGTCAAAGTTTATTAATGGGCTAGTTTGGTAAAAATTGGCTTTAGACTTTGGAATTAAATTCACCCAAGTATTGAAAACAATCAAAGCAAAGCAAAACCAGGCCAAATCCAAATCTAAATTCAAGTCCAAAGTCAAAGGTCAAAGGTCAAGATCAAAATCTATGATTCAAGGTTCAAGGTCTAAGAATAAAGAGATGCATAAGCCCAAGATCTAATGTCCTTGAGAGCCTTACTCTTTAAGACACCACCCCTCTATATAAGGACAAACAATTTTTCAAAATCCTTCAACGTGGGACTAAACTTTTGTAGAGAACCCCACTACCTACAAACTTAGGAAAATAGAAAAAATAAAGAGAAAAGTTAAGGATAGTTTTGAGCCAAAATCTAACAATCCCCCATGTAGATCAAAACTCTAGAAAATGACTACATAAGTTGTTCATGAAAATTCAATGCATAAGTGAAAGTGTCTTTTGGGTTGGACCCCCATATTAGTGTTACTTAGTCTTAGTCATTCTAGGACCTTAATAACATTAGCTTTGAATTGAGAATCTTAATTGACTTTTCAGACATCATAACACACACTTTCACTTCAGGTGATCATAGTGTATCTACCAATATATATAAGCCACACATTAATGGTCTTCTATTGTATTGAAGTTTCATGAGTACTCTCGAGATAAAGTCCAAGTCCCATAGAAAGTGATCCCCACCTTCACACTCACATAGGTAAGTTCATAAAAGGTGTAAACTGGTTTGAAACACCTCAGCCATAAGGCCTACGGATCTTATTAAGAGTTTAATTCAAACTCAACCTCCTTACACATGTTTCGATCACTTGACATCAGGAATGACAATAATATTAAGTGCCCAATCCAATCACTCAAAGATTTGTTCTTTCTATTAAACCACTCAACATGGTTTGACCCTTATCATGTGGTTAAGTTTTCATCAACAATGAATGCTTTTATAGATTTTAACATTATTCCCCTCGATGTCTTAAAAATGATATCTTAATAAAGTCCTTTTGTCAATGGATCCGCTAAGTTTTGACAAGATTTTATATATTCAATTGAGATTACTCCTTGTTTGAGTAAATTATTCACATAATTATGTTTTAGACTGCTATGTCTAGATTTTTCTTCATAAATATTACTTCCTGATTTGTATATAGATGCTTGACTATCACAACGTATAGCTATTCAGGGTACTGGCTTATCTCCTAACGATGTCTCCATTAAGAGATTCTTTAGTCACTCAATATTCATACTAGCTAATGCTAGTGTTATTAATTTTGTTTTCATTATAGAATGATTTATCATAGTTTACTTCTTAGATCCCCCAACAATTGAATCAGATCCAAGGGCAAATATTCAGCCACTTGTAAATAATGATTCATTGAAATCAGAATTTCAGTTTTCATCATTGTACTCTTTAAGTACAATGGGTTCTCTTTCATAGAATATTCTATATTTTAGAGTTTCTCTCAAGTATTTCAGGACTCGATATATTGCATCTCAATGCTCTTGTCCTGGATTACTACTATATCGGCTCAACTTGCTCATGCTGAAAGCTATGTCTAGTCTAGTTTTATTCATAACATACATGAGACTGTCAATAATACTTGCATACCCTAATTAGGATATGTTTCTTTCAGTATTAATCAACAACTTAATACTAAGATCAATCAGAGTAGCAATAGGCTTATAAACATAATAATTATATTTTCCTAAAAAAATCAATATAGTGAGATTGAGTTAATGCACAACCATTTTCATGTCTCATTAAATTAATATCAAGTATAACATGAGTTAAACCCATAACTTTCATGTCAAATTTAGATAAAAGAAAGCTTTGGATATTATTTATGCATTTTATATTATTACTCATGATTAATTTGTTATATATGCATTTATCAAAGTCATGAATCTTAAAGCCATATGAAATAATTACTTCATCAAATTTTTTATGTCATTGTTTAGGTGATTGTTTTAAACCATATAATGACCTTAATAGTTTGTGAACTTTTTTTTATTAACCTGATATGATATAACCTTCAGCTTGTTCCATATAAATTTTTTCTTCTAAGATACCATTCAAAAAAGCAGTTTATCATCCAATTGATGAATTTTAAAATTGTAAATTGATGCCAAAGTAACCATAGTTCTAATAGATGCAATCCTACTTACATGAGCATATGTGTCAAAATAATCAAGTCTAGGTTTTTATTTGAAACCTATAGCTACAAGTCTAGCTTTAAATTTTTCAATAGAGCCATCAGTTCAAAGTTTTCTTTTAAAAATTCATTTGCATCCCAAGGATTTAAAACCAAGCGATAAATCAACCAAAATTCAAGTTTTATTTTCTATGATAGAATATAATTCACTCTCTATATCTTCTTTTCAATAAGGAGAATCAGGAGAGAAGTTATAGTTTTCAAAAAAGAAATAGGGTCTCTAACTATCATGTAGCGATGAAAATTAGGAACAAAATATTTTGGTTTTAATTTTTTACTTTATTGAATTTCAGGATTTACAAGCTTATAAATTCTTTACTTTAGATTATTTTCAATAATATTTGATGCTTTAAGTGTTTTTAAAGTTAAATCTTCTTTGAATTCTGCTTGGATAGATTGTAAAATCACTTTGGTTTCAATATCTATAAATCTTTATGTCTTACTATTTCAATAATATCCAATAAAAACATATGTTTTGGTTTTTAGACTAAGTTTGGTTAATTTTGGTTCAGTAGGCTTTACATAAACAATATAACTACAAACTTTTAAATAATTTAAATTCGGTTTTCAACCTTTCCAAAGTTCATATGATATAGTGTTTGACTTAGAATATGAAACTCTATTTAGAATATGATATGAACTAAGCAATCCATCACCCCATAAATTATAATTTATACCAGAACTAATAAGCATTGAATTAACTATGTTAATTAGACTCTTATTTTTATGTTCAGCTACACTATTATATTAAGAAATATATGAACCAATACTTTGTTTATGTATTCCATTAATCTCACAAAATTCAATGAATTCATTTGAAATATATTCACCACCTCTATCAGATCTAAAGAACTTTATTTTATAATTATAAAAGTTTTCAACCTCAACTTTAAAAATCTTAAATTTATCAAATGATTCATCTTTTATTTTCATGAGATAGACATAAGTACATTTTGTGAAATCATTAATAAAAGTTATAAAATAATTGTTACCCCCATGAGTTGGAGTATTTTTCAAATCACATATATCATTATGTATTAAATCTAATAATTTAGAAGTTATTTGAATACTTTGAAATGACTTTTTCTCAAATTTTACTTGAATATAAACATCACATTTTCTAAGATGTTCTATTTTGTATTTAAGAATAAGTCATAAGTTACCCATACTTCTCAAAGACTTATAATTTATATATTTTAATCTAGCATATAACAAATCAAATAAGTCAAGCATATAAATAGAAGAAGAATCAACTTTATTCATCAAATTGAGTTTGAATAACCCATTGATGGCATAGTCTTTGCCTATAAACTTGTCATTCTTTGACAGTATAATATTGTTGGATTCCATTATAATTTTGAAACCATGAGTTATAAGCAGATACATAGATACAAGATTTTTTGTGATGGTAGGTACGTGATACATATTTTGGAGAGTTAAGCATTTCTCGGAGGTGAATTAAAGTTTCACACTCATTTTTTCATGAACTTTAGCTTCATGTTTATCTCTCATGTAGATCATATAATCTTTTTCATAGTTTTGTATGTTTTTTAACATACTTCTATCATTGCATGAATGGATCATTGATCCATGTATCACCCTTTATTAAAATTAATCATAAATATCTCACTAACTACAACCACTGGGTCATCATCAGGTTTACTAGTTTATTGCCTTAAAATTTTGTCTTGTATCAGCATTCTCTCACATAGTGACCCAATTTTTCAAAGGTATAGCAGAAAACAAAATTTTTCTTTTTAGCAATGAACTTGGATTTCTTATTTTTATTCCTACGTTCAGGTTTAAACTTTGATTTACATTCAACCGTGTTTATCTTAGCACAAACTTTTTACTTTATCTTTCTTATCTCGAGATTGAGCTTCCTCTTTGATTCTAAGATGTTGAAAAAGTTATTCTAAGGTAACATTTTTATTCTTATGTTTTAATTCATTTTGATAATCTTTCTAATATGAGGGCAATCTACCAATGATTATAACCACTTGAAATAATTCATTAAGGTTTATACCCTCAGACTTGATCTTATTAGTCAAGAACTGTATCTTATGGACTTGAGGTAGTAGTGACTTATCATCAAAGAATTTGAAATCTATATACTTATTAATAAAAAACCTATAATTTCATATATCCTCCATTTTGTACTTAATTGCTTTCAAGGGCTTCCTACTATTTCTTTGCCATAGTGACTTCCGAGTAGAGGTCGAACAGTGTATCGAGGAGTGTATTCAGTATGTGTCCATGACACATGAAGTCATATTGCTTCTAGTTTCGTCTCTTATAGTTTTCAGTAATAGTTTTCTCCTCCAATTCTTTAGGACAATCTTCTGTGAACACATACATTATATTCACAATCATGAAGAAGATGAGAACCTTATATTGTTATTATTTGAAGTTAGTGCCATCAAACTGTCACAACTTGGGCAGCTTCTGCTTTCCAACCTTTACAGTCACCAATTTACAGAACTATTGCTTAAAAATTGTTAAAATTTTTGCTTAACTTAATGGGTCAAGCAATTGAGCTTGGACCAGGTGCGCTCAGAGGCACACATATACACTCACTATCTTTCAAGCAATAATTACCCCACTTAGGATCAAGTCCTCGATACAATGGGTACTCATTCAACTATGCTCTCAGGATATAATTGAGTTTTTGCTTACTTGCAAAAAATCGATTCAGGCCCTACACTGAGTGAGACTGATAACCTCGACATGAACCACCTTGAACAACCTCTTGACTTGGATGGGATGATCTAGGTTTGAATTGAGTATGAATCTTGAGTTCAGATATGAATATGAATCCAAACTACAACAAGATCTAGATAACAACAAGATTTGGATTTGAACAACAACTAAATTTGGATATGAATAGCAATTGGACCTAGATCTGAACTACTATCAAATCTGGAATTAAAAAAGAAACTGAACTTGAAACTTTAAAACAAAAGATTGGGATGAGAGAAATGGGATGAGAGTTGGAGTTTATATAGGTTTAGCCCCCAGGCTACCATAAAGGGCCTTTAAGAGGCCCAAATGGCCAGTTATAAATGGGCATGGTTGGCCAAATGGCCAGCTATTAATGCCCAAATGGTTGGCCAGAAGAGGAGAATCAAATAAAAAGAAAAAAGGGGCAAAACAAGTCTAAATTGACCCTGACAGACTCAACATTTACCTTGACCAAGTCAACAGTCACACTAGGCAAGGATAAGGGCGGTTGCTAAACCGTTTTGAACCTTTAATGCCCTATGCAAAAATCGTTGGGCAACGTTAAAAAGGATTCAGATAAGAATCAAATAGAATTTAAAGATGGATCAAAGTCCATTAATGGGCTGGTCAAAGTTGGTTTTAGACTTAGGGATTAAATCTATCCCAAGTACTAAAAAGAAAGTCAAACCCAAGTTGAACCAAATCGAATTGAATTGTTCTGGATCCAAAGGTCAAGGGTGAAGATCGAGATCCAAGGTCCAAGGTTCAAGGGAAATTTACTATTTTGCTTTTAAAACTTATCAAGCATGTTTCAAATGCATTTTAATTTTGATTTTGATTTTTATCAAAATCGTTCTTCTTGGATTTTCAATACGAATGCAACTAAGTATTTAAAACTCATAAAATCGACCTTGAAAATTATGTTTTTGCCCTTGAAGTTGTCAGGCATGCTTTGCGAGTTTACGAGCTCCAATTTCGATGAAATCACTTGCATTCTTTTTAGAATTTTGATGTGGTCACAACCATGCAATCTAAAATCATAAAACAAGTTTGTCAAAATATATTCATTACCTAAGATATTTATATTCAAACAAAATTTTAGAAAATTTGTCAAGTATTACACTTGGCACCGAGTATAATTCATTTACGTACTTGATGAGGTCTTGATTATACATGATAAACTCAATTTAAAAGGGCCATAATAGGTAGTTGTTCTGGTCCAACTTGATAAATACTAGAGAGAGAAACACATTCTATTACACTATTAGGAACTAGAGATGACAAACTTGAAGCCATCGCCACCAATTAACAAGAGGTGCTAAACCAACACACTAACTCATGAGAGCCAACAAGCTCTGATACCATATAAACACACAAATCACATACAAGAAAACAATGAACCACATAGAAGACATAAGATTTTAAAGTGGTTTGGTATAAAATATGACCTACTTCCACTATGAATCTCTCTCTATAACTCAACAAAGAGGAGACCTCCTCCTTTTTTATTAAGAAGTGATGTCTTCTTTTAAATCGTTGTAATTTTGAAAAGATTTTTAAATGAAAAACATGTGAAAACCAGACATCAAATAATAAAAACTGGTTCTCACTAGTGGATGAGACCGGGTCGAACTCAGGGAACGAGAATATGTTGTATTCAAACACACAAGTCTAACCTATTCTTTATTGCCGAATTATTGAAATGTAAAATGTTTAAGAAAAGTAAAAACAACTAGCTATTACAACAAATGAATACCCTTCGCAGAGGGCGTAAAGTGCAATATTTACAAACCCAATTAAATTCTTAATTCTAAACTAAAACGTAAAAAGAAGCTTTATTCTTCATACTTCATGTCACGTAATCGCTTCCGCTCCAGTCTTGTGCTATCCTGCACAAGTCAAATGAACACGAGCAGTACCAGAACTAGAACATGAAAGAAACAAAAAAAGAAAAAAAAACATCTAAATGACTAATTACAATTAAAAAAAACTAATTCTAATTAAATCTACTAATCAATTAACTAATTAGAAAACAATGAACTAACAATTACTTAACTAATAACTACTGTTTACTGAACCAAAAACAAGAAAATGAACTAAATTTACACTCAACATGAAATCAAAAGAAACTTAAGCAAAACATGAATTTACACTGAATTGAAAGCAACTGAAATAGCAAAGATATGAAAATTAAAATTTCAGCAACACTAGTTAAAAGAATAAAAAGAAAATAGGAAAAATGTAAAAACAAAACTAAAACTAAACTTGGAAATGAATGTAAAAACAAGCAATACCAAGGAATAAAAATAGGAAATTAACAATTGCAATAATTTGAAATGACTTGAAATAGTAAAAAAACAGAAAATCAAAGCTGGATACAGTAAAACAAACAAGATATTACCAAGGAAAAATGCAGGAAATTCAGAATTTGAAAACAACAGGAAATTACAGAACTATTCAAACAGGAAATTAATAAACCGAAATGCATAAGTAACTAATGAAAAAGAAAACAACAACAGTAAACAAGAGATTCAAGCTTAGATCTATGCTAAAGATGAAAACAGGATCAAAATAAAAAAAAACAACTAATGAATCAAAGTGAAACAGGAAATCAGAAAATCAAATATCAGAATTACGAATCACAAAAAAAATCAAAATTATGTAGTTACAGAAAACTAAAGGAAACTCAAGAAATCAGAAAATTAAACATATTAAGAACAAAATTATGAATGCATCAAAGAAATCTAACTAAATCATAAACTTCAAAATAGAAGATCGGACTCGTTTTTTTTTTCAGTTTTTTTTTTATATATTTTTTTTCATTTTCTTTACAGAGTTAATGGAAGAAGATTGGAATAAGAAGAAGAAGATCAAGAATTCGGCTGAAGAAGAAGAATTGAAGAAGATGAAATCGGAAAAGAACAGATCGACTGAAAAAGAAGAAGAAGAAGAAGAAGAAGAAGAAAAGGAACTGAAGAAGAATCCGATCAGAAGAAGAAGAAAAGAAAGATCTGAATCAGAAGAAGAAGAGGAAGAAGAAGAAGAAGTAGAGAAATCGGAACTTACCGTGAATCAGAAAGGAATTGGAAGAGAAGTTGGTGACCTCCACCACCGCCGCCGTCGCCGGACTGAAGCTCCACCACCACCGGCTACTGGAGTATAGACAGATAAAGAGGGAGAAGGAGAAAGTAGGAAAGAAAGTAGCCACCGGCGATGAGAGGAAGGTGAGAAGAGAGGGAAGAGAGGGAAAGAGGGGAAATAGGGAAGTTCAGGCGTGAATGGGGAGGCGCCTTATTTTTTCTGTTTTGGGGGTTTTAAAAACAAGAAACCGGCTGGAACCAGTTTGAAACAAATGCAAACCGGTTCAAGCCGGTTTGGTTAATTTTTTTTTTTTTTTTAAATTCAAACCGGTTCAGCCGGTTTATTTATGATTTTCTCAATTTTTTCCAAGAAACTCAAACCGTGTAAACCGGTTGGTTATTTTATATATATTTTTTTCAATTTAAAAAAAAAACAAAAACTATGTAAACTAGTTTATTATAAAGTTTTCAAAAATTAAAATCAAAACTTATTTATAAAGAAACTAAAAAAAACTATTCTAACTATTTATATTTATATTTAATTTTTTCTTTTCTAAAAAACAAACATTTAAAATGATTTTAAAAACTATTTTCTCTATTTTTTTTATTTTATTTTTAATTGAAAACTAACACTAGACTACTATGAATATAACAAAAACAAAAATATGTATAAAAATGTAAAATAAAACTATTTTTCATGAATTTTCTATTTTTAAATCATTTTAGCACATTTACTCGAAAACTAACATAAAATTGGGTTTTTAAAACATTATTTTATAAAATCATGCATATTTTAATGTTAATAAACCCTGAATTATATGCATGATCAAGAAGCCCAAGTATTACATATTTTTTTGAGAGTTTCCCATATACAAAGAGTTTCTACTCAATTTAGACTTTGCTTGGTTACAAACATGTTTAGAATCATATCCATTAGGAGTCCTTTTTTCTATCTTCTTGATAGAGAGGTTTTTTTTCCTTCATTTTCTTCAATTGCATTATGAGGAAGGCTTCATTATTTTATATAGTCACCAAGGTAGGAGTCCTTATTAGAACTTGCCTTCACAATAAGTAGAATTATCTCAACGTGTCGGTCAACTTGGTGAGGATCCAATGCATCATAAACTAGATCCATCTGAATGTGAGTACTAGCTTAGTGAGGATCCAATGCAATATCATCTAGATCTAGATCTATCTTCACATCATCGATGTGTTGGATTTTGGCTCAAAAGTATTCGTAAGTTTTCCTCTATTTTTTCTATTTTCCTAAGTTTGTAGGTAGTGGGTTCTCTACAAAAGTTTAGTCTCACATTGAAGGATTTTGAAAAACCTCTTCCTTATATAGAGTGATGGTGCCTTAAAGGGCAAGGTCCTCAAGGGCATTAGATATTTGGCTTGTCCATCTCTTTATTCTTAGACCTTGGACCTTGTGGCAACCCCAGGGTTTTGATCGTCCATGCTCTGGTTGACCTAGTTTAATCAATTATTTTGTCAAAATCTTACTTTTATAAAACATCTTTTATAAATTAAAGGTTATGGTGATTAATTTGAATTAAGAAAAACCTAGGGTTCTAGTTAGTAAAAGTTAGAACCTAACTAAGTTACACAACTAAGAACCAACTGATTTTCAATCAGATTAGATCTAGTTGAATCACATGGGCTAGATCAGGACCTTGTCCAAGATCCAAATCCAACACCATCCCCCCCTTGGGCACACACCATATTTACCCATGGTTTTGGCCAACTTTAACAAGTGTTAAATATATTTAACACTTGTTAAAGAAGGCCATCCATGTGGATGACTAGGTGTTGTCATTTGGCAACACCAAGGCATCCCTTCTCCCCATCTATCTTCTTCCTCCTCTACTTCTCCTCCCTTTCCCACCGCCAAGGGTGGTGGTGTGCTTCCCATCTTCTTCACTCCCTCCCTTTCGCCACCTACAACCACCTAACCCAGCCACCTTACTTTAGCTGCACCACCCAACCGCCATCTCCCTCACTCTATCTACCTACTTAGTCCAAGCTCACCAAACCCAGTCTTGTTTTGACCCAACCTAGTTCTCTTGACTAGCCACCATGTTCTATCCCTAAAACTGACTCGGTTCTGACTTAATCATTAACTCGACTCTCACTCACTCATTAACCCGACTCACATTCATTGACACGGTTATCTCTAATTGGTCCCTTTGAGCAAAACAACCAGATTTGATTACTATCATCGTTGCCTTAACTCAACTAGGTTATGTCACTTCCCACCAACACAGTTCACCTCTTTCTCCCACGTCGGAAGTTTAACTTGGAGGAAAAAATCCCTTAGGATTTCTGGGAATTTTTTTGTCTCTTATCAAAACACTATACAAGGTATGCTCTGTCCAAATGTGTGTGGATTTTAAATATTTAAATATATTTTGGAAGCATACATGTTCGCTTATATTCAAATTGTTATGCATGATGTATTCATTTTGACTCATGAATAATATATGTATATATATATATATATATATATATATATATATATATATATATATATGCATTGGATTTCTAATAAAGTAGTTTTGATATGTATCATACTTTGAATAAGACAAATATATTTTAAATAAAATAATGAGTTTTGGTATGTATCCTACTTGAAATAAAATAATAGTTTTTATACGTACCATACTTTGAAGAAAATGATTATATTTCAAATAAAATAAGCATATGCATTGTGTTCTGAATAAAATAGTAGTTATTGGTATGCACCATACTCTGAATAAAATATTATAAAGATGCATGCATATATTTTAAATAAAATAATACTTTCTGCTTATATTTTGCTTTGCGAAGATAAATATTGAAATTATGCATAGAATAATGTGCATCTCTGTCTAGCTTAAGAATAAAGCTCTGGATTCAGAGAACCCTACTGACAGTAGAATAGTCCACTCCAAATAAAAAAGATAAATAAAATGGTTGCAACAAAAAAGAGGCCAAGGTTTTAGTGACTTTTTCAGTACAAAGTAGTGTGTAGGGCATACTTCCATTCTAAGATTGGCTCGTGTATGAGCTTGAAATAAATTAACTCTCAAAGTATGAAATAAAGCACTATCTGATAAATAAAATATGCCTACATACAAAACTTAAGATATTGATATGCCACATTGGCAAAGTACTCGTACATACTGTGCAAGTACTGATTGGGTTGGGTACACATACAAGACTCTGGTTATTACCCTAAAAATGGATACTTGGACTATTGAGACCTCATTCTGGCTTACATAGTATAAGGCACTTAAAATAATTCATGTAATAAAGATAACCCTTCTAACCCATTATGTTCTGATCTCTACCTTAGAGAAAGGTCAATGGTGCAACCTTGAGTGATTTTATTCTGATTTTTTGAAGCGAGGCATCCCAGTGGTCTCTACTCACTCATAGGTCAATGGAGGTTGGGGCTATCCACGTGTCCTATGTGATAGATCTCCAACTATTGTAGTAGTCTAAGATGTATCCTAGTTTCTGTTTTACCTTAGCGGTGATTCTCCCGGTCACAGATCACCCATTTTGGATCTGCTATAGTCAGATACTCAAGATTAAAATATCTAAGAATAATACACCCCTAGAATGCCTCACCTGTCTGTAATGGTCTTCCCCCACGTACCAGGGTGGATTGTCAATTATCCAAACAAATGCCATTTTTAATCACAGTTTGAAAAAAAATATGCCTTAATTATGCAAACAGTTTTGTTTTGTATTCTGTCTTACTTTTCAGTAAAAATGATTTATCTGAATTAACTAAATATATTTAATATTTTGAATTACCAAAATTGGTATAGACTTACCAGACTGTCAGAAGTCTAACTTTTTATTGAGTTTTGTTCAGGTACAGGTCAGTGAATGCAATGGGGTAGGAGCGGCATCGAGTAACTAGTATAATCTGAAGGATCTAAGGACCATCTTGGGACTTTTGTTTATAATATTTTGTATTCTCAAGTTTTGAACTAATTATGTATTTTGTCAAAAAGTAATTTTAATAATATTTTAATTTTCACTCTGATAATAGCTTTGTCTTATTTCACCCCTGTGGCTTGCTCGAACTTTTCAAATTCAGACTCAATATTAAATTGTTTTCCACTGTCAATATTTAAAAAAAAAATGGTAAAATTTTGGATTTTAAATTTTGGGATGTCACACCAAGTTAGTTTGTAAGAGAAGACGAGCAATTTAATCCCAATCTTGAGTATATTATTTAAAAGTGGGTTAATCAATTCACATTAAGTTGGATCAAAACCACTGTCACAAAAGTTGTTTTGGATCAAATTATATAAATCCCATCTAGCCAGGATACATGGATTACTTTGTAACAATACAATGCTTCTCATTCAAGTGTCAGAATACTTCAGTTAAAATGTGATCTTCATAATGTAAAGAAATTGGACAAAGGTATGGTAGAATATTTAAATCATGTTAAATTTTTTGCAGACTCTCTTTGTGTTGATGAACCAGTTTTTAATGAAAATATGGTTTAATACACATTAAATGGCCTATCTGCAGAGTATGAAAGTTTCATCACCACTATTACTACTACTCTCAATAAACTCTCTAAGTTTAGAGAAATTTGTGATCTCTTAATCAAGAGAACTAAGACTTCTACAATCACCTTCTTCTCTCAAAGAGGGCATGGTCAATGTTGTGGTGGCCATAGAAGAGGGGCTAGTTGTTTTGAACCCCTTCTTCTAAAACTTTCAAAGTTTTAGTCTTATAGAAAATCAAGGAAAACAAAGGGCCTCCCAACCTAATGGTGGTGTCAGTTTTATGGTCAGATAGTGTGTCAGTTTTGTGGTAGCAGAAATCACATGACGCATACATACTATGACATCCTCAAGGCCTTTGCAATTATGACCTTAAATAGTATGTCGGACCATTCGTGGTACCTAGATATAAAAGTCACACACCACATGATGATAGATGATCAGAATGTGCTGAACAAATCTGAGTACCATGGATGTGAGGGAGTCATGGTTGGAAATTTTGTGAATTTACTAGTTCCAAACATAAATATTATTTCTTTATCTACTCATGAAAATCAAAATTCTCTCTTAGATATTCCTTATGTGCCTACCATGAAGAAAAATCTTTTGTTAGTTGTCAAGTTTACTCAAGATAATAATTGTATCTTTGAATTCAATGTCAGTGGTTTTTGTGTTAACGATCGAAGGAATGAGACTGCTCTCGTAAGAGGACACAGTAGAGGAGGATTGTGCCCCTACACTACAACAAAGCAGTAGATTAGCGACGATCACATTTCGTCGCTAACATGGTTAGCGACGGATTAGCGACAACGAGGCGACAATATGCTTACGTCGCAAATATTTCGACGCTAACTGGCGACGGAATTATTCCGTCGCCAGGTCCGTCGCTAATTGCGATGGAATAACGAGCGCTATATTCCGTCGCCAATCCGCCGGTACTAAACGGCGACCACGGCTTGGCGACGGATTTACTTTCATCGCTATGCCGTCGCTAGATTAATATGAATAGCGACAGATGGTTCCGTCGCTAATTCATCGCAAACACGAAAAAAAATTATTTGAAAATTAAATACCGAGAACTGTACAATTTCTATTTCCTGTACAATTTATATTTCCTGTAAATAAAAAACAAACCACACAAAAAAATTCATATAACAAGAATCTACAACAATTAATCGTTCCACCTTAAAATTAAGAAGTTTAATTATTTACAATTCAACAATTACAATTAGGAAAAATAAAAAAAATAGAACTTCTTCAACACAGTCCTCTAATCATCGCCAAGATTTTGTGCGTCTTCTTGTTCATTGTATTTATTTGTCCCTTCAGCTCCACTACCCTGATTATCGCTATCAGCCTACACAAGAAAAGAACAGTCAGTATTGATAAACAAAATATAATGAAATAAATTACACACTATATGTGATTCTATCATGTGCTCATGTGTGATCTAAGGCAATAAAAAAACTCTATATGTGATTCTATCATGCTCATATGTGCTCTAAGGCAGACAAAAAGTTTTATATATATATATATATATATATATATATATATATATATATATATATATATATATATATATATATATATATATATATATATGTGATTCTATCATGCTCATATGTGTGCTAAGGCAGTCAAAAAATTGAATATGTGATTATAGCATGTTCATATGTGTTCTAAGGCATCTAAAAAAACTCTATATGTGATTCTACCATGCTCAGATGTGCTTTAAGGTAGGCAAAAAACTATATATGTGATTCGATCATGCTCGTATGTGTGCTAAGGCAGTAAAAAAATTGAATATGTGAATATAGCATGCTCATATGTGCTCTAAGGCAGGCAAAGCCAAAAATTTTATATGTGATTCTATCATAAATGATATATAACATGTTCATATGTTTTCTAAGGCAGTAAAAAAACTCTATATGTTATTATAGCATGCTCATATGTGTGCTAAGGCAGTCAAAAAACTGAATATGTGATTATAATATGCTCATATGTGTTCTTAGGCAGTCAAAAAACTGAATATGTGATTATAGCATGCTCATATGTGTTCTAATGCAGTCAAAAAAACTTTATATGTGATTCTATCATGCTCATATGTGTTCTTAGGCAGGCAAAAAAACTTTATATGTGATTATAGCATGCTCATATATGCTCTAATGCAATAAAAAAACTCTATATGTTATTATAGCATGCTCATATGTGCTCTAAGGCAGTCAAAAAACTGAATATGTGATTATAACATGCTCATATGTGTTCTTAGGCAGGCAAAAAACTGAATATGTGATTATAGCATGCTCATATGTGTTCTAATGCAGTCAAAAAAACTTTATATGTGATTCTATCATGCTCATATGTGCTCTAAGGCAGACAAAAAAACTTTATATGTGATTATAGCATGCTCATATGTGCTCTAATGCAATAAAAAAACTCTATATGTTATTATAGCATGCTCATATGTGCTCTAAGGCAGTCAAAAAACTGAATATGTGATTATACCTGAGAGGGATCTGGAATCGAAGATCCCCTATCCTGAACAGCGGCCTTGATCTCATTTCGGAGAAAGGGGGCGACGGTGTATTGAAAGTAGTTATTCAGTGATTCATTAATGATCTGGCGTACATCATCACCGGAAAGAATAGTCGGCTGCTTGGAGCTTATGTCGGCGCAAGAAGTCGGTGAGCCGTAACTGGAAGAACCAATAACTGGTGAAGTGTTCATATTACTCCCAAACCCGAACACGCGACCTTTTTTAGGTTCACCTGCTGCAGTCACCCATGCTGTAGGATCAAATGATGGATGCTGAGTAGCGTCATCGCCATATTGCTCTACCATTTGTTGCTCATATGCCTCCTACAAAATAATGTTTAAAGTATTCATTAATAATTAATGATAACATTATGATAACTTGCATATATATTGCAATGATAATTAATAGAATTAATAAATACCGTTGTCGTTCTCGCCTTCTCTGATATGAAGACTCCCGTGGTCTTCCGTTTATGTGTTTCTACAAACACATCCTTATATGGTACACTGCCTCCTTTTTCTGCTTCCTGCGAAGTTAAATGACAAAAGATTTAGCACACAAGTTTGCAACAATACTTATAAAATTAATATTATATATTGATGAGTTGCCATTTTCTTTAGGTGGCTCCCAAATGTCTTAGATCCACCTGTGTGTAGATGGGCTTCGGGCATCTTCGATCGATTTTGTGCAGCCTTCGCAGAGCGATTTCTAAATGCATCTCCCGCCCACTTATTGCACATTTCATCTTAGTAATCTCTCCTGATAGTAATAGGACCATGACCCTTCCACAGTAATGGATCATCTACTACGCCAGATGCTTTTTTTGCTACAGTCTTCATAGTGTGCAGCATGTCTGCAAATCGATTGGCAGCCACCTTCTGCCACACCTTCCTTGCATCATTTTCTTTCACCGTAGTTGTGAAGCGATTCGAAGCCTATAAATATTTTCAGAAAGTTAGTAGACATTGCTTAAATAAATTAAATATGAAACACATTAACTATGAGGAACAATTGTATATCATGAATAAGGATCACAATCTGTCTAACACCTCCTTTGGGTACTTTTTCCATTGAGCAACTGGTCCTGGTAGATGTTGAAGAAGTGAATTCCTAATCTCCCGTACTACTTCTTGTGGCTCAAACCTCGTGCTGCACATGAATTGTTACACAGTAAATATCAATATAAAATATTTAAAAGATATGCAATAATTGAAAACAAAATACTTACGGTCGATTATCGATATACACTATTCGAATGAGTCTTCTTGTGCCAGCCTGAGAAGACCTTGTTTCCTGTGTTGGCTGTTGACTTGTGTGATCAACTGGTGTAGGTGGGTCGTGTACAGGCGCAACATCATCTGTAAAAAAATACATTAGAAATTCTCAGAATATGCATTTGAACTAATCAAGCATCTAATTAGTTATATGATATACCTATCACAGGAGCCCGTGAAGATGAAGGCTAAGTCTGGCTACTACTGGATGAGCGACCACTATAACCTCCACGAACCATATTCTAACAAATAACATATGTCATACAATACATTCAAATAATTCACATCAAGTATTACAATGCATTCAAGTCATTCACATCAAGCATTGCAATGCATTCAAATAATTCAAATCATTGACATCAAGTATTGCACTAATTCAAATCATTCGTTAATTGCATAAATTATAATACATTCAGATAATTGAAATCATTCACATCAAGTATTACAATGCATTCGAATCATTCGTATCAAGTATTAATATACATTCAAATAAATTTTTTAATCATTCACACCAAGTATTGCAATACAACTCACATCAAGTATTACAATGCATTTAAATAGAGGTTTGTAGTATAAGATTTTGCTCACTAGCTTGAGAATTCTTCCTCGTCACTAGTTTGACTTTCTTCTTCTTCTTCTTCTTCTTCATTGTTTGCCCATCCACTTGGTACATCATTTGGATCACATTCCTCTATGAATGTTTCATCGGCCAATGGAGATATGACATGCATATCATGCGCAACATCGTGACCATAAGCGAAGTCATAGACATCATCTGATTGATAGTAATCACTGTCTTCAGCTAACTCATCTTCCTGTAACTGATCATACTCGGGGTATAGTTTGGATTTCACCTTGCAAACTGCCCACCATTCATTTCTATCTGACTTTTTTATACTCGGATATGAAGTATAATAAACTTGTTGAGCTTGCGAGGCTAATATGAATGGTTCATATGTTCCAAACCTGGATTTATGATTCACCTCCACAATGCCTGAAGCTTTGTCGAGTCTTGTTGCAGTTGGATCAAACCAATGACACTTGAATATCGTAACCCTGTTATTCATGCCTAAGTAAGTCAACTCCATTATTTCCTCTATAACATCGTAGTAATCAGGTTCATTTTCACCGTAGCTGCTACCCTTGACACACACACCACTATTTATCATTGATTTGTTTATACCATAGTCTTTTGTATGGAATCGATAACCATTTACGATATACCCATTGTAGCATTGCACAACTTTGGTCGGACCATTTTCTAAATCACATATTCCTTGATCTTTAACATCACCATGGCGAACCTACGCACAGACATAAACAATTATTGTGATCACGATCAATTAAGTAACTTAGTGTTGTTTATAAGTACAAAATTTATGTTAGCTTCTTTACCAACTGTTTCAACCACTCCACAAACTTAGTTTCACGTTCTTTTTGTACTTCTGCATCAGTGAGATGTGAAACTTTGCTTTGCAACTCCAGATCAAATCGTCTGCAAACCAAAAATACTTATATTACCGAGCTATGTATCCACATATAGAACATAAAAGGATTTATAATTGAGTTGCATATACATATACTTACTCGATGTATGGGTCGATCGCTGAGCAATTAAAAAGAATATAGATGTGTGTTGCATCTTGCTCTTGATCTGTCAGTAGCCTTGATCGGCAACTACCAAATGCATGCCCAAGTGGTTGAAATATCGACAGCTTGTCAGCTACAGTTACTTGTTCTTCATCATCGTTACGGGGCGGGCATGTGTAACGTGTTGGAATATGAGGTTCGAAGTACATAGATGAGAAATTTGAAATCTCTTCTAAAGTGTACGCCTCACAAATAGAGCCTTCTACTCTTGCTTTATTACGAACCTTTTTTTTTTAGGTCGAACATGCATCTGACAAGAATATATATTTCAAATTTTAAATATCTGTCATTAAAGAGACAAATATAAAAAAACATATACCTTTCAAATGGGTACATCCATCGATATTGCACAGGGCCACCAACCCTTAGTTCATATGGCAGATGTATGATCAAATGTTCCATAACATCGAAAAATGCTGGCGGAAATATCTTTTCTAACAGACAAACAGTGGTGATGACAGAGTCCTCGAGATTCTTTACATCTGATACAACGACCTCCGATGCGCACAATGTTCTGAAAAATCCGCTCAACTCAGACAATACCCCCCATATAGGTTTGTCTAACATATCATGGAATGCTAGGGGTATCAATCATTGCATAAAGATATGACAATCATGGCTCTTCAACCCATATAATTGTCCATCGTCAATCTTCACAGCCCGAGCAATGTTAGAGACATATCCATCTGGAAATCTCAGTTGTCTCAACCATTGACATACATGTTTTATTTGATCAGGTCCGAGCACGTACTTCGCCTTTGGTTTCAGTACTTTGCCATTATACTCTTTGAGTTCCAATTCTGGTCTTTTACATATTAATTTCAAATCCATACGGGCCTTCGGATTATCCTTCGTTTTTCCTTTAATATTCATTACTGTATTGAACACATTATCAAACACATTTTTCTCTACATGCATCACATCCAAATTATGTCGTATCAATAGGGTCGGCCAATACGGTAGTTCCCAAAAAATAGATTTTTTCGTTCAATTGTGATCCTTCCCAAATCCACGGAAGGGTGTAGGACTGCGGGCATCTGTTAATACATCTGGAAAGTATCGCAATCTTCTTAGAATCTCTATGCCGAACAATCTTGAGGATGGACCTTCCGTTTCAGTTGTGCTTGCTTTAAATGCATTCTTTTGACGTCGGAACGCATGATCGCTGGGTAGAAATCGACGATGGCAATCAAACCAGCAAGGCTTCCTTCCATGCCTCAATCTAAAAGCTTTGGAATCCTCCATGCAGTACAGACAAGCCAACCTCCCATGTGTGCTCCAACCAGATAACATACCATATGCAGGGAAGTCACTGATTGTTCATAGAACAGCGACCTTCATGTTGAAATTTTGTTTTTTGTGGGCATCATACGTGGTAACACCGTCATCCCACAGTACTTTTAATTCATCAATCAATGGCCTTAGATATACATCAAGATTTTGGCCAGGTGAGGTCGGACCAGGGATCAACAGAGACAATAAAAGATTTGGATGTTTCATACACAAGCTTGGTGGAAGGTTGTATGGAGTTACAAATACTGGCCAGCATGAGTATGGAGTTGATCTACCTCCAAATGGATTAAATCCATCTGTACATAGACCGAGTCTAACATTTCGCACTTCCATTGTGAAGTTCTGATGAGTACGATCAAAGTGCTTCCAAGCTTCAGCGTCAACAGGATGCGTGATCTTGTTTTCATCGTGTCGAACTTTATTTGCATGCCATCTCATGTGTTTAGCTGTCCTTGAAGACATATACAATCGCTGCAATCTAGGAGTGATATTAAAGTAGCGGAGCGACTTGTATGAAACTTCCTTTGATCTCGTGCTACCATTGCCTCTTGTCTTTGGCTTGAACCGAGGATGCCCACATGACGGGCATGATATATCGTTTTCCTGCTCTTTGAAATACATGCAGTGATTTGGACAAACATCAATCTTTTTGTAACCCACACCTAGAGCGTTGACCATAACTTTCGCACGATAGAAATTTTGTGGCAATTTCTCATCTTTAGGCAACATACTCTTCACAATCATGCACAAACGGTCAAAACATGATTGACTCAAATTATACTCGGACTTCAAATTCATTAGTTGAAGAACTGCAGACAAGATAGTGTGACTCTCACAACCGTTCTAAAGTGGCTCATCAGCATCTCTAAGTAAATCATAAAATCTACTAGCTGCATCGTTTGGTGATTCTTCATCTACGGCAGTTCTTACATCACTAAAACTCATAGCAGAACCCAGTTCTGTTCCTGCGACATCAAATATCAAATTCGTATATGGATTATCGTGCACCACATTCACCCGTGCATCAAAATCATTTCTAAATTCTTTTCCATGAAACGTCCAGTTCTGATAATCACTCACAAAACCCTTCCTGTATAGGTGATGTCTAACGCCATGAGGTTCTACAAATCGATTATTCTTACAAATCTTGTAGGGACACCTAATCCGACCTGTGGGATCTACCGTACTGACACTTGCCGTTGCAAATTCAATAAAACTGTCAACACCATCCATATATTCATGCGATAACTCATTGTCCACTATCCTACGGTACATTCATTCACGGTTTGCAGTCATTCTGTCGTATGATATTACGAATAGTATCCTAACCAGTTAAAAGAGAATCATCAGAATGCTATGATGAAGAAAATATCAAATTTATCATGCAATATATGATGTCATACAATCACAAGAATTATGATGCATGCATTGATAACTTAATATTTTCATGTGCAAACTATTCATGACACGATACATTCATTTGAAGCATGCTTTCAGTATACAATTTCACATGGAAGACATAATCAAATTGAAAGTAACTACATGTAAGCATGGATACAATCACATCAAACATTGCAATACATTGAAATAATTCATATCAAACAAATGTCAAACATGTACCTGCAGCAAACACACTTTAATATCCCACTAACTACTACCATGCATAGCATGGACTTCGTACTCCAAAAATAAGAACACTTTCATATTCATACATTAAAATCATGCTCAGCATGATCTCCAAACTCCAACAAAGCAGTCCTAGATATCAACAACTAACTGAGTGTGTGAACAATAAAGTGTTACATTCAATAAATTAAATAACATGTGATGCGCTTGCATCACTTACTCACCACGGGTATTTACCTGATTTGCATTGTTTTTGTCACTTACTTACCACGGGTGGCGGGGCACAAGCGAGTTCTGTTGAGAAATCTACAAAAAACAATGTGTTAAAATGAATATTGAAGCTAATTAGGGAAACACAAACACTTATACAATGCAAAAAACAACTAAACTGTTGATGATATATCTAATGATGAAATGCGATGAAATAAAGTGTGCAAGTAATGTACTGCAATGAATATTGAAGCTAATTATGGAAACACAAACACTTATGCAAAGGAAGCAAAAAGACTAAACAAAGAAAAATAGAACAAAGAAAAAATAGGAAAAAGAACTCGTTATCGGAACCAAAGAACAAAGAATTTTACAGTATGCAGACCCTGTTCACAATGACCGCTTTGACTGGGCCAAGGTATCGGAACCAAAGGTTTTATATCAATAATTCCAAAGAGTCAGAGATCAATACAATGAATGCAGAATTTCACGACAGAGGAGATCCTTCAATAGCTATACAGGCCACAAACGGGAAAAAGGACATCACATTAGCATTCCCCTGGATGCCACAACACTCAGGAGGGCACCATCTCAAGTAGAGAAAAAAGAAGCCGTGACAATAAGTCTTAAAAGCCATCCAACCTCGTATACTTGTAACCACTAGATAACAAAAATTACCCAGAAAAGAAGGAGCAAGCAATGTAATACATTTCACGCTCTCAAGCAAAACTCCCAATTTCCGGCAGGAAAATCTCTTGTTGAGAAACCCTAGATCCAGATCCGTTCCAGATAAACTAAATCCTAACTATTCACGAAGATCATCACAACATCAATATCAACAAGAAAAGCATTAAGAAACCAAAAACATTAAAAACCCAAAAAATCTCAATCTCGCATTCTCATCAGTAGAAACCTCAAATCCATTTGCAGGCAACTCATAAACAAGAAATCTACAAAATGCATAACAAACGAAACGCATCCATGAACGAGACAATAGATCTAACCCCAAAACCTTGCTTTTGATCAAAATATTGGGGCTAAAAACCTTATAAAGAAAAACACTACCAAATCTTAGAGTAACTTCCATCAATCTTTAGCAGGAAAAAGTTTATAGATTCAGACAACGAAAAAGGAGATCGATAATAGCGATGACGTGCAACGGATCAGAGAGAGAGGGAGAGAGATATACCTCTGGTTTGCTGTAGGTCAGAGTAAAGAGGAGAGAGGGAAGAAAGAGATCCTCCTCTCGCAGACGAGGAAGAAGAAGAAGAAGAGGGAGTGAGTGGGGGTAATTACAAGGGTGAAAATGATATTTATATCATAACTGGTGGGGGAGAAAGGCGATAAAAAAAAGATGGCGGAAATTGAAAAAGTGGCACCGAGCGGTGGACGGGGAGCGGCGGCTGGCGAGCGGCGGCGGCCGGGCGTGGCGAGAGCCGACGGGCGGCGGGAGGGAGAGGGCGACGTGCGGGAGCAAGACAGCAAAACAGAAAAAAGAGAAAGAGGGATGGGATTAGGGATTTATGCGACATTTAGCGACGGCTTAGCGACGGAATAATTTCATCGCTAAGCCGTCGTAAATCAAAATACCAAAAAAGCGACGGAATATATTTTGTCGCTACGCCGTCGCTAATTAGCGACGACAGAGTTCCCTCTCTAAATCCATCGCTAAAATGGTGTTCTTGTAATAAGAATTAGCGACAAAAAATTGCAGTCGCTAATCCGTCGCTAAGTAGCGACAGATTAGCGATAAAAGTTGTTTCTTTGCTAATCCGTCGCGAATTAGCGACAGATTGTATCTCTAGCTAATCTGTCGCTAATTAGCGACGGAAAAAATCCGTCGCTAATTAACAATTTTCTTGTAGTGCTAGCCGACTCACCCTCTTTGTGAAAAAAAGGATCATAGAGATGTTTTTTGTAGAGCTATTTTTTTGTAAAACTAGATTTGCTCATATATCCCTTAAATTTTCTAAGGACGTTTGGCATTGTCATTTAGGACATGTTAATTTTAGAACATTGAATTTGCTTGAATAAAATAAATTGATACCATGTGATGGTGATGGTGATCATTTATGTTCTAGTTGTATTATGAATAAGATCCACAAGCTTTTTTTGAGAAGGCTGAATTTATTGTTAATTCTCCTTTAGAAGTTATTTATGCCAACCTATTAGGGCCTTCTTCTCCTTAGTGAGAAGGATACGTTTATGACTTGCTTTTAGTTGATAGTTATTCTTGTTTTTCTTGGATTTTTCCACTGTTTAGAAAGTCTAATACTCTATCATGTTTTAAAATTTTTAAAGTTATAGTTGAGAATCAATTTGAAAGCAAAAATTAAATTTTTTCATAGCAATGAAGGAGGAGAATTTGTTAGCGGTGCTTTCTCTTAATTTTGAGAGTGGCTCACTTACCCCCACACACCACAACAAAACAGGATTGCTGAGTGAAAATAGACATGTCCATGAGACAGGGATCAGTCTTTTGGTATATGTTATGTTTTTGGTTGATGCTTTTCATATTGTCATGTATTTGATTAATGGTCTCCCAAGTCTAAACGTGGATGACAAATCTCCATATGAGTTATTATTGAATTGTGTGTTAGGATTTGAGCATCTTAAAAAAATTGAATGCACATGTTATCCTTATCTGAGGCCTTATGTTAATTCAAAGTTGTCACCCAGGTTCAAAGCTTGTGTATTCATTGAATATGGCACTAATTAAGTTTTTATTTTCATACATATTATATTTGATGAATCCAATTTTTTATAAGCTAAAACTAAGGAACCCGTTATTTGCAAGGAAATTGTCTCTCGGATACATATGCACGATCGAACCCAACCTCTCTTACATGGACCTAGTAGTGATTTCACCTGAACCTCCTCACGTGTTGTTTTACCTAGTCCCAACCATCCTCTTTTACAAGAACTTGTACTCCAAAACCTAAGCCAACAAAATGTGAGTCCGTGTCCTCCTACATCTTCAAGAGAGACACATGGTATACCTATAGATGAACCAAGTCGTGTGCCCAGTTCTGAGTCATCTGGAATAAATCTTTTGGTTGAACTGACCAACCAAGGTTTCCTTAGAACTCACCATATGACCACTAGGTCCCAAGATGAGACATTGAAGCCAAGACTATTTAATGACACGAGGTATTTCATTCATGTTGTCCGCTTGAATGAAAATGTTGCAAGAAAAAAAGGAACTTCATGGCAACACACCATAAAGGAGGAAATAAATGTTATTCATAGGAATCATATGTTGTACCTCCTACTACTGCCTACAACCTAGCTGGTTGCAAATGTATTTATAAGATAAAATGTTATGTTGATTGATCCATTGCTAAGTACAAATCTCGATTAGTTGCCAATTGGTATAATTAATAGGAGAGTATAGATTATTTTGAGACTTAGTCCTATAGTTGAACCTACATTCATTAGAACATTTTTTTCTATTGCAGTTAATTGTGGTTGGCAGATTCCCCATTTAGATGTCTAACAATATTTTTCTTAATGGTTTTCTGAAAGAGCAAGTTTATATGATGCAACCTCTAGGTTTCAAAGACAACCATCATCTTGGTTTAAAAGGTTGAAGGTATACTTAGAGAAATTGAACTTCGTGGAGTCTCAAGCTGACTCATCTCATTTTATTCGTCATAAAAATGAGATAAAAATGTATATCTAGATATAGGTTGATGATATCATTATAAGAGGGAGTTCTCATCAAGAAGTCAAAAATATCATTCAAGCCTTTGGTCAAGAATTTTCAATCAAAGACTTAGGTTCCTTGCACTATTTCTTAGGTAATGAAGTTATTCAAGATTCATTAGGAATCATTCTGACAGAAAGAAAATATATTGCAGAACTCTTGACAAAATCAAGTATGATTGATTGTAAATTCGTGGTCACCCTAGCCGCTCGTAATATTTCTCTCTCAAAGTTCTCTAGTGAATTGTTGGATAATCCAACCCAGTATAGAAGCATTGCGAGAGTTTTGCAATATGTCACTTTTACCATACTCGACATAGTTTTTTTTGTCAACAAGGCATATCAGTTTATGCATGAGCCATGCAAGATCACTGGGCACATGTTAAACATATCTTGAGATATCTTAAAGGGACTCTTGACATGTTGATTCGGCAGGGTTCTTCTAAACTTGCGGGCTTCTGTTGATTACATATCATTTTTTCTGATATGTGGGCCCTATCTCTAGTCATTAGTTTAGATCGATATAGATATTATATGCACTTTGTTGATGCATTTGCCAAGTTCACATGGATATACATGATTGTAAATGAATCTGATGCAGCATGGGCCTTTCGAGTGTTCAAAGCAAGTGTTGAAAATGTTTTTTGGGAGAAAAATACATTTTTTGCAAACTGATGAGGGTGGAGAGTATCAAGTGTTAGACCCATTTCTACATGCTTGTAGGTTTGGTCATCATGTTTCGTGCCCACACACGTATGAACAAAATAGTGTAGCTAAGCAAGAACACTGTCACATTGTAGATATTGTGTTGAGTATGATGAGTCAGAGTGAGGTTCCTACTAAATACTTAACAATGTAGTGATTTTGATTTCATCTCCTATCACACACCATAAAACTCCTTTTGAAGTGCTTTACAAAAACAAAAAGATTATAGGTTCCTTAAGGATTTTGGATGTTCATGTTACCCATGCCTCAAGCCATATCGCCAGAACAAACTTGACTACAAATCAGAACCATATGTTTATCTTGGGTATAGTAATCCTCATCGGGCATGAGTAATCCATTCATCACATAAGCCATGTTAAATATGGTAGACACTTTTTTGCCTAAGAATGGGGGTCGCTTATTGTGCCTTCCCTCCTAGATAGTAGAAGTAGACCCTAGGTGAATACCCTAGCTTGCAAAAAACACCCACGAGGCTAGCCACCAGTAGGGATGCACAAATAGAGCCGGCTCGAGCTCGACTCGATTAAGCTCAGCCCGAAGCTCATTCATGCTTTAAATGAGCCAAGTTTGAACATGGTTCTAAGGCTCGGCCGAGCAAACAAGTCGAGCTTGATCAGCCTACCAAGCTCGATAAGGTTCGGATACAGGTATATATATAATATATTTGCAATTCTATTCAACAAGTTATTATTATTGTAATGGGTAGGCCGTTGGGTTTTTATCAAAAGAATCATAGCTTGAATCTCGGTTTTTACTTTTTCTGTTGTTAATATGGAGTACTTTTAGTATGTATATAATATTTTCGGTGTCAATGACTAAAATATGTGCTTTGGTGCAGTAGTGGGTTACTTGGAAAACTTTAAAGTGGTTAGGATTCAAAACCCTCCTTCAATAATATATTTAAAAGATGAGATTTTTTAGAATGCCTGGATGCTCGGCTTGGCTCGAGCTCAGAACCGAGCCAAGTCAAGACAAAGCCATTCATGCTCGAGCCAAGCTTGGACAAAAATATTTTGCACCGAGTTGAGTTTGAACAGCCTATGCTCCACTTGTGTGCATCCCTATCCACTAGTATGATCCCCGGAACGAAACACCACCTAAAACAGTAGATACTGTATACACATTTAGGCCCCAGATAAATGTTAAACCTCTCCTGTTTACTCCTGCCATGCACGTAGACATAGTGTACAGTACACTAGCAAGTTCCTAGCCTCTCTTTTGAAGGTTGTCTATTGTTCTTGTGTAATTTACCACCTAAATCATATCATCAATCTATCTAAAACTCACAAAACTACATATGCACAGGGATGTCAATGGATTGAATCTGGATCAGATATCTTACCGAATCTGGCACCACTTAGCTGTAACATATAATCCAATTAATGATCAGGTTTGGATTCAGTAGTGGAGTTCTATATTCTAATGCTAATTGGACAGATAATCCAATTAATGATCAGATTTGGATTCAGTAGTGGATTTCTTTATTCTAATCGTAATTGGACATAATCCAAATCGGTTACATACATATCCAATTACCTAGTCGGATTTGGATTTGATATCTTACCTTTATCCATCTGACTCTGAATCCGATTGGGGAAGATCCAATTAAAGTGGATTTGGTTATGCCTACATCCTAAATATGCAGTTCATGGTCTCAGAGCTGCATGGCACATTTGGAGGAACTATTAGCAGTCATTTTTCCTTACAATTGTATTCAAAGTGAGATGGTTTAGACAGAAATATTAACCTGGGAACAGAGGCGTAGCTAGGGGGGGCAGGACTGGGCTGTAGCCCAGTCCTGCCTCCCGAAACAGTTAATTTTTTTTTGAAAGCCCAGTCCTAGCCCAGCCCTGATTCCATATGAAATAGATTTTTATCCATTTTTTAGCCCAGCCCTGACTGCAGCAAATAGTTTGATTTGTCCATATGAAATAGATTTTTATTAATAATTGTAGCCATTTTTTATTTTATCTCAAAAAAAAAAAATTCGAAGGCGCTGCCCCGGAACCCCCGACTATCACACAAATTTTTTTTTCTACACCCCTGTTTGCCCCCCCCCCCCCCCCCCCCCTCGCATGAATCCTAGCTACGCCTCTGCCTGGGAAAGGTACTTATGGGTAGTAAAAGTTCATTAATTGTCTAGTGATGTGAATATTGAAGCAGCCGGGGCACATGTATTGCAAGCCTCATGAAGCAGGACTGATTATTTCAGGTTTTCGTCTCAAATCCTATAATCTTAACAAAACTAGTTACTCCAACCAGAATCTTTCCTTAAAGGGCCGTTTGTTTCATGTCCTTTCCTATGAAAGAGGCTCTCTTTCATAGGAAATTGGACACTTTCCTACAAAATGTGAAACAAACGTCTTTGGAAAATATATGTTGGGACTCACCTATCAATTTCCAAAAAGCAGCTTTCCTGTCACAATGGATCATACCTCCCGGTGGGGAAGCACTTTCCCTCCACAGTGACCCTATCAAAGGAAAGAGGCTTCCCTTGGGTGGGAAGTATAACAGATGAAAGCATTTGTGACAAGCCCACTTTAGGGAAGCCACTTTCCCTTCAAAGGATGCCCAAGAAGAAATTTTTTCATATGGAAGGAGCTATGAACCAGAGTTATCAGAAACGCCTATAGAATAGGGGAAGCGCGCTTCCCCGGGACGCGCTTCGGAAGCGCGAAACGCAGCGCTTCCGAAACGCGAGGGGAAGCACAGGTTCAATTGAGGAAGCGCGTCCCCCTTTAAAGGGAAGCGTGTCCCCCTTTAAAGGGAAGTGTGTACCTCTTTAAAGGGGTACGCGTACCCCTTTAAAGGGGACGCTATTATGGAAAGGTCGAATTTACCCTTAAATTTTTTTTTTACACATGAATATATTTTTTACTGAGGTTAAAATGGGTATTTTATAAAACCCGTGAAAAAATAAAATCAAAAGGGGCTTAGGGTTTTGTTTTTTCACGCGTATCTTCCGACTCCTCTCTCTCTCTCTCTCTCTCTCTCTCTCTCTCTCTCTCTCTCGAGTTTTCGGCGAGCTCCGAGTTCCGACGACCTCAAAAAATTCCGGTGGCCTCCACCGACTTCCAAGGATGAAGATGTTCACCTTCAGGTACGCTATCTTCTCTTACCCCCCTCTCTCACGCTCTGTCACTCTCTCTATCGCGAATCTGGATCGGTCGGGTCCTTGGTGAAAAGGGGACGACAAGAAGTCGGTTGGAGGGGTTGATGGCGGTTGGGTTCTGCCAACTGCGAGCCCTAAGGAGAGGAGGACCTCGCTCTGACCACCTGTGCATGGCAAGTGGCTTGGACATGGGGGGGGGGGCGCAAATAGGGGTGTAGCAAGAAAAAAAAATGGTGTGATAGGGGTTCAGGGGCAGCATCCTCCTTTTTTTTTGAGATAAAATAAAAATGGCTACAATTATTAATAAAAATATATTTCATATGGACAAATCAAACTATTTGCTGCAGTCAGGGTTGGGCTACAAAAATGGATAAAAATCTATTTCATATGGAATCGAAGCTGGGCTAATACTGAGCTTTTAAATTTTTTTTTTTTAACTGGACCTGGAGGCCCATATTTTGCTTTGATGAAGAGTTTTCGAGTGATATAGGGTTGGTGTCTGACTTGTGTGGTGTGAGGTTCAGCTCGTGAGCAGAGGTTTGATTCCTTCATTCTCTCTAGAAAGTACATTTAAGGAACAGGGGATTGTTAGAGACTATTTGTTTCATTTTTCCGTTGCAATAACATGATGGTCTTTATCTTTTGTTTTGTGTTATCATATTTGAGACCCATGAATGAACAGTATATTGGTTGAGAAACATTTCACATTTTGTGGTTGTTTAACTGAGTTTATTTGGTCGTCTTTTTTAGAAATAAGGGTTAATGCAGTATTTTTTTATCATTCTTGTAGGTTTTAACTTTTAAGTCATTTTGACGATTGCTTGAATCCTGATTTCTGATCAGATTGACTGGATCACTTTTATTATTCTTTTACTGTTGGATATATATGGATTATTGATTTATTGTTTTCAATTTCAAAGTCAATGAAAAACATGTTCTGCCTCCACAAGTTGTCTTATGGTTTCATTATGGTGTTTGATCTTGCAGACTTCTAGAATCTATTCTCTCCTTGATCTCTTGAAGTGATTTTGCTTTATGTGAATTCTGAACTTACATGTTGATCAAGTGAACCAAGCATGATAAAAGAAACAAAACAAAAGAGATACTAATAAGTATCCTATAATATATAAAAAATATATTATAGGAAACTTCTTGAATTCATATTATAAAGACATATTATACAAAATGTATACCAAGCATGATTGAGCTTATCATCCCTAGTAAGTATGAATTCTTTGATATACTGAGCGTGGGCACACCCAGGCTCGGCTCATTTACTCTATCAGAAGAGTGGGGCAACTAGTATGTTGCAGCTACTTGTTTAAAATTTTAAATAAATATCATTATTGCTAGTAACAGTCGGCCAATATGAATTTTGTTTTTCTTCGTTGTTATGTTATCTTATTTTGGCATTTTTTCATAAATACAAACTTTTGAAAGAACTTTTTTTTTAAAATTTTGTTTGCTTTATCATAGCATATTATAGAATCATAGATCTTTCACCTCCTTAAATGATGTTTATTTATTTGTTTTAGTAATTGGTAAATTATGAGTAATGATTTGTGTTCTTCACTCTCCATTATTTACTGTTAATAATAGCTTTTTTAAAGTGTTTTAGGTTGATTCTGATACTTTTATGATGCAGATATATTTGCATGTTTTTTGCTTCATTAATGACCATCTCAAGCTATGATCACGATAATTCTGATGACGATGACGATTCTTTGTACAATTTGGAGCATGAATCATCTAGTGGTGTTGGGATGGGCAAGAAGAGGTCTTCTGGTTGTCCATATCAGTTTGAGGACAGAAACGAAAATTGTTTTGATGAAGAAGATAAAGAAGAATATGACTTGGATGACTACTATTCTGAAGATGACCAAGATGATGAACCACCTAGCATACATAAAACAACAGTGCTATGGCGCCATGTATTGAAACAAAAGAAGAGTGGGCAAGGAAAGCAAGGTGGAACCCAAGTTTTTATGTGCAGGCACTGCAAAAATATTTATCATGGGTCATATACTCGAGTTTTTGCACATCTCATGGGATCTCCAAAGGGACAAAGTGTTGGGATTGTCTTTTGCCCTGTAGTTGCAAAAAATGCAGAATTGGCAAAAAAAAATAAGAGGCAAGTTCGCCGAGTGGAGGTTTCATCAAGTGCATTTGAGTTGAGGAGATCAAGAATTGATACTCCGAAGAAGCCTATTAGTATGACTACATCATTTAGTGGAAGTCGAAAAACAGTTGATATTCGTTATACCTTTAAAAAGGTAGAAAGAGATGATGTAGATCACAAAATTATCAGATTTTTGTGTGCAAATGGCATACCTTTCAATGTGCTTCGATCACCATATTGGGAAGAGATGATATCTGCAGTTGGTAAAGTGCCCGGATATAAACCTCCATCATATGAAAAAGCGCGAACAACGTTGCTTGACAGTGAGAAAGAGTGTGTTCACAGGGAGTTAAATGAATTTTGAGAAAAGTTTGAGGAGTTTGGAGTTTTCATTGTCTCAGACAGTTGGACAAATATCAAGAACAAACACTTGATAAATATACTTGCCCCAAACTGTTTTGGCTCGATGTTCTTATATGCAAGCGATTTTTCTAATGTGCAACAGTCAGCTGCAAACATTGCCGAGTTTTTGAAAACGGGATTTAAACTTGTGGGGCCTTCTAATGTAGTGCAAGTGATTACAGACAATGCAGCAAATTGCAAGTTAGCAGGTGAAGAATTAAAACAAACGTACAAGTATATTTTTTGGTCACCTTGTGTTGTGCACACACTTAATTTGATCTTCAAGGATTTGGCACATGAGTTTCATTGGTTGGGAGAAACATATTTGCAGAGTAAAGAAATTGTGAAGTATATCACAAATCATTCAAAAGCACTAGCAATCTTTAGAAGCAATGAAAAATTAGAATTAATAAAGATTGCAAAAACAAGGTTTGCTTCACATTATACTACTTTGAAACGCTTGCTTGATGTGAGGGAGAGCTTAAGGCTCACAGTAATTTCAGATAGATGGAGCGATTGGAAGCAATCATGCACGGATGAAATTATGAAAAAAAGGGTTGTTACAACAGAAACAACTGTTCTTGATGAAGAATATTGGGATTCTGTACGTTTAGCATTATTGATTACAAAACCTATTTATAAGATGATTAAATTTTGTGATCAGGAAGGCCCTATAATTGGTGAAGTGTATGAAGGCATGGACAACATGTTGGGGGAAATCAAAGACAATCTAAAAGGACAACCAGATTTATATGAAAAGATTCATAAGATTGTCTGAAATAGATGGGATAGAATGAATGTGCCTCTCCATAGTCTAGCCCACATGCTTACTCCAAAATATTACGAGTCGGAGTATCTCAAAATCCCAGCAATAGGTGGGGTCAAACGAGTTTCTCCTGGTAAAAATTTAATTCTATCTATTTAATAAAGTTTAAAGTTAAATGATTTAATTATTTTATTATTTCATTTGCATTTTCTTGTTATAGTTACTAAACATTTTTTTTTGTAGAAAAGGATAATGATATCTTAGACGGTGCAATGCTTGCGCTTGAAGTCATATCTTCTGGAAATGAAGAGTTATCTACACTTTATAGGTCACAACTTGTGGCTTTTGCATCAAGAAGTAGAAGATTTAGCCGAAATGCAGCACGAATAGATGCACTGAATCCTACAATGTCAGTACTTAATTGGTGGCGTTTTTATGGTGGTGATACACCGGAGTTGAGAGCATTAGCCATTAAGGTTTTATCTCAACCTATTAGCACATTTTCTGCAGAAAGAGTGTGGAGCACCTATAGTTACATTCACAATGTTAAAAGAAATAGGCTCAATGAAGATCGTGCTGATACCTTAGTGTATATTCATTCCAATCTTCGATTGATTGACAAGTATAATTAAACTGTGTTGTACTTTTGTTTTGGTATTTTTTTTCTCTTTTTTTATCATTGATTGTTTATTAGCATTCATATTTTATATTCTTGTTATAAAAGGTGCAACAATCGCTATAAAGAAGGGCCTAGTCGAAAATGGGATATCAATCCAGAACTTCCTATTGTAAAAGAAAATACGTTGAGATTAGAGGATATGCGATGAAAAAATTTGGATGATAGTGCACAACAATCAAGCACTATTTCCAAATCCAAACATAAAGATGCACAACCAAGAGCTCCATTACCTCCAATAATTATACATACAAATGAAGTTGAAGATGATACAAATCAATCCATCAGAGCTAGTAGAACTGCAGATATACAAGAGCGACCATCAGTTCCTCATGGTCGGATTGATCGTTTCTTTAGCCGGAGACCTAGGCAAGGTATGTTGATATTGTGTTTTTTATATTTTAAATTATGGTTTTTGAACATTTTAACTTTTTAACGTATTCATTATAGGAAATGAAGGAAGGAGCAGAAGACATGGTCGTGGAGGACAAGATGCACGTGATGATGTAGAAAGTTCGCGATCTATTGCTGACTTGAAGGGGAAGAGAAAGATGACAGATTAATGAACTCTTGAATTATTTTTTTTTTTATGATGTAGTTGGAGTAGTCCAACTTAAAAACTTTTATGTTACTTTTTTGTCATGGTCTTATAATATTTTTTTGGTATATTTTTATTTTGAATCTTGCATGATGAAGTGAAGTAGTGGATTATGTTAATTTTAAGGTTAGACTTAGAGTTTAGAACTTTGTAGCTTATAATTTACAATTTAGAAATTTATAGCTTCTTAGGTCGCTTCCGGTTCGCTTCCTATGTCGCTTCCGAGACGCTTCCCGGTTCGCTCCTAAGTGGTCCCACGCTTCCCGCTTCCTAAATTTTTGAAAGTGCCTCGCTTCCCACTTCCGCTTCCCGTATCGCTTCCCGCTCCCGCTTCCTCGACTGGCAACTTTGCTATGAACTTACTTGACAGGAAAGATGCCTTTTGTATTAATTTAGTGGCTCCATCACATATTCCTTATAAAGATGTTTGTTTCACCTCCCTTAGGAAAGTGACCTTATTTCTCATGAAAGAGAGCCTCTTTCATAGGAAAAGGCATGAAATAAACTCACCAAAAGACCTCCCCACATCTTTTAGTCCTGCCACCATCTTCCAATCCCTCTTTCTTCTTTGCTATTTGCCATGTATGACTGTTAGCATCATGTTTTGTCCTTGATTGCTTCATCACACTAATGTGATCATTTTTATGATCTGTAATCAAAGATGAGCTAAGAGACTTAGGTTGTTGGGACCCTTGCATTGGGAGGAAAACACCATTTCCATGTTTTGAGAAAACATGGTGTTACCAAAAACACCCTCTAGTTAATGGTGTTGAAATGTAGTGTTGGAGCTGCAAACATGCCGTGTTTTTTTTTTGAAAGGCAAGCTGGGGTTAGGCAAACCCCTACCAGTTATACAACTCTAACATTTACATGTATTCAGATTTGGATTTTAGTCATATTTGGGTTTTAGTTGAACTTGGAAACAGATTTAAATGCAAAGCTTAATACCAAGTCCATATCCTATTATTAATTGGATCCAACTTTGGCTACCGGTTCTGACTAACCAGATTCAGATTCGGGTTGGATGTCAGATAATATCTGACCCGCTGACATCGCTACATCATGGACATGTTTTCCTATACCATGACATGAAAAGATTAATATATCTGCCCACAATGGCTCTGATCATCTGGTATGGGCAACTTGGGAATGTCACCAAGCTAACCGGACATTATAAGTTTGAAACCCACGGGTGGCATCCCTTGCCTCAAGGTTGAAGCTGGGTTACTCCCTGGTGGGCAGGGGGACCTCAAGGGTTTTACTAACAGGAGGCCAGCCAATGTGTGGTCGGTGATATGTAGGGGTGGCAATTGGGTCAGGTTGGCGGGTCGTGTCAGTGGGTTGGCGGGTCAGCATACCTCAACATGAACCCGACCCGTTTATTAAACGGGTCGGCTGTGGCAAACACGAACCCGACCCATTTATTAAACGGGTAGCCCGACACGACACGGTTAACCCTTTTAATAAATGGGTCGGGTCAGGTAAACGGGTTGGCGGGTTAGCGGGTGGGTTGGTGGGTCGGGTTCGGGTAAACGGGTTGACCCGCCTTCCTAACCTGTTTATTAAACGAGTCAGCCAGGTTGGAGGGTTGGCATACCCCTAACACGAACCCGACCCGTTTAATAAACGGTTTAGGCGGGTCGACCCGTTTACAACACGAACCCATTTAAGCCAAACCCGAACCCGCCTAAGAGGCGGGTTGGCGGGTCGTGTAAGATTTTGCCACCCCTAGTGATATGGGGCTTTTAACTTGGATTATCCAGAAGAAAAAAAAGTTGAAAATAGCTGATACATCACTACATGTTAGAGCATGTCCTTGAAGGACCTGCTCTGAACCTACTTGCTATATCAATGCGTGTTATGTGTCCTGCGGGACCTTTGCTGTTCTTCCTAGTTTAAATGAAGAACGTGGGCCTTTAGTTTTATTAGTGCAAGAAAGGCTTTCTTAATAAGACTCCCTTTCTTCATCTTCCCACCTTTTGCACAGCTCATGGTTGAAGGAGCCCCATATTATTGTTGAGGTGCAGTGCTCTATTGCTGGTGTCAAGACAAACAACTAGCCTTGAGTCTTCGGCAAGCTGTGCTCATTTGATTTCACTGATTGACTAGGGAAAAGTATACTTATGATATTCCTTATTTGGGATTGGAGGAGTATAACTTGTGCATATTAATTTTGATTTACCAGAGAATTGTCATTCTGAAGCTGGGAAATGTTATGTTACAATCAGATGGCAGGCCCTGTATGAGTTGGTTGTTCTTGTCCTTGAGGCTTTTCTCAGTCATTGAAATGTTTTCGTATTTCTAGTTTCTTCTGGTTTTCTGTTACATAAAACTGAGCCTTAGATACATTTTTTTACTGCATATGAGAAATTTGCAGCATTACCAACAAAATTTTCTTCCTTAATTTGTAGTTAGTATGATTCAAAAGCAATGCTTTGCAAAATAATGTCGGTTTCTCACCTTTTACCTCATAAAATGCTTTTGTGACAATTAATTAATGGGATTCAAGGCCATAGGCTGATCAGCCCCAAGGGGTTTGGTGCAGTTGAAGAGTCACTAGACTGGTGGTCAAGGTTCCATTTCCATAAGTGTCAAACCCTTTGCATTAATAAGAGCAACCAAAACCGAGCGACTTTCAGGAGGCAAGGGGTGCGCCATGGGTTTACACTATCCAAAAAGCAACCTTAAGTACGATAGGCTTAGCCAGGATGACTAGGTCTCTGATCCCGACCCCATCCTTTATAGAAAAAAAAAAAGAGCCATAGGCTTATCCCTAGGTAGCTCTGCTTCTTCAATAGAATAGTACTGTAGCATGAAAGATGCAATAGGTTCCTATTTTGAGATCTATATCCATTATACAAGAAGTTGTTCCAATTTTATTTAGAATGGCTCAAAAATGTAGATAAATGGAACAATAATCTTTTTGTCTGAATAAGTTTCAAGGAGGGATGGTATTCTTTCCTGCATCTATTTAGGTTAGAATACCAATTTTTATGAATTTCAGCTTATTTATGCTACTAGTTGTTTTTCAAGCTGGGAACAAAAATATCTTCCTTCATGGAATTTTTAATACAAGAAACATTAATCTTTCAAAACAAATTAATAACTATGAATCCTTTTTGGCTATGTTGCACGCATACTAAATTTCGACTCCTGTTTCGTATTCCCTTATATAGTATTCATAATCGAAAACTTTATAAAAACAATCTTCATATCC
Organism: Nuphar pumila; assembly: GCF_984573655.1. NCBI lineage: Eukaryota > Viridiplantae > Streptophyta > Magnoliopsida > Nymphaeales > Nymphaeaceae > Nuphar > Nuphar pumila. The sequence continues at coordinate 135,118,218 of NC_143250.1, forward strand.
GCAATCATATCCATGTGACATAGCTTTTAAGCTTCGTTACCAGTTCATCTTGAAGTAAAAATGAAGGGGGGGGGGGAAATGACCTTTATTAGGTTTTGTGAAAGAATTGGATTCAGGCTTCATTTTACTGTTTTTTTTTTTTCTTTCCTTCACCTGTGCCTTTACGCCCCCTAGTTTATGCTCTCACGCCTCTCAATTCTTTTAATATTCTGCATGAGCTTAATAATACTTGTTTAATGAGTTTTTCTGCTCTTTCAGTGTTTTTTTAGTAGTTCTGACCTCACAAATGTGTTGGGCATTGTTGATTTACAAGGAATCTGGATCATGTATTTTTGATGAAAATTTTGATATTTGGAGCCTAAAAAATTTAACCTTATAAAAACTCACTCATGTATAAGAATCGAACACTTCAAGGGCTGATCCCTATAAAATCAAGTATATCACATTTGTATGTTTAGAATTTAAAAATAAAATGAAAATACCTGAAAAATCCATTAAACATATATCATTAAGCACTTACGGTCTAATCTCTCTCTCTCTCTCTCTCTCTCTCTCTCTCTCTCTCTCTGCTCCCTAACCCAATTAGTCAGAAATAGGCATTTAGTGGGACAATTTAAGCCCCTAACATTCCAACAAACAGTCTTCATGGAACAAAATCTGGAAAAACCCGTGGTTGGTGGCACCGAGATGACCTTCTTGGGGACCTAGCATCGGTAGCCGAAACAATTAATGAAGGCCTCCTTCTTCTTCGCTGACCACCAACACTGACAGACGACCTCAAGTGACCATCGAAAATGCCCAACTGCTCGCAATCTGCTCCACCAGATTTCTGCGATTATTGGGGACTCTCTCTGCAACTCTGGTGGAGCAGATTGCGAGCAGTTGGGCATTTTCGATGGTCACTTGAGGTCGTCTGTCAGTGCTGGTGGTCAGCGAAGAAGAAGGAGGCCTTTGTTAATTGTTTCGGCTACTGATGCTAGGTCCCCAAGAAGGTCATCTCGGTGTCACCAACCACGGGTTTTTCCAGATTTTGTTTCATGAAGACTGTTTGTTGGAATGTTAGGGGCTTAAATTGTCCCACTAAACGCATGTTTCTGGCTAATTGAGTTAGGGAGCAAAAGCCTGACCTTCTTGCTTTATGTAAAACTAAAATGGAGGTCATCTCGCTCGTAGTCGTTTCTAGCATTTGGCAGGGAGCTGACTATTTCTATAAGCCAGCGGTAAATCATGCAGGAGGTATCTTTATCTTGGGAAAGCAGTCTTGAAATTTATCACAGCTGGATGTGGGTCTTTTCTCTTTGTCTGTTGCTTTCAATTTGCAGGCAGTTGATAGAAGAGTAGTGATTTCTGTTGTTTATGGACCTAATCTCGCCGCCATGAGGCCCGCTTTTTTGGATGATTTGGATAGGGTTGTCGTTTTCAGCGCGGATTGTCACCTTCTTATGGGGGATTTCAATTGTTTGTTATCTATCCATGACTCTAATAACCTCGTAATTCTTAATCCCTCTATGCGAGGTTTCCAAGACTTTGTTCATCGTCATTTTCTCTACCCTATTCCTTTAACCGGGGAGCGCTTCTCTTAGTCGAATATGCGGTCTCGTCCGTGCTGTAGGGTCCTTAATAGGGTCTTTGTCACACCTAATTTATTGGACCTCATTTTCGACGTTAAGTGTGTGTTGTTTGCTCCTTTTATCTCGAATCATGGGCAGATTGTCACTCATTGGGGGGATGGTTTTCAACCCACTAGGAGCTTTGCGTTTGAAGAATGGTGGGTTCAGGAGCCAGATTTTCTCACGGTTATTACTAATTCTTGAAACAAAACTGTTGATGAGCATTGGGTCGCGCTACGTGTTCAAAATAAGCTTTCTCGTCTAGCTAAGGATATCAAAGCTTGGCTTCATAGTCGTAAGGTGGAGAAATTTCAGCAAATAGCCGCATGGGATCAAGAGATTTCTGAGTTGTATCAGTCTATGTCTTCTCCTGACTCTCTTTCTGATTTGCAACTTCTCAATCTTTAGGTCAGGTCCTTACAATTAACTATGCTCTTGAAAAACTGAAGGATCAAAGAGGAAATTCGTTGGAAGCAAAGGTCTAGGGTGAAATGGCTTGCGACTGGTGATGGCAACACTAAATTGTTTCACTCATATGCTTCTCATCATCATAGGAGGAAGGTTGTTCCTTTTATCTCCATTGAAGGTGTTTCTTATCTCAATCAGCACGTTAATCCGGCAGTCTCGCTATACTTTAAGGACTTATATTCTGCTTCGTTAACTGCGGAGGGTGTCTTTGGTAATATCCTAGTTGGCTTAATTCAGCCAGAGCAAGTCAGATCTATGCAAAGAAGGTTCTCTGAAGATGAGATTTTTCCGGCCATTAAGGATCTGTCGGGTTGGAAAGCGCCTGGCATTGATGGGTTTCATGTCGACTTTTTTAGAATCTTTTGGGACTGTGTTAAATCAGACGTGGTGAGTATGTTTGATGAGTTTCATCGTAACTTCAGACTGCCTTATCATTTGCATGTTGCTATTATTTCGCTCATTCCGAAAGATGATGAGGCCAATGATATTTCTCTATTCCGACCAATCTCAGTTATGAGTGCTTTCTATCGGATGTTTGCCAAAGTTTTGGCGAATAGGTTGAAATCGGTGACTAACCAGATTTTTTCAGACTCTCAGTTCGCCTTTATCAGTAATAAGAGGGTTTAGCACTCGTTTATCATGGCGTCCGAGGTGGTTCATTCCTTGCAGCATAGCGGTCAACCTTACTTTGTCCTTAAATTAGACTTTCATAAAGCTTTTGACTTTGTGCATTGGCCATTCTTATTTCAAATGTTAGCAAATTTCGGTATTGGTCATCGTTTTTCTGGTTGGGTGAGAGAGTTGTTCTCAAATGCCCAGGCCATGTTAAATATCAATGGTATTAGAAGAGACCGGTTCAAGCTAGGGCGGGGTTTGCGGCAAGGGTGCCCCCTATCACCTTTGTTGTTCAATGCAATTGTTGAGGGTCTTGTGGTCTTGCTTAAGCAGACTGTTGTATCGGGTTTCATTGATCCTTTGCAGGTTTTCGACTTCCCGGGTCATATTCTTACTTATGCTGATGATATGATCATTTTTGGTCGTGCAAATGTTCAACAGATGCTTAGGTTGAAGCTTATCATTCAGTTCTTTCTCTCCATGTTCGGGCTTTCTCTAAATGAGACCAAATGCTCTATTACCATGTTCAATGTTAATGCCAATATGCTTGCAGCTGGAAAGAGAATTTTTAATTGCACTACTTCTGACTTGCCTATTATGTACCTTGGCTTGCCGTTACAAGTGAAGCCCCTCTCTTCAGCAGCTTGGGCTCCGACACTTCAAAAAGTGAAACGCAAATTGCTTTCGTGGCAGTCGTCTTATCTCTCTAGCGCTGGACGTCTAACCTTAGTCAGACATGTTCTTTCAACTATTCCAGAATTTTTCATGTCTCTGTTTGTGATGCCTGTGGGAGTAGAAAAGCAGCTGACGCGCTTGCTGGCAGGCTTTCTATGGTCTTGGTGTAAACTCAAAGGTAAGCGTCACTTGATTGGTTGGTGTTCGGTGGTACTACCTTGGCGTATGGGTGGTTTAGGCATTTCGGTGCCCAGACTGCGAAGCATTGTTCTTGTCGCCAAGCAATGTTGGTTGTCCCACCAACCGGATAACCCTTGTGCTAGTTTTCTTCTTGCTAAATATGGGGATCCAACTTTAATTTTGGTTCGTCTGGGAACCCGAGGTTTGGTGCTCTCGCACTTGCGTAAATCGTGGTTGAGGGCTTTAGCCTGCTTTAGAGACCATTTTGAGGTCTCCGAAAATTTTGGTCAGTGGTTGCAGTGGGCATTGGCACCAAGCAAAGAGTTTCTCACCAAAAAAGTCTATAGATTGTTGCTACCGTCAGGGGCTGATTGGTTGCCCGAGGATGTGCTTTGGGCGAAGGGTCCTTCCCCCCGTTCTCGAGTCCTGGCTTGGTTAATTTTGCACGATAGGATCCAAACCCACAATAATTTAAAGAAGTGGGGCATTCAACTCCCGAGTTGGTACGTGCTTTGTCAAGCTGCAGAAGAATCTACGTTTCACTTGTTCTGGTCTTGCCCAATATTTATGGAAATCTTTAGCAGGACCTGGAGGCATCCGAAAGTATTTGTTAAGGAGGAGTCCTTTGCGCTAGATCTGATCTTGGGGCCGGTTTGTATTAGGCGCAGCAAGAAGTGGAGGTTCATCTGGCGGACGTGGTTGCTTACTTCTTGGTGGTTTGTTTGGATGGCGCGAAACGATGCTCATTTTTGTCATATTCGAGTTAACATTCAAAACCTGGTGCATAAAATCTTGGTAGATGTTTATGCGATCTTGCGTATGCATCTTAATGATCTTCCATTATCTCCTGCTGATGCTACCTATCCTTTGTCGCAATCTGGGCAAGCGGCTCCGGCGTGAGCCCATTTTATCTGTCTAATGTTCTTTTCTCTTGTGCTTTCTTTATTTGTTTTGGCTTTTGTTCTTGTTTAGTTCATGGGTTCAACATTTTGTTGATCTTTATGAGTGGTAATGTTGAATTACTTTCGGCTCTCTTTTTCTCTCTCTATATATATATATATATTTATTTATTTATTTATTGGTAGTTTTGCAATCCTTAGGCGCGCAGCTACATACAGGATGCATGTGGCCATCCATCGGCCACAATCGAAGAAAAGCAAAAAAAAGGGACAAAAACATGAATTTGCGCATTTTTTATCTCTTTAGCTCAGTTTTCGACTGCCGTGAAATACAATTTTAATAATGATGCCTGCTTCAGCTGCGGTCAAAAACTGCCAAGGAAAAAAACAAGCGAATTCATGTTCGTGTCCTTTGCGTTTTTTGGGCGTTGGCTAAAACCAGTCTCGTCGTTCCACTTTAGCTATATATATATATCCATTTCATGCCTGTTTTGTTTTGTAGTAGTTGCATTTATTACGATTTTCTTCTTCAGCCAAAATCACATTTGGTCTACACAACACTCCATTTGAACTCTGTTTCACATTCCCTTATACACAAGTAGGGGTGTCATCAGGTCGGGTTTGGTTAAAGACTCCGGTGGAACCAAACTTGGACCAGATTTTCGAGTATGGTATCAAGTCTGAACTCAAGCTTAATCGGGTCTACTATAAGAGAAACCATACCCAGAACTGGTAAAAACTACATGAACCAGACCCAGCCCATACCCGATAAAATAATATTTTTATCATTTTTATGTTGTAAATTTGTGGTCTTAATGGGAACTCGGGTCGGACCCTGCCCAAGTCTGGTATAAAATTTCACAAACTGTACCCGGGTCCATGTATTAATCAGACATGGCCCTTAATCGGGTCTTCTTATTTGTCACCAGACCCTATAGAGTTTGGTCTGAGTCGTTGACACCCCTATATAGAATGTACTCCGTGGGTACCAAAGTCGTGACATCCTTCAACTTGAACACCTTAAGCTGACCCATTTATATAGTCAGGTGTGCGAGCCCTTGTGAGTAGTGCCCTTATAAGTTGGGTTTTTCACATGTTCATTTTATAAGGACCTGTTTGGAATCTCGGCGCTGGAATCGGCGTTTATGCATTTGGTGATCCTGAGATAAAAACTTTGTCAAATTACCTTGGTGGTCCTGTTTGGAATAGCAGCGTTGAAATGGGTGTTTATGCATTTGGGATGAAAAGTGAGGCCCTTAATTTCTCCTTTGTATTTACATTAAATCATGAATATTTTGGCAGCTGACACTTTTTCAAATGCACAAGCTTCATAAACACCCATCCCAGCTACAGGTTCCAAACAGGCCCTAATTTTCGTTTGTATTTTTAGTTTTTTAATGACTTGTATATCTCAATAGGGTTTCTTCAAGATTTTCTCGAGAAAACAAAAAAATTTATCTCAAGATTTTCCCTGACCAACAAGATTTTTTCATGTTTTTTTTTTGGAGGGATTTATAACCCGAAGAAACCGCACCCGGCACAAAGACCTGATCGCTCTAGCTCAGCCTGCCATACCTACAGTCATCCTGCCCACAGCGTAAAACTTTGAGGCTAAGATCCCTGTCCCTAGGGCCTATGCTACGTGTTGGCTTGTGCATGTGCAGAGGGGGCAGCACTCATGGGAATCGAACTTTGATTGCTCGTCTAGCAGCCAAGGTCCCACCCTACTAAGCCAACATCCCTCGGGGTTCCATGTTGGGTTTTGAAACAAGAGTCTGTCTAAGAAGAATTAACCTCAGATTGAAGGGGAGATTGGGGATTGAGATAAGGTGATATTAAAAAACACCACTAACGGTGATATTCTCAATATCCATCATAGGGGTAGGCTCGGCCCGTCTCAGAACTATTTAGAGCTCGGCCCGTTGGGCTTTAAGTGTGGCCCAACCTAGATATGGCCCGACCTGTTTACTAACTGGCTGGGTTTTGGCTGGTAAATAGTAATAATTAACAAGTTCTCAACTTCTCATGCACACAATTAATTATCTTTCTAGTTTTCATAACCTAACTAATTAGGTAAATAGTAATAGTTACTAAGTTATTATACAATAGTTAATTTTTTTAATTTTTATATTATTAAAAAATCAATAAATAACACAGGCCGGCACAGGCCCGGCCCACCTATATAATGGACCAGGTTTTGGCCTTGTACCTAATGAGCCCGAGCCTAAAACCTTGGCCCAAACCCAGCCCGGGTCGCCTTGGCCTATCGGGCCACCCTGCCCATTGCCCACACCTAACCACGAGGAGTCTTTTTAAGCTCCTCTCAAGGGCATTTTTTTGTATGATAGGAGCATTTTGGTGGTACAGATCGACATCTCTTCGTACAAGATGTCCGGTGGATATTGAAAATCAATATCACCAGCTGATCCCAACCCGAAACATTGGTGGGCTTGAATTATTTCTTGACAACTATGGTCTCCCTTAAATGATTAAAATAATTTCCATTCTTGGTCGTTTCTTACAGCTTTGGTTCCAATAATTCTGGTTGGGAGTGTTTTTAGAAGTTGAAAGACTGAGAAGAGGTGTGGAAGAAGACCAATGTAAGCGTTATGCCAAAACGTGAAGGTCTAAGGGGATGATGGTCTTCCAAGGAAGCTTCTCGCTTCCCCATCGTTTTCATATTATTGAATTCTTTATATGATGGCCCTGTTTGGAGGGCGTGGCTTTGATTGAGACGTATTGCTCCTCCATGCTCTCTGACTATTCCAACCCAGCGTACCTTTGGATTTTGCGGTGTTTCTTGGCCGATATTTTTAAAATCTCGCGTTTCTTATGTTTTACATTATATTAAAGTCATTAAAACACTTATCAAGTTTTTTTTATAAAATTTACGTTTTTGCATATATATAACAGCAGTTCTCGAGGAAAACCAAGCTTTTTTCAAAAAAAAAATATTGTGAAATTTTTCGTCTCCGATATTTTCTGGAAAGGAGAATTGCTAGGTTTCTGGATGACCACCAAAACTCAAAACTTTTCTGGACCACCTTGAAATTTCTTTAGTGTCATAGGAGCACCGGAATGTCTAACAAAACTCGATTTTAAGCACCCCATTCAAATGTTCCTGTCATTAGTGGGAAATTTAAAAATCCAGGGAATTCTTAATTCATGTTGGTGTTTGCAAAAAATTGCATTTATGATGAGATAGAAAGGAGATGAACCTGAGAATGAATTTGCAGAGATGAAATTGGGGCGCAACTACTGTACCGTCGCCGACTGTGAAAACATTTCCTTGCAGGACCTTTGTTGTTCTTTCATTGAAAAATTCTTTACGCTTTCTTACTTTTAGTTTCTTTCCTAATCTTCTGTTACATAAAACTGAGCCTCAGATACATTTTGCAGCATTAATTACCAAAATATTGTCTTCCTTATTTTTAGTTAGTATAATCCAAAACCAAAATATATTAGTTAAAAGAGGTTGGGGGTAGGCCTAGGAAGACTTGGATAGAGATGATAGAAAAAAATATCAAGGCTTTGAACCTCACCCAGGACATGGCATTGGATAGAAATGATTGAAGGAGAAGGATTCATGTGGAAGACCCACAATGATTTTCTTTTATCGCCGACCCCAATTGTTTTGGGATGAAGGCATAGTTGTTGTTGTTGTATAATCCAAAAGCATGTTATAACGAGAAGCGACTGTCAATTGCCCGTTAGAGGTGTGAGCTCTAGCCATTGGTCAAGTATCATAGGAGACGGGTTTCTTCTAAGATGGGATCTCCCACCCAGAATGATGAGGGATCCAAAAGGATTGGACCTGTCTTTCTTATTGCTAGTTAACCAATAAAGTGCATGAAATAAGTCGCAATGAAATGTGTGAGGCTTCAATAAAGTCAGTGAGGCATTTAATCCATCATTTCCAAACATCGGATTCATTAGTCCAATTGACCCCTCCCACCCATTCGGACCTTGTAAATTATATTTTGCTTTAACAACCATGGTCCAAAGGCTTTTCAAGAGTAATGAGCAACCATAACCACTTCATGAGAAGAGCCTTGTTCCAACGACCCACTTCTCGAATACCAAGACCCACATGTTGTTTGGCTCTTATGATTAAATCCCAAGAACACAAATGCATCTTCTCCCTTTGAGTTTTGCCGGACCATATGAATATTTGGAATGTTTTAACGAGTGTAATCCTTCCTACAATTGCAAGATTGAACTCAGCCCAATAATTCATTTTTGCCACTATCTTGTGGCGGTTTCCAATAAAGATCCCTAGTGGCTTTATGATGTAGAGGAAGCCCAAGGTATTTGCTAGGGAGTTGTCCAACTTGGCATTCGAACATGATGGACGCAAAGATGTTGTCCCATCGGTCTCATTTAAAGGTACATAGATAGACTTATGACAATTTATTGAGAGACCCAAGAAAATATGCAGCAATTCCCATAAATTAGAAATATTAGATTCAGTAGCCCGACCAAAATATGAGGATGTCATTCGTAAATAGAATATGTGAAAAGCCCTTAATTATAACCGGAAAGATTTACACCCAAAAAAAACCCCACCCTCAACCGCTGAATTTAACATAATCGACAAAGCCTCGATGATGATTACGAGGAGAAGGGGAGATAGAGGGTGTAACGGTCAAAAAATCATCCTAATTATTTGAATTTTATTTTAAAGAAGTCTATATAAAAATCCAAATATATCTCATGAATATGGGACACATCACACATTTGCAACCCACATTTCACCATCAAACCAATCATCCATTTCCAACCATTGATGAAATTAAATAGTTTAAATTAATAATAAAAATTTGATAAACTTCAAATTAAGTTCATAATTTTTTCATTCAACTCATCCGCTTAGAAAAATAACACTCCACAATCCATAGATTTGTTCTCTCTAAGACCAGTCTTGTCATCATGCCACTCAGCTATGTTTGAGTCTCATTACCTGAAAAAATATGAAACAACAGGTAGAGTTCTTGTATGAAATTTTACATAATTCAACAATAATGACATAAAGCATAAATCTAAAAAACATCAACCCTAGAAAATGTTAAGGTACGTAAAACAATTCAGACATGCTTACAATCATATAAGATATATAAATCAGTACATAATGCATGATGTAACTTTTATCTTCCTTATTGGCATTTATTTTTAATTCATGGGCATGACACATGCAATCAATTTAGGTTTCCTCCTTACTCAATTGTGGAAATTGTTCACATGCAAAAACTGAAGTATAAGGCAATCTCAAGGGTATATTTTTTAAACATACAATTATATTTTATTAACTTGTTATGCATTTGTCCCTCACAATAGCCATCAAAGGATCTCACCTTTTTAGAGGGCAACCAAAGAGAAAATTAACACGCTATTTGGGAATCTTTTACATCTTAAATTTTTATATATTCTTTCCACATACAACAATTTTGGATCTACAATATCCATAGCATGCACTCATGCCACATGAGCTTCACACCAAAATCAAACATGCATATCATCTCATGCATCATTCGATTGATCGATCTCCTCACTTGAACACAACTGTGTACCCATTATGTGTCGATATATGCAAATATGTATCGTTCATTATATGAATCATGATAGAATTTAAACTTTGCATTCAATTTAATTTTTACAAAATATTGCACCAGCACGCTACCTCAATAGGCCCATATGTTGCTTAGAAACATGCCACAAAGTCCATCTGATTCACTTCTAAAACCATCACATACATTCAAATAAAAAAATAGTTTCACTCACAAGACTGTTAATGTAGAAATTTACCTGACATTAGAAAATCTATCATAACTCGTACAAAATGATTTAGGCTCTGAGATTTTCTGAAGGTACTTACATATGTTACATGAATACAAGCAAAACCCAGACATTAACTCATTACATAATAGGGGATAAAAATTTTGTAACACAGACGGGTTTATGATCACATAACAGATTTGTCTAATTTTGTTTCTTCAAAGAAATGTCGGTTATAAATCGTTAAGAAAGAATTAGATGTTGAGATTTTTACTGTGGTTGACTTGATATATCAGATTCAAACCCATAAAATTTTATAATTTAGTTAGATTTTAGCTGAGAAACACATACTATTTATGTTATTCGACATAATGTATTTCTAAAAATTACAAAATATGGACTAACTTTCATGAATTTTTGTTTTCAAACCGTGAGGACTCGACCTTTCAAATTTTACTTCTATATCTAGATTAACGCACCTTAAAATTGTAGCCACAAATTCTGAGTATTCTGGGAGATGTCATTTTTACAAAATACACCATCAGGACAAAATTTGTGTGCTGAATTGCATATGGCATATCTCTCAATTGACAACTCATTCGAGCATGGAATTTGATATGAGGCTCCTTCCATATGTATAAAACATCTCCATAAATTTTCACTATTTATGAATCTATGGTTTGAGAAAAACAAATTTATCTTTTTGACTTGTCAGATCAAAATATACAAAATAAAATATAACTTTTCAAGAATCAACCAAGAAACTTTAAGATTTCAAAAAGAACTTCAAGAAAATCATCCAACGAGTAATAATCCATAAAGAACACATCAAATTCATTTCTATAAATATTTAACATATTGTAAATACAGAAATCCAACACATAACATAAATATAACACCCAAAATCAATTATTTTTCAAAAGTGAACAAGTTTGCCCTATACTACGACTAAAAATCTTTTTTATAAAAAAATTAAAATTAATCCAACCTAAATCCTTTATATATAATCCATAAAAACAAGGTTCAATGCTTGATCGACCTATGTTGAACCCCATTCATGCTGAAACACATAAAAATCTTCTACCTTAATATGGTTTTGTTCGGTTAAAATATTGTACATGAAAACGAAGTTCAAACCATAACGTAGCTCTCTTGAGACACTTTCGAAATGCGAAAGAGATCATAGATCTCTTTTTTAATATACATGGTTATTATCAATGGCCAAGGTATAGACCTTACGTCAGACCCAATATACAAAAACAAATCAAACCACTGATACGATCAGCTAATATGGTCGGTCACCAAAAAAATCGTTGATAAGAGAACTTACCTAAGCAACGATGGCCTCCACAAGGGCTGGCTGGTCCTCCTCACTTTTTCTCTCTCTCTCAACGATGATCTCTCTTTCTCCCAACGTTGGCCTCTCTCTCTCAAAAATGTGAATAGGAAAATAAAAAGACTCAACCCTTCTTAAATAGAAGTGGTTGGGGTTTCCTATCTCTATCCAGCTTCCCAAGTGATGCCCCTCCCTAAAGGTTTCTAAAAAAAAATTCACTTCCTAATATCCTAACCTTGGTTTTACCTCTTGTCACTAGTTTTCTTTTAAAATTTGGATTCCCCAAGTGGTCTCGTGCTTGAACTATCACTACAACAAACCAGTAGATTAGCGATGACCTAAATCCGTCGCTAATCTGTGGGTAATCTGTCGCTAACCAGATTAGCAACGACTTAGCGTTGAAGTAGCGACGGATATCTTCCATCATGAATTTTTCGACGCTAATAAGTGACGGCATATATCCATCGCCCATTCTGTTTCTACGTAGCGACATATTGTATCTGTCGCCAGTTCCGTCGCTAAGTTGCAACGGAATAACGAATGGCAACTTCTATCGTAAGGCCATCATTATTAAACGCCGACTTTGGTTTGGCGACGGACTTACTGTCATTGCTAACTTTAACGGTAATAATAAATAGCAACGAATATATCTGTCGCAAACAAGGAAAAAAAATTAAAAAAAAAATTGAAAATTAAATATCAAGAAAAATTTTCTTGTGCTACAATTTATATTTCCTGTGAATAAAAAACAAAGTACACATAAAAATACATATAAAAAGAAACTAAAATAATTAATTGTTCCACTTTAAAATTCGCAAGTTTTAATTATTTACAATTCAACATTTATATTTTCGAAACAAAAAGAAAGTAGAACAAATTCAACACATTAATCTAATCATTGCCAAGATTTTGTGCATCTTCTTGTTCATTGTCGTGATCTGTCCCTTCAGCTCCACTACGCTGCGCCAGCAACCTACACAAGAAAAGAAAGGTTAGTATTGATAAACAAAATATATTGAAATAAACTATACGCTATATGTGATTCTATCATGAATGATATGTGTTCTAAGGCAGTAAAAAAACTCTATATGTGATTATATCATGCTCATATGTGTTCTAAGGCCGTCAGAAAAACTCTATATGTCATTCTACCATGCTCATATGTGTTGTAAGGCAGGCAAAAAGTTGTATATCTGATTCTATCATGCTCATATGTGTTCTAAGGAAGTCGAAAAACTGAATATGTGATTATAGCATTCTTATATGTGTTCTAAGGCAGTAAAAAAAAACTTTATATGTGATTCTATCATGCTCATGTGTGCTCTAAGGCAGGCAAAAACTTTATACATGATTCTATCATACTCATATGTGTTCTAAGGCAGTCAAAAAACTGAATATGTGATTATATCATGCTCATATGTGTTCTAAGGTAGTCAGAAAAACTCTATATGTGATTCTACCATGCTCATATGCGCTCTAAACCAGGCAAAAAGTTGTATATGTGATTCTATCATGCTCATATGTGTTCTAAGGCGGTCAAAAAACTGAATATGTGATTATAGCATGCTCATATGTGTTCTAAGGCAGTCAAAAAACTTTATATGTGATTCTATCGTGCTCATATGTGCTCTAAGGCAGGCAAAAAACTTTATATGTGATTTTATCATGCTCATATGTGTTCTAAGGCAGTAAAAAACTCTATATGTGATTATATCAAGCTCATATGTGTTCTAAGGTAGTCAGAAAAACTCTATATGTGATTCTACCATGCTCATATGTGCTCTAAGGCAGGCAAAAGTTGTATATGTGATTCTGTCATGCTCATATGTGTTCTAAGGTAGTAAAAAAACTGTATATGTGATTCTATCATGCTCATATGTGTTCTAAGGCAGTCAAAAAAATTGTATATGTGATTCTATCATGCTCATATGTGCTCTAAGGCAGGTAAAAACTTTATATGTGATTATATCATGCTCATATGTGTTCTAAAGTAGTCAAAAAAACTCTATATGTGATTCTACCATGCTCATATGTGCTCTAAGGCAATAAAAAGTTGTATATGTGATTCTATCATGCTTGTGCTATATATGTGTTCAAAGGCAGTAAAAATATTATACTGAAATAAATTATATTCAATGCACCTAAGTTAAGGCAATCAAAGTTATATGAAATCTAACGACATGCAATATATCGCATGAAACTTTCATACTTGAGAGGCACCTGCAATCGAAGTTCCCCTGTTCAGCAAAAAATTATTGAACTTAGCTCAGAGAACGTCGATGATGGTTTCATGAAAGTAGTCACGCATTGTGCCCTTAACGATCTGGCGTACATCATCACTGGAAAAAATAAGATGCTAAGAAGTCTGTGAGTCGTGACTGGAGGATGCAACGAAAGGTGAGGTGTTCATATTACTCCCAAACCCGAACACACGACCATTTTTGGGTTCACCTGCTGCAGTCACCCATGCTGCAAGATCAAATGATAGATGTTGAGTAGAGTCATTGTCATACCGCTCTATCATCTGTTGTTCACATGACTCCTACAAAATAATGTTTACAGTATGCATTAATAATTAAGAATTACAATATTTATAATAACTTGTATATTACAATGATTATTAATAGAATAAATACATATCGTTGTCGTTCTCACCTTCTCTGATACGAAGTCTCCCGTGGTCTTTCGTTTATGTGTTTCAACAAACACATCCTTATATGGTATAATGCCTCCATCTTGCGAAGTTAAATGATAAAAGATTTAGTTAACAGATTTGCAGCAATACTTATAAAATTGATAATATATATTGATGAGTTACCATTTTCTTTAGGTGGCTCCCAAAAGTCTTAGATCCACCTGTGTGTAGATGGGTTTCGGGCATTTTCGCTCGATTTTGTGCAGCCTTTGCAGAGCAATTTCGAAATGCATCCCCCGCCCACTTGTCGCACATTCCCTCCCAATAATCTCTCCTGATAGTAATAGGGTCATGGCCCTTCCACTGTAGTGGATCATATATTCCGTCAGATACTTTTTTTTTTGCAGTCTTCATATTGTGCAGCATGTCTGCAAATCGATTGGCAGCCACCCTCTGTCACACCTTCCTTGCATAATGTTCCTCCACCGTAGTCGCGAAGCGATTCGAAGCCTATATATATTTTCAAAAAGTTAATAGACATGACTATAAAAAAAAGATTAAATATGAAACACATTAACTATGACAAACAACTGTATACCGTGAATGAGAACCACAATCTGCCTATCACCTCTTTTGGATATTCTTTCCATTGAGCGACCGATCCTGGTAGATGTTGAAGAAGTGAATTCCTAATCTCGCGTACTACTTCTTGTGGCTCAAATCTCGTGTTGCACATGAATTGGTACACAATAAAAATCAATATAAAATATTTATAAGATATGCAATAAGTGAAAATAAAATACTTACGATCGATTATCGATATACACTATTCGAATGAGTCTTCTTGTGCCAGACTAAGAAGACTTTGCATCATGTGTTGCCTTCTGACTTGTATGATCAACTGGTATAGGTGGGTCATGTACAGGCAAAATATCATCTGTAAAAAAATACGTTAGAAATTCTCAGAATGTGCATTTCAACTAATCAAGCATCCAATTAGTTAAATGATATACCTATCACAGGAGCCCGTGAAGATGAAGGTTGGGTCTTGCTATTACTGGATGAACGACCATTGTAAGCTCCATGAACCATATTCTAACAAATAAAAAATGCCATACAATACATTCAAATAATTCGCATCAAGTATTACAATACATTCAAATAATTCAAATCATTAGAATACTTGCAAATCATTCATATCATTGCAATACATTCAAATCATTCACATTAAGTATTACAATACATTCAAATCATTCGCATCAAGTATTACAATACATTCAAATAATTCAAATCATTCACATCAAGTATTGTAATACATTCAAATCATTCGCATCAAGTATTACAATACATTCAAATAATTCAAATCATTCACATCAAGTATTGCAATACAACTCATTCATTTGCATCAAGTATTACAATATATTCAAATAATTCACATCAAGTATTGCAATACAACACATTCATTCGCATCAAGTATTACAATACATTCAAATAATTCAAATCATTCACATCGAATATTGTAATATATTTAAATAGAGGTTTGTATTACAAGATTTTGCTCACTAGCTTGAGAATTCTTCCTCATCACTTGTTTGACTTTCATATTCTTCTTCTTCTTCTTCTTCTTCTTCTTCTTCTTCTTCTTCATTGTTTGCCCATCCACTTAGTATATCATTTGGATCACATTCTTCTATGAATGTTTCATCGACCAATGGAGATATGACATGCATATCATGAGCAATATTGTAACCATAAGAGAAGTGATAGATATCATCTGATTGATAGTAATCATTGTCTTCAGCTAACTTGTCTTCCTGTAACTGATCATACTCAGGGTATAGTTTGGACTTCACCTTGCAAATTGCCCACCATTCATTTCTATCTGACTTTTTTGTACTCGGATATGAAGTATAATAAACTTGTTGAGCTGGCGAGGCTAATATGAATGGTTCATATGTTCCAAACCTTGATTTATGATTCACCTCCACAATGCCTGAGGCTTTGTTGAGTCTTGTTGCAGTTGAATCAAACCAATGACACTTGAATAAAGTTACCCTATTATTTATGCCTAAGTAAGTCAACTTCATTATTTCCTTTATAACACCGTAGTAATCATGTTCATTTTCACTGTAGCTGCTACCCTTGACACACACACGCCACTATTCATCATTGATTTGTTTATACTGTAATCTTTTATATGGAATCGATAACCATTTACGATGTACCCGTTGTAACATTGCACAACTTTGGTCGGACCATTTTCTAAATCACATATTCCTTGATCTTTAACATCACCATGGCGGACCTACACACAAACATAAACAATGATTGTGATCACGACCAATTAAGTAACTTAGTGTTGTTTACAAGTGCACAATTTATGTTAGCTTCTTTACCAACTGTTTCAACCACTCCACAAACTTAGTTTCACGTTCTTTTTATACTTCTGCATCAGTGAGATGTGAAACTTTTCTTTGCAACTCCAGATCAAATCGTTTGCAAACCACAAATACTTATATTATGGAACCATGTATGCACGTATAGAACATAAAAGGATTTATAATTGTGTTGCGTCTACATATACTTACTCGATGTATGGGTCGATTGCTGAGCAATTAAAAAGAATATAGATATGTCATGTGCCTTGCTCTTGATCTGTCAAGAGTCTTGATCGGCAACTACCAAATGCATGCCCAAGCCTAAGTGGTTGAAATATCGACGGCTTGTCAGCTACAGTTACTTGTTCTCCATCATCGTTACGAGGCGGGCATGTGTAACGTGTTGGAATGTGAGGTTCAAAGTACATAGATGAGAAATTTGAAATCTCTTCTAAAGTGTACGCCTCACAAATAGAGCCTTCTACTCTTGCTTTATTATGAACCTTTTTTTTTAGGTCAAACATGCATCTGTCAAAAATATATATTTCAAATTTGAAATATCTGTCATTGAAGAGACAAATATAAGAAAACATATACCTTTCAAATGGGTACATCCATCGATATTGCACAGGGCCACCAACCCTTAGTTCATATGGCAAATGTATGATCAAATATTCCATAACATCAAAAAATGTTGGCGGAAAAATCTTTTCTAGCAGACAAACAGTGGTGATGACAGAGTCATCGAGAGTCTTTACATCAGATACTATGACTTCCGATGCGCACAATATTCTAAAAAATTTACTCAACTCAGACAATACCCCCCATATAGGTTTGTCTAACATATCATGGAATGCTAGGGGTATCAATCATTGCATAAAGATATGACAATCATGGCTCTTCAACACATATAATTGTTCATCGTCAATCTTCACAGCCCGAGCAATGTTAGAGACATGTCCATCTGGAAATCTCAATTGTCTCAACCATTGACATACATGCTTTATTTGATCAAGTCCAAGCACGTACTTTGCCTTTGGTTTTAGTACTTTGTCATTATACTCTTTGAGTTCTAATTCTGCTCTTTTACATATTACTTTTATATCCATACGGGCCTTCAGATTATCCTTTGTTTTCCTTTTAACTTTCATTATTGTATTGAACACATTATCAAACACATTTTTCTCTGCATGCATCACATCCAAATTATGTTGTATCAATAGGGTCGGCCAATATAGTAGTTTCCAAAAAATAGATTTATTTGTCCAATTGTGATCTTTTCTAAATCCAAGGAAGGGTGTCGGACTGCGGGCATCTGTTAATACACCTGAAAAGTATCACAATCTTCTTAAAATCTCTATGCCAGACAATCTTGTGGATGGACCTTCCATTTCAGTTGTGTCTGCTCTAAAAGCATTCTTTTGTCGTCGGAATGGATAGTCGCTTGGTAGAAATTGATGATGACACTCAAACCAGCAAGGCTTTCTTCCATGCGTCAATCTAAAAGCTTTGGTATCCTCCATGCAGTACGGGCATGCCAACCTCCCATGTGTGTTACAACAAGATAATATACCATATGCAGGGAAGTCACTGATTGTCCATAGAACAACGGCTTTCATATTGAAATTTTATTTTTTGTAGGCATCATATGTGGTAACACCGTCATCCCACAGTACTTTTAGTTCATCAATCAATGACCTTAAATATACATCAAGATTTTGGCTAGGTGAGGTCGGACCAGGGACCAAAAGAGACAAGAAAAGATTTGAACGCTTCATACACAAGTTTGGCGGAAGGTTTTATGGAGTTACAAATAATGGCCAGCATGAGTATGGAATTGATCTACCCCCAAATGGATTAAATTCATCTGTACATAGACCGAGTCTAACATTTCTCACTTCCATTGTGAAGTTCTGATGAGTACAATCAAAGTGCTTTCAAGCTTCAGCGTCAACAAGATGCGTGATCTTGTCTTCATCGTGTCGAACTTTATTTGCATGTCATCTTATGTGTTTAGCGGTCCTTGAAGACATATACAATCATTGCAATCTAGAAGTGATAGGAAAGTAGCGGAGCGACTTGTATGAAACTTCTTTTGATCTCGTGCTATCATTGCCTCTTGTCTTTGGCTTGAATCGAGGATGCCCACATGACGGGCATGATATATTGTTTTCCTGATCCTTGAAATACAACATGCAGTGATTTAGACAAGCATCAATTTTTTTATACCCCATACCTAGAGCGTTGACCATAACTTTCGCACGATAGAAATTTTGTTGCAATTTCTCATCTTTGGGCAACATACTCTTCACAATCATGCACAAATGATCAAAACATGATTGACTCAAATTATACTCGGATTTCAAATTCATTAGTTGAAGAACTGCAGACAAGATAGTGTGACTCTCGCAACCGTTTCAAAGTGGCTCATCAGTATCTCTAAGTAAATCATAAAATCTACTAGCTACATCGTTTGGTGATTCTTCATCTACTACAGTTCTTATATCACTATGACTCATAGCAGAACCCAGTTCTGTTCCTGCGACATCAAATATCAAATCCATATATGGATTATCGTGCACCACATTCACCTGTGCATCAAAATTGTTTCTAAATTCCTCTTCATGAAACATCCAATTCTAATAATCACTCACAAAACCCTTTATGTATAGGTGATGTCTAACGCCATGAGGTTTTACGAATCGATTATTCTTACAAATCTTGCAGGGACACCTAATCTGACCTGTGGGATCCACTGTACTAACACTTGCCATTGCAAATTCAATAAAACTTTCAACACCATCCATATATTCATGCGATAACTCATTGTCAACTATCCTACGGTACATTCATTCACGGTTTGCAGACATTTTGTCGTATGATGTTACGAATAGTATCCTAACCAGTTAAAAGAGAACCATCAGAATGCTATGATGAAGAAAATATTAAATTTATCATGCAATATATGATGTCATACAATCACAGGAATTATGATGCATGCATTGATAACTTAATATTTTCATGTGCAAACTATTCATGACACGATACATTCATTTGAAGCATGCTTTCATTATACAATTTCACATGAAAGTCATAATCAAATTGAAAGTAACTACATGCAAGCATGGATACAATCACATTAAATATTGCAATACATCGAAATCATTCATATCAAACAAATGCTAATCCGACGCAAAGTTGCGACGGAAAAAATCCGTCGCTACGTCGCATTTTTCTTACAGTGTATTGATCCTCTCCATTGGTTCCATGATCCAACATAGGATCCACTTTTAGGATCTAACATATTATACTGACATTTTTATTAAATAAATAATAATTAATTATAATGAATGTACACCTAGGAATGTTTTGAAATAAAAACATTCACATAAAAATGTTATTAATTCAAAAAAAATCTCATTAATTAAATTTTTAGAGTTTTAAAAAATGCTTAATATTACATAGGGTCATCTTGACGAAGCCCTCTATACAAGTTAAGAACGTACCTTGGCACATATTAAGGGTGATCGCGATTGATGTGATTTGTAGAAGAGACTTTATCCACGAGCACCATTTGTCACCAAAGTTCATCCTTTTCATGCAAGCGAGAAGGAAATCTCAACGAACTGTGTTGAATGCCTTAGAAAGGTCCAACTTGAGGATGAAGGAATTGACACAGGAGGTGTTGATGGTGTGCACGGCCTCATGGGCAAGAACGAATCCTTCATGGAGCCTTCTACCCTTAACGAATGCATGATGATTTTGGGAGATATGATCATCAACAACAAGTCGCAATTGCATAGCAAGTGCTTTGAAGATGATTTTATAGATGGTGGAACTAAGCACATTTGACTTGAAATTATCGAGTAAGAAACTCGAGCCATCTTTTGGAATAAGCACCATTAAAGATCTCCCAAAATCCCTTGATTGGGAAGCATTGTCATGGAACTCTCTAAAGAGAGCATAAATCATCTCCGCATGCATCCCATATTTGCTTAAACATATCGATAGGAAACCATCAACATCGGGTACCTTCCCTAAAGGCAAAGACCAAACGACTTTCTTGACCTCGTGATGGTCAAATTGGCCCGAGATAAGACCCACCTGGCTCAGCTGCAGCCCCCTAAATCGCATCCTCTAAAGGTCGCTCGTTGCACCTATAACGTGCTTAGAAGTGACGGGCAATGGATTGTGATAACTCATCTTCATTAATAGTAGAACCACCACTAGATAAAATGATATACGATTGAATCTTCTACGTGAGGAAGCAGAAGCAAGAAAATAACGCGTATTTTGATCACTTTCCTTGAGCCATTGAACGCACAATCTTTGCCCGAATATATTTCAAGAGAGAGAGAGACTTTCATACACTCCCCTCACAATTTCTCCCACAATGATAACATGCGCTTGGATGATGCTACATTTCAGGTTGTTTGTGTTGCTAGATATTTGATTCAGGCATTTTTTTTTATTGTTCTTGTTTTTCGTATTACTTCTCGTTCCATCACCTATCCCTCTACACCCCCTAGTTTATGCTCTCACCTCTCCTATTGCTTCTAATACCCTGCATGTAGGGATGGCAGTGGACTGGGGGAAAGCGGGGGCCCGCCCCGTTTGGACCGGGGATGAAGGGTATATATGAAACGGGGATGGAGGCGGGGACGAAGGTTAAAATCCATCCCCACTCGGGGATGGACGTACCCTTTTTCCCGCCACGATCCCCGCCCGGCCCCGTCTCTGCCACTTTTCCCCGCCTCATCCCCGCCCTGCCCCGTCTCATCCCCGTTTGAACCGGGGATGGAAGACATGAAATGGGGATGAAGGCGGGGGTGGAGGTTAAAATTCATCCCCGCCCGGGATGGAGGTTCTAATCTTGAGGCAGGGCGGGGGTGGAGACCTTGTCCCCCGCCCCACCCCACTGCCATCCCTACCTGCATGGGCTTGATACTTGCAAGTACAGTGACTTCACAGATCTATTTTTTACCGTGCCTTGTTTTATAATTAGTGGTGTAACTGGGTTGGACGTCCCCAACCGATTATACTCAACCCAACCCGATTTTAGTAAACTTATGGGTTTGGGTTGAGTCCAAATATAGACCTATAACAAAAAAACAGGTTGACCCGAACCCGCCACCACCCAATTTGGTCCACATAATGTAAAACCAAACTCCCAACATATTTTATAATTGAACCAAACCGATTAACCTGCATGAGCCTATACTTTTCAGTCATACCCAGATCCAAATCCAAACCAGAATCAAAATAGACTGGGTATGGGTCTAATTAATTCTTATGCCTGATTAAAAAGTGGGGTCTATTGAAGAGCGGACCCAATACACATCCGAACCCCGTTAACTCATATGAATCCATAATTTCCCACCATACCCGAAAATAGGTTCTGATAAGACCTCACCCAAACCACCCAGTTACAACCCTAGTAATATATACATGCTTTTAATAGGAAATTTTATTCTGCTTTTCTTTGTAATATGCCCTTCAGCAAAAATCATATTTGAATATGTCCTGTGGTTTCTTCTCCCTTAGTTATGTTGCCAAAATGTCTGTTTGCCTGTGAGCTTGTGATGCACCATTCATTCTGGAATGTAAGCATTAGCCCTCCAGTTTTAATGCAAACTCTCTCTTGCATTCATGGCAAATAATTCGATTCTATTGTTCGTGATTTAATAACAGGGAGTAACCACCATCATGTTTAGACGCCCTGTTGCTGGTCAAGAGGTGTCATGTTAACCATGCCATATGTTTCAGTGTCTGCAGTGTTGTAAATCTCTAGGAGTACTCCCTTCGTGCCTATCAATGGTAGCTTCTCAGTCTTTAACTTTGCTACAGATGTGTTACAGATACTCAGTAACGACACAGACCATTTGATAGTTTGGAGATGGTGCTATGCGGGTCAATGGACCCCATTACCTGCGAATTGGATCCAGATCAATACTTTTAGCTTGTATCGGGATTGATGGCAGGTAGGATATGTGATTTGTGGTACTCAAGGACGTCTCTTCAAGGCAAGCTGGTGCATTGATGATGCGTCCATTACAGAGAGAGAGATTGAATGTTGGATACGAATTTCGAATACTCTTTCTGCTTTGGCTAGTATCATACTGGAATCATCGCCAAAGGATTTGGTGATTCATATTAATCAAAGTCTGGAAGGCAAAACGAAGAGCGAATGGTTTCATGGAGCAGCTCACTCAATGTTTATATCGTTTTTATCGGGTTGTAGTTCGGTTTGTCCCCAAGAAGCGTAATTGAGAAGCAAAATCTCTTGCTATCATGGCTACCATGAACGACGATAGACACTGGTCTCATTTGAATCCAGCATGGATTCCTCCATTGTAAATATGTAATTTCTGTTACTATTTTAATAAACAGGTAGGGGTCTGCCTAACCCCAGCTTCTTATGTCGAAAAAAAAAAAAAAAACTTTTCCACATACTCGAAATATAGAACTCATGACATCTTTTAACTTGAACACCTTAAGCTGACCCATCTAGTTAAGTATGTGGAGCCCTTGTAGGTAATGCCCTTGGGGTTTGATGCTGGAACATGTCCATGTGCTTTGAAAACTTTGTGCATATTCATATTCATGCATCTTTCATTTTCTGGCTTGTGCATATTCATGCATCTTTCATTTTCATTTGCTGGCTTGATGTTGATAGCATAACCAATATGACTGAAGGAAATTTTTCCAAATATAAAGGCAATTGCTTACAAAACTTTTGTAGGTGAGGGATCTGCCTATCTCCAGCTTGCCAATTCAAAACAAAAGTTCCTCTAAAGTATGTAAAGCATGGGATTAGCATTTGCTACCATAGCTGGAAATCATAGTGGGAGGTTGCTTTGACCAAATCTGACCTCATAGATGTGTTCAACATAGTAAAAACAAATATGAATCCACCTTTGGATCATAGTTTTTGAATGTAAAAATAAGTTTTTTGAGGTTTGAAATTTGTGTACATACACCATTAGCGTGTAAGTCTTTGATTTTAAACCCTCGTAAAATCTGAAATATATGTCAGAAAATATGATCCAAAGGCCAGTTTCTACTAAACTTATTATGTAGATCACATTTGAAGGCTCATACGTGCAAAAAAAAACAAATAAATAAATAAATAAAAATATTAATATTTTTTACTTAGAAAATATTACTGCGTAAAGAATACTGGTGATATTGTCGAAGTCAATATAGTCCTTAACAATAAAATATTGTGATATCTTAAAAAATGTTGCCTATTTTGATAATATTATGATACTTATGCAATAAAGTCCCTTTTCTAACTTTTTTTAATTGTCATAAATTTTCCTTCATATTTTTATGTATTTTTTGCTTTAATGATATTTTGAAATTTTTTGGGTTATTAACACCAAAAAATATTGCTTTTCATTTTATAATTTCTCTTTATTTTTTTAGTTTTTAAATGTTGGATATTTTCATATAACATTTCAAGATTTTCTTGAGAAATCAATTTATATGTTTAATATTTTTTATGTTTTTAAATATTTTCTAGAGATTTTATTGAGAAAACACGATATTTTTTTAACTTATTTCAAGATTTTCCCTTGTCAAAAATAGGTCTTGTAGATGAGCCAAACAAACCTAACAGATGGTGTTCAAGCTTGGCTTGTTTTTGCAACGAGCCGAGCTAAGTTTGAGTTGGCTCATTTACCAAAAAAAATACTTTTCAAAATTGAAAATAAAAATTTTTAGCTTCTAAACCTACTTAGCCAAGCTAAAGTTGATTCATTTACAAAATAAATATATTATTTTAGTGTTGCAAAAAATAAGATTTTAACTATCAGCTTATTGCTTAATTATAAGTCAAGCACTTCAGCCATCTACACCCATGGTATAAAATACATATAAAATATATTTGTTAATAGTTAATGAACTTATACTAGTTGAGACTGAGTCTAACAGCTGTTGTTCATGTTCAATTTTGCTAAAAAGAGGGGCTGGCGAGAAGGGTTTCAGTTTTCTAAGCCTATTTCACGAGATCAAATGCATTTCTTATGAGTCATGCCACGAGTCGCACCTGCATGATTTTGATACTACGATTTATGATATATTCTATAGAGCATACTCATTTAGGGTGCATTTTGTTATTGTTTGACTCGAAATTTAAAGCCTTTTGCAAGTAACCCTCTCGCCTTGTTTTTTTGAGAAATAGATGTTGGATGAAAAGTTTATTTATTATATATGTTTAGTCTCACATTAAACATTTTTGAGAAATAGATTGGGTTTAAAATGTGTAGAGTTCGCTTATAGGTTTGGGCCCTTGGGTCAACTACCAAAATGGTTTAAAAATGTAAAGTTTGAAATTTGGATTTGGCTTTGGATCTTGATCTTGGTTTGACTTTGATAAATCCTTTTATCACTTTTTAGATAATTTTATACTTCATAAAATCTCTTAAAGGCTTTTCTTTTTACTTAACTGTTTTGGAGGTTGGGTGGTTGGCCAATTTTGTAAAACATCATTTTTGACTTTTTTGAGGAGTGGCACTTAGCCTTAATAGCTAACCTCAACGTCTTTGACATATTGGAATAGGGAAGCAGATCAGGTCATGCTGAAAATGAGCGTTTTTTCTCATGTTGACATCGTGGCCATCCTATTTGCATTTTAAAAAGCTCAAAAGTCAACAAAACCACGTGGCATTCATCCAAAATGCAAACAGACGGCCACGATGTCCGCATGAGCAAAAACGCTCATTTTCAGCATGACCTGATCTGCTACGTTGGGATAGAGTTAGCGCATGCAGCCCATTGTGGGTGGTTGTTTGAGTCTTAAATAGGTGCTAGATACTTGTTTGGACTTTAAATGGGTGCATGCCGCCTATTTGGTCTTTATGGGCTCATGTGAATAGTCCTCTAAATTGTATTCACACCAACTGCCTCAAGTCAATCCATCAACAAACTTAGCCCTTCTCCTCTATCTTCTTTGTGCACTCTCGCTCCCACTCTTTCTGTTTTACCATCATTTTCTTGAAGTTGTTCAGGGTGACTATGTCATGACGGTCTACACAGTGGTAGGAGTAACTGGTATTGCACATTGAGTGAGGTGTAGGCTTGGTTGTATCTTAAAAGTGAGGTGGTATCCTAATGCAAATGGGACCAACAACCACTCTCCTTGAATGTAAGGGGGGCTCCAACGTGCAAAACAGGGGCTGCTTTTTGCAACGAAAGTTTATCCCATGTTTGCATTTGCGTGGTGGGGCCATCGAAAATGGCATTATTGCTCATGCATTTATGTGGAAGCTGCCCATTATTCACTTAGTGCAAATGTTCCCTTGGGAAAAAAAATACTGCATATGTACCATTTAGGTTGGTCTTTAAGATCACGGCTAGGGGTATCCACGGGTCGAGTTTACCTAGACCCAACCCAAACCAAACCCTTTAGGGTTTGGGTATGGTTACAAATAAGAAGACCGGATTAAGATCCGGAAGGTCCGATTAATACATGGAACTGGGTATATTTTGTGAGATTTTATGCCAGACCTGAACCCGACCTGAGTTTCGATTAAGGCCTGCAATTTTTCAATGTAAAAATGATAAAAAAAAATATTACTTTACCGGGTCTGGTTTATGTATTTCTTATCTGGGCCAGGTATGGTTTCTCTTATAGTAGACCCGATACCCAAAAATCTAGTTGAAGTATGGTTTCACCTGAGTCCAAACCAAACCCTAATCACTACCCTTGACGAAAAAGAACTAATCCCAGATTGAAGGAGAGAGTGGTGGGGTTAAATTATTGCTCCCTCAAATTATTAAAATAATCGCCATTCTTGGTCGTTTCTTACAGCTTTGGTTCTAATTATTTTTGTTGCACGAGACACTAATGAGTGATTTTTGAAAAGGAAAGACTAAGGAAAGTTGTGGAAGATGACCATACAACACGGTGCCAAACCTGAAGGTCTTCCAAGGAAGCTTCTCACTTCCTTTTTTTTTTTTTTGTAGAATGAATTCCATGACGGCATTAGTCAGCGGCCCTGTTTGGAGGGCGTAGCTTTGACTGAGACGTATTGCTCCTCATTGCTTTCTGACTATTCCAACCCAATCTTTTAGATTTTTGGAAGGGAACCCACTCATCCCTAAATCATCCTTATGGTCGGTCATAACCCTTGAGATCATTTTTTTTTTTTTGGCAAGCTGAGGTTAGGCCGACCCCCACCAGTTATACAACCATACCATTGGGATTTGAGCTTGCGACGTCCCAACACAAGGTGGTGTGCACTCACTGCTCATACCAGACAAGTGGAGACCCCGTTGGTATAACCCTTGAGATCATTGTTGCAAGTTGTTTTGAACAGATCTAAATGAAAGATGTGATTTTTAGTAAACCAGTGTTTGGCTCATTGGAATCTTAATTGTTTGCAGAATTTTTTGTTATTTAAAAATAATAGCCTTAATTAATCAGGAACTAGCCATGTTTCTATATTTGCTTTTATCTCGGCCAAAACAAGGAATGGTGCCAAAAGTGAATGTCATCTATGTCTTTGTCCGTTTAAAAAAAAATGAAAATAAACCAATATTATACTGAAAAATATAATAATTGCAAAACATAGCGTATTTTGAAAATACTGTGTTTTTTTCTTTTTGTTTTTGAAAGGTAAGCTGAGGTTAGGCGGACTCCTACCAGAACAACAGCCGCCCCAGAGGGATTCGATCCTGGGCCTTCAGCTTGACACAGGACCCTGCTTACCCTATGGGATACCACCTTAGTGGTAAAGTATCGTGTTTTTTACTTGATATTAAAGCAATAAAACAATTTTGCCATGTTTTTTTATATTATTTATGTATTTATATACCAGTATTTTTGTGAATTTTTTGAGAAAAGCTAGGCTTTTCGAAATACTTCAAGTGTTTTTTTCGTCAAAAAAGATATTTCAACGAGAAACGGAATTGGGTTTTGAACCTTAAACGTCCCAACACAAGGTGACGTGCACTGCCTGCTACTACCAGACAAGAGCAGCCCCAGAATTGTATGGTTTTTGGATGACCACCAAAACTGAAAATTTTCCTTTATTTTGAAATTTCTAGTGCCATAGGAGCT
This sequence comes from Nuphar pumila, assembly GCF_984573655.1. Classification (NCBI taxonomy): domain Eukaryota; kingdom Viridiplantae; phylum Streptophyta; class Magnoliopsida; order Nymphaeales; family Nymphaeaceae; genus Nuphar; species Nuphar pumila. The sequence goes on from NC_143250.1 coordinate 135,145,851, forward strand.
CCAAAGTGATTAACGGACGTCCATTTTAAGAACCACATAAGATGTTCAGCAGTGGGAAATTTAAGAAATCCAGGGAATTCTTGATCCTTGATTTTTGGGAAAATTTGAGTCTATGATGATAGAGATGATGAAACCTGAAAATGAATCTGGGCCCAAATAGATTACATTTTATCAGCCATAGTTTAAAAGCTCTTAGTGATTGGGTTGACTCAGCTCGGATCGCCTAGTCACTGGGTCAAAAAACTAGTTGAACTGGGTCTTTTCAAAACTTGGTGAGTCATATATATATATATATATATATATATATATATATATTATGTGTATTATATATAAAAATATGGTTATGTATGTATTAATAAAAATATATTATAAAAATATCATATAATGCATATTATATATAATATATTAGTAAAATACTATAGAATATAGATAGTATCTACAGATATTTATATATTTTATATTAAAACATAAAGTGAACCAGGACGAGCCAACCATGTTAGCAACACAGCTGCAGGCCGAGTTACTCCCACTTTTGACCAAATCAACCACCCACTTGCCCAACCAGAGATACACTGTCCACATCACATCTCAGCCGTCCATTCCACAAGTCAATAGTCCATCTCCAACCTGTGAGGTCAAAAAAACGGTTGACTTTTTGGCTTTGACCAAATGTGTATGTGTATTTTGGGTAATTCGAGCTGTGATGTTTTCAAAAGAGAAGATGTGTGAAACGGTTCAATGAATGAATGAAGGATGGTTGTCTACTAAAACTCCTCAAGTAGGAAATGGGAACACGGTTTCCACGTTGTTGTGATGTGGACTTCACAGTGTCCCCTTATCTCCATGTGGTGGTGGCCCACTCACCCTGTTGAGTGATCGGTCAAAGTTGAGCTAAGTGATCGTCCAGCCGTTTTGCTTCTAGCTGAGCCGGCTACTAATGAATTGGGTTGGAGGCAGCTGCATCAAATATTCAACCCAGCATGAATGTGAAATTTCTGGATATTATGCCCACCTGATTAATACTAAACCAATAATTTGAATGATATTTGGGTTTGGTTTGAGCTATTATTTTTATGAAATATTTGGGTCCATGCATTATTTTACATGTAAAGTTGAAGTAAAAAATGCATATCTTGAACGCGTTTTAAATGTCCCACGGCTGAGCTGAAGCCAATCACCGCGGCTCGAACGCGCAGCGCGCTCCCACCTCGTTCCACTTCCACCAGCCAGCAGCCCTCCTTCCTTCCTAACCTGCTGCCGCTTCCAAAGACGCAGTCTCTCTCTCTCTCCCCCCATTTCCACGAAGACTCTCTCTCTCTCTCTCTCTCTCTCTCTGTGTACCCACTCCCTATAAAAAGTACCAAGCAAACAAAACAGCCAAGAAAGAAGAAGGCAAGAACGACTCCCCAACCCAACAAAGGCAGGCAAACAACAGCAGCAGAAATGGCGATGCCGGCCATAGACGAGCCACCAACGAAGGCCATCAAGGTGCGCGAGGTGTGGGCGCACAACCTCGAGTACGAGTTCGAGCTTATCCGCGAGGTGGTGGACCGCTTCCCCTTCGTGGCCATGGACACCGAGTTCCCCGGCGTCGTCCTCCGCCCCTCCGGCAACACCACCTACCGCCACCGGTCCGACCACCTCTACTCGACTCTGAAAGCCAACGTGGACGCCCTCAACCTGATCCAGGTGGGGCTCACGCTGTCAGACGAGCGCGGCCTCCTCCCCGACCTGGGCGACCCCTCCGCCTCTTTCATCTGGCAGTTCAACTTCCGAGACTTCGATCCCTCACGCGACATCTACGCCCCGGACTCCCTCGCCGTCCTCGAGAGCAGCGGCATCGACTTCGCCCGCAACCGCTCCGACGGCGTCGACTCCGGCCGCTTCGCCGAGCTCCTCATGTCCTCCGGCCTCGTCTGCAACGAGTCCGTCTTCTGGGTCACATTCCACAGCGCATATGACTTCGGCTACCTACTGAAGCTACTCACCTCCCAGGCACTCCCGCCCACCCGCCCCGACTTCCTCCGCCTCATGCGCGTCTACTTCTGCAACGTCTACGACCTCAAGCACCTCATGCGCTACACCTCCACCCTCCACGGCGGCCTCAACCGGCTCGCCGAGTCGCTCCGGATCGAGCGGCGCGTCGGCAAGTGCCACCAGGCCGGCTCCGACAGCCTGCTCACCTGGGAGGCCTTCCTCCGGATGAAGGACGACATCTTCCGCGGGGCCACGGAGAAGTATGCCGGCGTGCTCTATGGACTAGAGGGCGTCTGCTATTGATAAATTAAGGGGACAAAACAAAGGGAAAAATCTACCCTTCCTTTTATGTATTCTTCTTCTTCTTGTGTACCTCTCTTTGTTGTGATTTTCTTGTTGTTCGCTTGATCGAACTATTGAGTGAACAAATTGTATAGAGAAATTCTTTTTAGATAGATTGTGTTTCATTTTTTCAATTTGAATCCTTTTATAATGGATCGAATTTTGGTACCTTCATCCTTCTACTGCGTGAATTGTGCTTCTGGTTGGTGTTATTGGGGAACTTGGTTGCCGAAGAAGAAGGGGGGAAATGGATTTTTGCATATCATACCATGATAATTTCTCAGTGTCTCATGGATCAGAAATTGTTGAATTATTTGAGTACATCTGCACCACATTGCATTAGCCCAATCTATTGTCGAATTTCATTATTGCAATTGAGAATTCCAGGGAATTCTTCGACTTCTAAGCGTTTGATTTGTTGTTCAAGTAAAGTTAGAGATCAATGTTGAAGGATTCCTAAACACTATAGACATGAAAATTGCTTGTAGATCTCAGACTCATCGGAAGCTGCTGGGGATTCCTCAATGTCAAAGTCCTAGCATAAAGAAGGACCATTACCATTTTCTCTGTACTGATAGCATTCTTCTGTAAAATTCGGATGCTTGTTGGGTTTTCATGAGTACCCGTCAATTGCTTAAGCATATGGTAAAATTGGACGCTATAATCCTGTCTAATGGTAAAGATAAAATGAGAGACTGGACAGCTTTTTTCAAAGTACTCGAGTCACTGCATGTGAGGTTTAACTTCGTTGTCATGATGCTGTTAGTGGATGAAGGACACAAAATCCCCTTTTATTTGATTGATTTTCCTGTACAGGTTAACATGCAACAATGCAAGTGATTGTGAGATTGGATTTTGCGTTTTTGCCAAAAACTCGTAAAGAAAAAAAATGGATGGCTCCTGGTAAGTTCTGTGTAGCCATTGTGTGAAATTCTGTACAGGTTAACAATGCGACAATGCAAGTGATTGTGAGATTGGATTTTGCGTTTTTGCCAAAAACTAGTAAAGAAAATGGATGGCTCCTGGTAAGTTCTGTGTAGCCATTGTATGAAATTCTGTTTTTCTTTTTTTCTCATTTCTATTAAAGAATATGGTGTTTCTAGCAGCATGAAAAATAGCCATTAACCAGGCACATTTACATCTTCTACATACTTGAGCTATATGTTATCCTCGATACCATAGATCCTCCCTTTTGACACAGTTTGAGTGTCTAAGCCAGTTTCAGGACAAGGCTTAAGGGTGATTGTCATGGTAGTTGTCAATACAGCAATATTTTTCTCTTGGTTGTAAAAATGATTTCTAGTGTTTCAATATATCTCTGAAGTTGTAGCTCACCGTTACAATACTCCTGGTAGTGTTGACGTAATCTCTATTAAGTCTGGCTAAGTTATTGAGATCCATTTTTTTAGCAACAGTAACATGGTACCCAGGATTCATTGAGTTTTTCAGATGCTGTCCGGTGCCTTGATACTTCAGACAAGCTAATTAAGAATTTCAATAATTGCAGGGTCTTCAAGGATATGCCAGATGTGATCGTGATTAGTGCTAGCAGAAATATCATGCTGTTGTGCCGGAACCATTGCATATACAGGATTACATTTTCAGTAAGTAGCATTTAAGGCTTGCCTAAGCAGTGATTTTTAATGATCTCTCAAGTTGCCCTTCGTAGTCGGTGCACATGAAGCATCAATTTTGACAGTTAAGAGGCTATCTTTCAAGATATGGTGAGAGCATTAGAGTGATCTGTTCATCATCAATTGAAGGATTATGCTTGTATATTTTGAGCAATGGTTGTTCATGTTAGCAGGTTCATGATTGTGTACTTGCACCTTGGTTTCCCATAGATCACACAAGTAACCAAATTCTACCCTCAACCTTTCAACCTGCCAATATAATGTAGCTAGGAATCAATATTGCCCAAGCATGTTGTGAATAATGACAACTAGCTAAAGTGTCAGCCATAATAAGTTGGTGTTCGGCAAAACTGTAATGATGGAAGATGCCCAGTGGGCACGCAAAATCAGGCCATTGTGCCGGATTCTCCTGACATTTCTGGCGTAGAAAATCCACCTAATAGCACGATGAAGTTATTTAATGTTCCTTTAACTTTGCTTTTGTCTCCGGAAAACCTTCCTGCCTGCATATCTGCATTTCTTTAAGCAAGAGTCAATACATTGGGAACCTTTTCCAAGTGCCACGCAAGGAGATGAATCACTTCCTCACACAGAAAGATGCTCTTATTTTTTTTTTCATTAGGTCCCATTAAGACCCTTTAAAAATCATACTTTTCAAAATTTTTTTTCGATCCGAACCATTGGATATGTTTATCATTATTTTTATTAAAAAATAAGTTTTTTCAAATTAATTTGATGTAAAAATATAAATATTTTATCATCAAATTTTAGTATAATATCAACCATTGAATTTTTTTCTCTCTTTAAAATACACATTTGAGTATAAAAAATCTTAATTAAATACATGCTCCCTAATAAGTAAACAATGATAAATACATTTAACAGTATAGATCAAGCAAAAATACTTGATAGTATGATTTTTATGAAGGTCCTAACAGGACCTAAGCAAAAAAGAGGTAGAACCATTCATCTCTCTCACACATATGGGAAAAGAATATATGGTAATTCTGAACCATGATACCTTATGGTGGTAGACACTCTTCTTTGCATAGATATAGTCATCAAATGGTGGATCTAACCATACAAATGTGTTTAGAATGATTTATTAGAACGTTTTATCATATCTAATATACCATAAGATCCTATTTTTGAGACAGTGAAAATCAAGGCCCCATAAGTCACAGAAATAAGAGTGGTCTAAAAATGGTATAAAACATCATAATTCAATCAATAACACATGAAAATAGTGAATACAACATGTTAAGCATGATCCAAATGTTAGATTTTGCATTTGGAACGTAGATCTATTTAAATCAAGGTTGTCAAACTAGAAAGCAGAAGCAAAAAATGATATGAGAAGCGAGTCATTTTAAAATTTATAGGAAGAGGCAAGCGAAGTATCAATTTAAAAGTGAAATATGAATAAAAAATAAAGCAATATGGTAACTGAATAGGAATCGAATAAGAAACAAATAAAAACTAAAATAAAATTGATCATTCTTATATTTCATGATTTTTCAGTAAAAGAGTTAAATTTTTGTTAAAATCTAACAATAATAGTTACCAATTTAAAAAAAGTACATGAAAAGTAAGTGAAAGTGAGAGAAAATACATGAAAAATGTGAGATAAGCATATAGGAAGCATAAATCATGCATGTAGAAAGCATAGAAGAAGTGTGGGGGGAATTGAGATTCTTATAAAATTTTGAAAGCGAGGAGTATCGCGCTTCTAAAGCTAGTTTATGGGAAGTGAGCTTCCCACCTACCTAAAAGGCTTCCTGTAACTCTGATTTAAATCAAGTGTGTACCAGGTAGTACCACGCCGTTCTTCTTCTTCCTTGAAAAAAGGTGTCCAACCTAGACATCCATTTATGAGGTAAGAAGTGATTTGTATATATATATATATATTGATGTTCTTTTTATTAGCACCCGTAATATTAAATCTAATGGAAAAAGAATAAAAATAAAGTCTTATAAATGTATTAGCCATTGTTTGCACTTTGTGTTTGTGCAGTGCTTTAGTACTTTTGTATTGTCCCTTGTAGGACTTATACCTGTGCTTAATCTACTTTGTGGTTTGATTTCATTACCCTCGTATCTATACCATAATAACATTAGAAATGAAGATTCTTAGAGACTAGAAAATGTTTTTCAAAGAAAATGTACGGAAAATTATGGCATTTTTAAATAAATAAAACCTCAAAAAGAGTGAAAATCAATCTGAAAGTTGTGAGGGAAGTCTCCAACTTTTATTTGCGTTGAACTTTCAGTAGATGCGGCCATCTGGCCTGTTGCAACAAAGTTTGAAGATGATATAACTCTTTTATGGGTCAGGTATGCAAATAATTGTGGTTCTTGATGCATTGTTTATGCAGTGCGTTCTTGATGCTCTATTTCCTTTATTACTTGGTGATATTATTACTAGTGCTTCACCTGGTGTATTTGGATGTGGAAAGAAAGTTATTTGCTTTGTTCTTTTGAAGCTAAATTCATATTTTAGCATGTTGAATCTTTTATGGCATAAAGACATTAAAAATATTGGCAGTTTAGCTTTGCTGTGGCAGAATTTAAATTCAGACATTGTCGTCCATGTCGGTTGTGGAGAGAGGAAACAAAATGGCTGAGTTTCAACATTTTTGCATTTTGTTTCCTGATTTATTTGTTGTGAAAGAAAATTGAATGTGGTAGTATTCATTGATAATGACATTGTTTGTGTCTACTTTCATGCCATGTGTGAAAAGGTATTTATTTTCTTATGGATCTTTTAATGATCTCAATTGTTTATGGTTTTTGAAAAAAAAAATTCTAATTTTTCTTTAATTTGTGTTTTATTTGGTGTGAGTGCGCATGTTTTGGCTTGTTTGGTATATAGCTATTATATTGATTTTTTTTTTCAAATGTTTCCTTTTATTGGACTTGGTACGCGTTAATGTTGATTTAATTCTTGGGTTTGGTAGTCATCCAAAAGTTTTCGGGTTCCCAAACTCCACTACAATGAGACCTCAGCCACGGGGCTAGGTTCACTAGTTCCCCTTTGCCCTAAAGCGTCCTGCACTTCACCTGGTGGAGTATGCTTTGTGGTTCTCCAGTCGTCGTCTCCCGTTTCGACCCAAGAGTTATACAACAGGGGATGGTGTACGCTAGGTCTCTACACGCAACCACGACCTTGCAGCAAGAGACATCAATCACCATGAGTTTTTGAACCATGGTCATCCCATGTCACTGGACAAACCCCGATTGCCTGTAGCCAAGAAGACTAAGCCCATGTGAGCGCATATGTACTAGGTTTGATTGATAAAAAGAACTAAAAACTATGGAAAATCTTGGTCTCTCTGCTAAGTGGGTGGTGCGCCTAGGGCAGGGTTACCAGAAATGCTATAAGAGAGTGGGAAACGCGTTTCCCGAAAACCATTTTGAGAACGGGAAACACTATGCTTTCTAAACGTTTGGGAAACACCAAAAAAAAATCATGAAAAATGTTTTTCTCTCGTAAGATACATATTTTTATTTTTTGTTGTATTAATTTATTATATTAGTTTTTGTTAAACGTTTTCCAGTTATTTCCCGTTTCATTTCCCAAATTGTTTTTTGTTTCTCGCTTCACATACGTCATTTCCGGTTTTCGTTTCCCAAAACGTTTCTCGTTTCCGTTTCCGTTTCCGTTTCCGTTTCCGTTTCCGTTTCCCTTTCTAGCAACATTGGCCTAGAGTACCCTATTATATCCTGCTTGGGTGATTGCTTCCATCATGCATTTCTATGACTTGATATGTAATTATTTGAGTTGATCCCTGGTGATACAAAGACTACTTGCAGGCAGTCTTATTTTCAAAATAAATCCCTCTTTTTAGGGCATGTTTGTATGCCAAGGAAAGTTGAGGGTTTCCACGGAAAAGGTGGTGTGTTTCTGCAGGCCCCCACAAACTCCCATTGAAACACGGGATTCTCTTTCTGATATGAAAGAGACCTGTTTTCAACCGGAGCACCCCCCACCTCCCTTCAGTGGGAACAAAGAGAGAGAAGGGCGGGGGGTTGGGGGGCAGAGACTCAAAAACCATGTAAACTACATAAGCAATCTACATGAATGTAAGGTAGAAGAGATGCATCATCTCAAACGAGGCCATCGTTCAAATTCCACTAACGTTTAGGCCCCGTTGGACATCACTCAGAGAGAGAGAGAGAGTTCTGATTGAATTTCTATTAAATCATTTATTTACCGTTAGTATGATTGCAAAATAAGTCCTTGAGAGCTGGTTCAGCTGGCTTTGCCACACAACATAATCAAACTTTCCAGTCAGAATCACAAGTTTTAAGTTAATCACTGACCTAAGTTTGTACACCTGGCAACATGAAACAATGAAGACTTGACTCTCGGGTTCCATTTGGATCTCCGTGTTATTGCATTTTATTACAGTTAAATCTTTTTTACCTTTTTCTTTAAAAACAAAAACTGTCCCCCGTGCCTGTCAGGAATACACATCCATGGTATCAAATTCATGAGATCCATTCAATTTGGTGATGCCCACAAGTTGGCCCTATGAGATAAGTGATCTTTGTATGCATTTTATTACAGTTCAACCTTTCTGTTTTCAATGAATGAAAACCATTTTTTTTTTCTCTCGTTCCTATTTGCGAATGTCTCCATATTAATGCTTGCAAGCCTCGAGCATCTGCTTTTTGTGAATATCCATAGCATGGTCTACAACTCATTGTTTTTAACATCACTCTTGTGGGGTCGAATGAAATAGCTGGATGATCAGGTCACACTATCATAACCAAGTGGTTCATGGCTATTTCAATCAAAGAACCTTTTAGGATAACACAAAATACTACAAGCTTCCACAGGCAACCATTGATTGCTTAATAGCGTCAAAACTTGAGCAAAAAGTTTTACCCTTTAAATGCCAGAAAAGACAGCCAGTAATCACAATTATTTACACTGATAGGACAAACAGAGAAATTCAAGTTTGAGTTTTGTTCTTTCTAGATGTTCCAAACCATGACACACGCAGTTCTTCAACAAGAAGCATAGCCCCTTGCAATGAAGTTCAATGAGAAACACAAGGAGTAGACAACCAAGAGCTTGTCAGTGTTCTTAGACATGGACGCTCATGCAGATGACAATGACAGTACATTTGGATAGTAGCTTGTTTCTAAAAGAAGGTTCCTTCGGGAGGCTGAACCAACTTACGGTTATGAGGAGCTGCCATCTCTTTCTTCAGTTGTACCAGTATGTCCTCCATCATGTACTCCCGCTGCCAATTTGCCAGTATTCCAAATTTCTTTGGATCCACCTGCATCCCCAAAAACTTGCTATCAAATGAACTTGAAAACATCGTATGGCATGAGATGCTTAGCAGGCAAGCCTGAGCAAATATAAACATTGACCACATAACCTTATAAATGTTCCAATCACTAAATCATGCAGAATAAGCTTCAGTCCTATCAACCGAAAGGCCTCAACATTAAAATACAATATTGCATGCAAAGATATGGATGTCATCTTGAAACTGCAACACTCAGGGAAGCCACACACTTGCAAATATCTATCGCAACTTGAAGAACATGCATGGATATGCATCAAAATGGTAGGTCACGAAGATTCAAAAAGTTCACTAAAAAATTCAAAATGGAAAACTGAAAGCATCTGAAAATTTTTACACTAACAGGCCGCCTGGCAATTGTATTTTCAAGAGACGGAGCAAGAGGTATGCATACCTTTATTACATAGCTATTACATAGTTATTACATAGGCCAGGCATCCAAACAGTGGCCTGCAAAGGGCCAGATTCTGCCCAATGTTCAAGCCCAAGCCCAAAAAAACTCTCAACATTCAGAATATCTCTTGAAAAACATTGTTACTGGCCAACTCCTTAGCATGCCAAACGGCATTGAACCTAGCATCATCCTTACATTGGCTCAAACAGTGATCAGGATCTCTGATCGACCATAATCAAGATATACAAGAGCTTGTGGTGATTGTTCTGGGCCAAAAATTAAAAAAAAAAAAAAGTGGCAACAGCACAGAAAACATGTGAACACTTTTAGGTTATAGCTACCAAACTCTCTACTTCAAGGCCCCTTCTGCAATCGAACAAAACCTAGCATGAGTGGCTCCAAATAGTTCAAATGATACTACCATAATATATAGTCAAAACATCTACAACTTCCCACTTGGGAACCACTAGCTAAGCTAACACAAGCACAGTAACCTACTAAGTAGGACCGCCTTTTCCACAAGCAAGATGATAGAAGAATCCTTTTCCCCACAAGCAAGAACATAATAGAAGTAAGAGTTCCATCAGAAAAAGAAATATTATATGCATACAGTTAGCAGGAAGGAAGCTTTTGAACTTAAAGGTCACCTAGCAAATGATTTACTATTCCTAGATCTTACACGTTACAATGTGTCAACCACCTATAACCCAGAGTTACCGGAAACGCCTATGTATAAGGGGAAGCGCGCTTCCCCGAGACGCGTTTCGGAAGCGCGAAACGCGGCGCTTCCGAAATGCACAGGGAAGCGCACGTAAAAAAGAAGAAGCGCGTCCCCCTTTAAAGGGACGCGTTTCCCTTTAAAGGAAAATGCGTCCCCTTTAAAGGGAATCGCGTCCCCCTTTAAAGGGAATCGCGTCCCCCTTTAAAAGGGGACGCGTTTGCGAAATACCAATTTTACCCTTTTTCAAAACGAAAATGACATGTGAAAAACAAGAAACTAAAAAAAAATTCTGAAAAAGGGCAAAACAGACATTTTAAAAAAATCGTGAAAACTTAAGAACGAAGTTTTGCTTTTTCACCCGACTCCTCTCTCTCTCTCTCTCTCTCTCTCTCTCTCTCTCTCTCTCTCTCTCACTTTCGGCCACCGGCGACCTCCAACGACCGGCGACCTCCGACGATCTGCGACCTCCGACGATCTTCTACCTCCGCCGATCGGCTACCTCCGACGATCGGCGACCTCTGACGATCGGCGACCTCCTCCTTTGTTGACATCCGAAGACCTCGATCAACGTTGGCAATGTCTCTGTTCAAGTATGTTCCTCTCTCTTCCACTGAGGTTCAGCTCGAGGTCATCCAAAATTTGTTGTGAGAGGAACTGAGGCGTACGCCTCAAGTACTGAGGCGTACGCCTCTCACAACAAATGCGATGAGGCGAAGCGAGGCGTTGAGCCTGCGCTTCGCCTCTGAGGCGTACGCCTCAGGTACTGCACAACACTGGTTCGGGGGCAGCGTCCCCGATTTTTTTTTTTTTGACATAAAATAAAAAATGGCTACAATTATTAATAAAAAAACTATTTCATATGGACAAATCGAACTATTTGTTGCAGTCAGGGCTGGGTAGGACTGGGCTGGGCTACAAAAATAGATAAAAATCTATTTCATATGGAATCAGGGCTGGGCTAGCCGGCTAGGACTGGGCTTTTAAAAAAAACTAACTGTTACGGTAGCCTCCCGAAACAGTTATTTATTTTTTATTTTTTAAAAGCCCAATCCTAGCCCAACCCTGATTCCATATGAAATAGATTTTTATCCATTTTTTGTAGCCCAGCCCAGTACCCAGCGTCGTTTTTTTTTTTTGAGATAAAATAAAAATGGCTACAATTATTAATAAAAATCTATTTCATATGGACAAATCAAACTATTTGCTGTAGTCAGGGTTGGGCTACAAAAATGGATAAAAATCTATTTCATATGGAATCGAAGTTGGGCTAGGAATGAGCTTTTAAATTTTTTTTTTAACTGGACTGGGAGGCCCATATTTTGCTTTGATGAAGGGTTTTCGAGTGATATAGGGCTGGTGTCTGACTTGTGTGGTGTGAGGTTCAGCTCGTGAGTAGAGGTTTGATTCCTTCATTCTCTCTGGAAAGTACATTTAGGGAACAGGGGATTGTTAGAGACTATTTGTTTCATTTTCCCGTTGCAATAACATGATGGTCTTTTTCTTTTGTGTTATCAATATGATGATCATTTATATTCTTATTTGAGTCCCATGAATGAACAGTATATTAGTTGAGAAACATTTCACATTTTGTGGTTTAACTGAGTTTATTTGGTTGTCTTTTTTAGAAATAAGGGTTAATGCAATATTTTTTTATCATTCTTGTAGGTTTTAACTTTTAAGTCATTTTGACGATTGCTTGAATCTTGATTCCTGATCAGATTGACTGGATCACTTTTATTATTCTTTTACTGTTGGATATATATGGATTATTGATTTATTGTTTTCAATTTCAAAGTCAATGAAAAACATGTTCTGCCTCCACAAGTTGTCTTATGGTTTCATTATGGTGTTTGATCTTGCAGACTTCTAGAATCTATTCTCTCCTTGATCTCTTGAAGTGATTTTGCTTTATGTGAATTCTGAACTTACATGTTGATCAAGTGAACCAAGCATGATAAAAGAAACAAAACAAAAGAGATACTTATAAGTATCCTATAATATATAAAAAATATATTATAGGAAAATTCTTGAATTCATATTATAAAAACATATTATACAAAATGTATACCAAGCATGATTGAGCTTATCATCCCTATTAAGTATGAATTCTTTGATATACCGAGCGTGGGCACACCCAGGCTCGGCACATTTACTCTATCAGAAGAGTGGGGCAACTAGTATGTTGCAGCTAGTTGTTTAAAATTTTAAATAAATATCATTATTGTTAGTAACAGTCGGCCAATATGAATTTTGTTTTTCTTCGTTGTTATGTTATCTTATTTTGGCATTTTTTCATAAATGCAAACTTTTGAAAGAACTTTTTTTTTTGTTTGCTTTATCATAGTATATTATAGAATCATAGATCTTTCACCTCCTTAAATGATGTTTATTTATTTGTTTTAGTAATTGGTAAATTATGAGTAATGATTTGTGTTCTTCACTCTCCATCATTTACTATTAATAATAGCTTTTTTAAAGTGTTTTAGGTTGATTCTGATACTTTTATGATGCAGATATATTTGCATGTTCTTTGCTTCATTGATGACCATCTCAAGCTATGATCACGATAATTCTGATGACGATGACGATTCTTTGTACAATTTGGAGCATGAATCATCTAGTGGTGTTGGGAAGGGCAAGAAGAGGTCTTCTACTTGTCCATATCAGTTTAAGGACCGAAACGAAAATTGTTTTGATGAGGAAGATGAAGAAGAATATGACTTGGATCACTACTATTCTTAAGATGACCAAGATGATGAACCACCTAGCATGCATAAAACAACAGTGCTATGGCGCCATGTATTGAAACAAAAGAAGAGTGGCCAAGGAAAGCAAGGTGGAACCCAAGTTTTTATGTGCAGGCACTGCAAAAATATTTATCATGGGTCATATACTCGAGTTTTTGCACATCTCATGGGATCTCCAAAGGGACAAAGTGTTGGGATTGCCTTTTGCCCTGTAGTTGCAAAAAATGCAGAATTGGCAAAAAAAAATTAAGAGGCAAGTTCGTCGAGTGGAGGTTTCATCAAGTGCATTTGAGTTGAGGAGATCAAGAATTGATACTCCAAAGAAGCCTATAAGTATGACTACATCATCTAGTGGAAGCCGAAAAACAGTTGATATTCGTGATACCTTTAAAAAGGTAGAAAGAGATGATGTAGATCACAAAATTATCAGATTTTTGTGTGCAAATGGCATACCTTTCAATGTGCTTCAATCACCATATTGGGAAGAGATGATATCTGCAGTTAGTAAAGTGCCCGGATATAAACCCCCATCATATGAAAAAGCGCGAACAATGTTGCTTGACAGTGAAAAAGAGTGTGTTCACAGGGAGTTAAATGAATTTCGAGAAAAGTTTGAGGAGTTTGGAGTTTCCATTGTCTCAGACGATTGGACAAATATCAAGAACAAACACTTGATAAATATACTTGCCTCAAACTGTTTTGGCTCGATGTTCTTATATGCAAGCGATTTTTCTAATGTGCAACAGTCAGCTGCAAACATTGCCGAGTTTTTGAAGACGGGATTTAAACTTGTGGGGCCTTCTAATGTAGTGCAAGTGATTACAGACAATGCAGCAAATTGCAAGTTAGCAAGTGAAGAATTAAAACAAACGTACAAGTATATTTTTTGGTCACCTTGTGTTGTGCACACACTTAATTTGATCTTCAAGGATTTGGCACATGAGTTTCATTGGTTGGGAGTAACATATTTGCAGAGTAAAAAAATTGTGAAGTATATCACAAATCATTCAAAAGCACTAGCAATCTTTAGAAGCAATGAAAAATTAGAATTAATAAAGATTGCAAAAACAAGGTTTGCTTCACATTATACTACTTTAAAACGCTTGCTTGATATGAGGGAGAGCTTAAAGCTCATAGTAATTTCAGATAGATGGAGCGATTGGAAGCAATCATGCACGGATGAAATTATGAAAAAAAAGGCTCTTACAACATAAACAACTGTTCTTGATGAAGAATATTGGAATTCTGTACGTTTAGCATTATTGATTACAAAACCCATCTATAAGATGATTAAATTTTGTGATCAGGAAGGCCCTATAATTGGTGAAGTGTATGAAGGCATGGACAACATGTTAGGGGAAATCAAAGACAATCTAAAAGGACAACCAGATTTATATGAAAAGATTCATAAGATTGTCTCAAATAGATGTGATAGAATGAATGTGCCTCTCCATAGTCTAGCCCACATGCTTACTCCAAAATATTACGAGTCGGAGTATCTCAAAATCCCAGTAGCAGGAGGGGTCAAACGAGTTTCTCCTGGTAAAAATTTAATTCTATCTATTTAATAGAGTTTAAAGTTAAATGATTTAATTATTTTATTATTTCATTTGCATTTTCTTGTTATAGTTACTAAGCATTTTTTTTTGTAGAAAAGGATAATGATATCTTAGACGGTGCAATACTCGCGCTTGAAGTCATATCTTCTGAAAATGAAGAGTTATCTACACTTTATAGGTCACAACTTGTGGCTTTTGCATCAAGAAGTAGAAGATTTAGCTGAAATGCAGCACGAATAGATGCACTGAATCCTACAATGTCAGTTCTTAATTGGTGGCGTTTTTATGGTGGTGATACACCGGAGTTGAGAGCATTAGCCATTAAGGTTTTATCTCAACCTATTAGCACATCTTCTGCAGAAAGAGTGTGGAGCACCTATAGTTACATTCACAATGTTAAAAGAAATAGGGTCAATGAAGATCGTGCTGATACCTTAGTGTATATTCATTCCAATCTTCGATTGATTGACAGGTATAATTAAACTGTGTTGTACTTTTGTTTTGGTATTTTTTTTCTCTTTTTTTATCATTGATTGTTTATTAGCATTCATATTTTATATTCTTGTTATAAAAGGTGCAACAATCGCTATAAAGAAAGGCCTAGTCGAAAATGAGATATCAATCCAGAACTTCCTATTGTAGAAGAAAATACGTTGAGATTAGAGGATATGCGATGGAGAGATTTGGATGATAGTGCACAACAATCAAGCACTATTTCCAAATTCAAACATAAAGATGCACAACCAAGAGCTCCATTACCTCCAATAATTATACGTACAAATGAAGTTGAAGAGGATACAAATCAATCCATCAGAGCTAGTAGAACTGCAGATATACAAGAGCGACCATCAGTTCCTCAAGGTCGGATTGATCGTTTCTTTAGCCGGAGACCTAGGCAAGGTATGTTGATATTGTGTTTTTTATATTTTAAATTATAGTTTTTGAACATTTTAATTTTTTAACGTATTTATTATAGGAAATGAAGGAAGGAGCAGAAGACATGGTCGTGGAGGACAAGATGCACGTGATGATGCAGAAAGTTCGCGATCTATTGCTGACTTGAAGGGGAAGAGAAAGATGACAGATTAATGAACTCTTGAATTATTATTTTTTTTTTTATGATGTAGTTGGAGTAGTCCAACTTAAAAACTTTTATATACAACAAGAATGTGAATTATGATCTTCTTTAGATGTATAATTTTTTAAATGCTTGACAGTTGCAATATGATGCATTTGTTAGATAATTACAACTTATATTATTTATTGTCTATATACATGTTTTATTTTGTCAATGATGACATAAATCTTAGTTTTTGATAAAATAAAAATATATAATTACATTTTCGCTTCCCTTTCGATTCTTATTCGCTTCCCTTTCGATTCTTATTCGCTTCCCTTTCGCTTCTCACTCGAATCCTATGTCGCTTCCTTCTTCACTTCTTAGGTCGCTTCCGGTTCGCTCCCTAGGTCGCTTCCGAGAGGCTTCCTAGGTCGCTTCCGAGACGCTTCCTCATTCGCTCCTAAGTCGTCTCGCGCTTCCCGCTTCCTAAAATTTTAGAAGTGTCTCGCTTCCCTCTTTCGCTTCCCGTATCGCTTCCCGCTTCCGCTTCACGTATCGCTTCCCGCTTCCTCGACTGGCAACTCTGCTATAACCTTCCAAAACTCATGCTCCACTCAACCAAGTCAATCAAACTCTCCATTAAACTGACACATCCACTCCTGTACATTGAGAAAGGAATTAGCTCTTGTTCTTTGAGAAAGGAATTATCATCTATTTAGATCACTCATAAATCCCTCCCCTTGAAGCTTCATATACCCGAAAAACATTGTTAAATCCAGTAATCCAAGGGATTGAAGCTAACTCACAGGGATTCGGACAACTGGGTGTTGCACCCACGTCGACGCGACGCAGGTGCATGTGCGGGTGCGGCACCCAGTGCGGTCAACCAGACCCTGGGTGCGATCAACGCACCCAAGGTCATTTATATCCAATTTTTGGACCAAAAAAAAATACCCGATGAAAAGGGCTGAGGGGAGGAGGATTAGGGCAAATTCTTTTTGCCCTAATCCTCCCGAGTTTGCTTCCTGTAGCCGACGCCCCGCCTTCGCCAATGCCGATGCCAACTCCTTCCGACCGCTCCTCAGTTATCAGGTACGTCTCTCTATCTCACTCTCACTCGCTCTCTCTCTCTCACAAGCTCTTCCTCACTCTCACAGACTCTCTTCTCTCACTCTCAGTCGCTCTCTCTCTCTCACTGTCTCTCTTCTCTCTGTCAGTCGCTCTCTGTCTCAGTCGCTCGCTCTCTCTCACTGTCTCTCTTCTCTCTGTCAGACGCTCTCTGTCTCAGTCACTCTCTTTCTCACAACCCGCCACCAACCTCCCTGTGCCTCTGTGTCTTGTACGCATTGTCGAAGGCCACCCTATGCCCAGGGTACCCCCGGTTCGACTGGGACTGAGCTCGACTCAGTCGAGCCCTCCTACCACAGACCCCCCCCCCCTCTCTCTTTGCACATTTTTTCGAAAACGGGGCAGGTTGGAGGCTCGCCTCCCCCGTCTTCTCCTTCACCCGCACCCATGTGACATAGGATTGAAGATATTTAAATCAACCATAAGAGTGATATAGAGTCCAATCTCACTATTACATGTAATGAAATAAGCGGAAGAAGCCAAGAATGCTAAAGCATTCACTATGTCCCACACGGACAAGTGCAACAAGCACAAGAGAGGAAATCCACTAAGGGATATACAAAGGGCCTTATAAAAAGGCTACACACATGAAAAATAATATCACTATTATTGAAGAGGAGCTCTCAAAAGCAATACCACATACATGGGGGGTTCCCCCTATTTATAAGAAAAGGAGACCAAAGGGGCTCCCAATAGAGTCGTTGGGAGCCCCCAACGGTCACATATGTGACCGTTGGGGGGCCCAACGACTCTATTGTGGGGCCCCTTTTCGGTATCCAAAAAATACATATTAAAAAATAAAAAGAAAAATAAAAAATAGTAAAATAAGAGAAACAAAATAAGTACCCCTATGGGGTACTTTGTGAAATGACCATAATACCCCTATCGGGTATTATGGTATTATTACATATGTTTTAACACCCCCCCCCCTCAAACTTTACGGGGGAATGACCGAAAGTTTGCCAAGAAGGAACAAGAAGCGAGGAGCAGGCAGGGCTTTGGTAAAGAAATCTGCAAGTTGATATTCTGAAGTGACATATGGCAGTGTAACTGTCCCACGAAGATATTCATCACGTACATAATGACAGTCCATCTCAATATGTTTAGTCCTTTCATGAAAGGTGTGGTTGCTGGCAATATAGATGGCACTTTTGTTGTCGCAACAAAGCTTCGAAGCACCGGTAATTTCGACTCCCATATCTTGAAGAAGACTTCGAAGCCACACAAGCTCCATTGTAGTGGTTGTCATAGCCCTGTATTCTGCTTCAGTAGAAGACAACGAGACTTTTTGTTGTTTCTTGCACCTCCAAGCAATTAGCGAATCTCCTAGAAAAACACAAAAGCCAGTAGTTGAGATTCGATCATTTGGGTTTCCTCCCTAGTCAGCATCAGTATAAGCCAGTAAGTCTAAGGAAGAGATTGAGGATAGGAATAGCCCTTTAGTCAAAGTATTTTTGATGTATCGAATGATTCGGAGCACAGCACTCATATGCACAGATGTAGGAGCATGCTGAAATTGACTTGCAGAGTGCACAGCATGAGCAATATCCGGCCTGGTGATAGTCAGATAGGTGAGGGAGCCTATGAGTTGCCTGTAGGGCGTAGGATCATCCAGCAGAACTCCATCCTCCAGTCGTAGTTTAGCATTGATAACCTCGGGAGTCTCCACCTTTTTGTCATCTGAAATCCCAGATTTGGAGCATATGTCTGCAGCAAGCTTCATCTGTGATAGTATATACCCTCGAGGAGAGTATGCTACTTCTATACCAAGAAAGTACCTGAGAAAACCCAGATCAGACATATCAAAATTATGTTTTAACATATTTTTAACATTAAGAATACCACTTTCATCATTGCCAGTGATGATCATATCATCAACATAAAGCAGAAGGATGATGATACTATTACCTGCACGTTTAACAAAGAGAGCAGTGTCAATATAACATGAACGAAATCCCAATTTTAACATGATAGCACTAAATCTATCGTACCAAGCCTTAGGGGCTTGTTTAAGACCATATAAAGCTTTTAATAACCGAAGAGTTTGACCTTGGTTAACATTAATTCCCGGCGGAGGGTCCATATATACTTCTTCATTCAACTGACCATTAAGAAAGGCATTTTTAACATCTAATTGAAATATAGGTCATTTCTTAGATGATGCTACTGCTATTAGAGTTCTAACACTTGTCATGCGAGCCACGGGGGCAAAAGTCTCCTCATAATCGATGTCATATTCTTGTGAATATCCCTTAGCAACTAATCTAGCTTTATAACGTTCTAGGGAACCATCACTTTTTGTTTTGACTTTGTAGACCCATCGACATCCTATAGCTTTTTTATTTGGAGGAAGATGAACTATTTCCCAAGTTTTAGCCTTATTTAAAGCATCTAGTTCAACTTTCATTGCTTCAACCCAATGAGGAATATTTTTTGCTTGATTATAGTGGGAAGGTTCATAGTAAGAATGCAAGGCAAATAGACAAGCTCTATATTTAGGTGAGAGAGTTTCATATGAGACAAACCTATTTGGTGGAATGGATTCTCTAGAAGAACGCCTAAGAGAGGTTTCTTCTAGGGGTTCATTAAGCTGCAAGAATTTTTCTAAAGCACTAATAGGTTGTGCTTCCTCACGTCGAGTGTATACTTGGAGATTGTCACCATTAGTTGGTGATACATCATTATCACGAGTGTATGACTCAAAAGATCATCATTTGAGTCTTCTAAAAGATCATTGATAAACATATAATCAATTTCATTTGGTTTTTCCAAAATTTCAAATCCATTTAAATCTTCTAAAAACGTCACATCTTTGGAAACAAATAATTTATTGTTCTTATAGTCAAAGCATCTATAGCCCTTTTGATTTTCACCATATCCTAAAAATACGCATTTTATTGCTTTAGGTGACAATTTATCTCTTTTATGCAAAAGAACAAAGCATTTACACCCGAAAATACGAAGACGATTGTAGTCGGGTGTCATATTGAAAAGTTTTTCATAAGGAGAGATATTATTCAATTTTGAAGATGGCATCCTATTGATTAAATAGGTGGAGGTCAACACGGCTTCGGCCCAAAAATTTTTAGGAATATTTTTCGAAATGAGTAAGGATCTAGTGGTTTCTAAAATATGTCTATGTTTTCTCTCCGCTAGACCGTTTTGTTGAGGAGTCCTTGGGCAAGATTTTTTATGACAAATGCCATGTTGTTTTAGATATGATTGAAAATCATTTGATAAGTACTCTCCACCCGAATCGGATCTAAGAATGGATATTTGACTTTGAAATTGATTTTGAACTTTTGCATGATATTCTTTGAAGAAGTTAAAAACTTCCGATTTAGCATTAAGAAAATAAATCCATACGTATCTAGTATAATCATCAATAAACGTAACATAATACGAATAACCACCTTTGGATAAAACCGGAGATGACCCCCATACATCGGAATGCACCAATTCAAAAGGTCTTGTTGTCACAAAAGTTCTAATAGGAAAAGGAGTAGACTTCATTTTTCCAAAAATGCAATCTTTGCAATTGATATCTTTTTCTTTACAAAACTTGTTTCCAAAAGGAAAAAGATACATTTTTGAGTAACTTGGATGTCCAAGTCTTTTATGCCAAGTTTCAATATTTTTGTCTTGGACATAAGTACAAAATGAGGTATTTGGAAGTGTTAAGTTATCCATAAAATAAAGGTCTCCCTTCCTATGGCCTTGCCCAATCCGCTTCCCGGACCGGAGATCCTGCACAAAGCACCCTTGGGATGAGAAAGATATTTCACATCCATGGTCGGCTATTTGAGAAACGGAAAAGAGGTTAAGATTTAATTTAGGAACTATTCTAACTTTTGGAACAAGAAAATTTTGAATATTTTTAGAATCAAGAGTTCCAATACCATTTATTTTGAGAAAAGTTCCATCGGCCGTAGAGACACAAGATAATTTTGAATTGGCGTGCACATTGGTTAATGCATTTTCATGAGGAATCATGTGAAAAGAGGCTCCGGAATCTAAAATCCAAGAGTACGTACCGGGAGGTGATGATGAGGCAATGGCGGCACCGGAGGTGGAAGAAATGAACTTTAGAATTTGTTGAAGAGCCAAGGAGATTTGTCCAAGAGTATCTTTGAGATCCCCGTTCTTGCCGTCATCTTCTTTGGTGGTGGATTCTTCAACGGAAGCCACCTTTGGCTTGAATGCCCCATTTAGCTTTGGGCAAACGGGTTTAATATGTCCCGGCTCATAACAATGGTGACATATAATCATTTTTCTTCCACCACTCCCTTGCTTACCAAAATGAGGTGGTTTGTATGTTTTAACATGATTGTCGGGTTTAGATACGGCAAGAACTTCCTCTATGCTTTTACTCATGCTATGCCTAGTCTCTTCTTGAGTAATCTCGGCAATAGCTTCTTCTAAGGGAGGAAACGTGGATCTATGGAGAAGTGAGGATCTCACTTGTTCAAATTCGGGACGAAGCCCAAATAAAAATTGAAACAATCTATCTTGTTCCATTTGTTTTTGTCTTAGAACCACATCCTCCATAGATACCCATTTAGGCTCTAAAAGAGTCAATTCATCCCACAAAGGATTTAGAGCACTATAGTAATCTTGTATGCTCATGTCACCTTGTTTTGTGGTTCTTACTTTTTCTTGCAAGAAATAAGCTCTTGCAAGATCCTTTTGGGTAAACATACCCTTCATAAAAAACCAAGCTTCATTTGCTCAGCGGAATTTTGCAATATTTGCATATACCTTGAGTTCGACATTATTCATAAACCATGCTAGGATTTTTGCATGGTTGCTCTCCCAATCTTCCATTTGATGATTATAATCTTCAATGGCCTTGAGACGAGCATCGCCTTCAAGTGCTTTCTCTTGATCTCCTTCCATCTTTGTGAGCTTAAGTTGGGGTTCCGGAACGGTTCCCATTACATAACCCCAAAGCTTCTTGCCTTTGAGATTATTCCCCATTGCGGATGCCCACATCATGTAATTTTTTCCATTGAGTTTGAATGATAGATCGATCTTGACTTCCATTGCTACACAATGAAGATGTGAGAAACAAAGGAAGTAGAGAGAGACAAGATTTTACCTTTAGAAGATCGTATGACTCTGATACCATGTAATGAAATAAGCGGAAGAAGCCAAGAATGCTAAAGCATTCACTATGTCCCACACGGACAAGTGCAACAAGCACAAGAGAGGAAATCCACTAAGGGATATACAAAGGGCCTTATAAAAAGGCTACACACATGAAAAATAATATCACTATTATTGAAGAGGAGCTCTCAAGAGCAATACCACATACATGGGGGGTTCCCCCTATTTATAAGAAAAGGAGACCAAAGGGGCTCCCAATAGAGTCGTTGGGAGCCCCCAACGGTCACATATGTGACCGTTGGGGGCCCCAACGACTCCATTGTGGGGCCTCTTTTCGGTATCCAAAAAATACATATTAAAAAATAAAAAGAAAAATAAAAAACAGTAAAATAAGAGAAACAAAATAAGTACCCCTATGGGGTACTTTGTGAAATGACCATAATACCCCTATCGGGTATTATGGTATTATTACATATGTTTTAACATTACATTATCTTGAAACTCAATCAACCTACATGTTTACCATCATTATTCCTCAAACATCCTTTCCCTACATGTATTCTTGAACTCAACTAAAAGGACTCTTAAAATTACTTTCAGTAGAAGCAGACATCAAACGATTGCATCCACCACCTTGCTTCATGGCCCTACAGTCTGAAATCTTTCCACCTCCCAACCACAGCCTATCTCAACCTTCCATCCCCTTGTTTTCCTGTTCATGGATAGTGAGTGCACCTTAGCTGCAAAAGCTATAGCCATAATACAAGAGAATCTATGTAAATTTTTCTCCCAAATAAGCATACTATATTCCTAACCCATACTATCTTTTCAATCAATAACTTTGCACTTATGTAATTTCTCATACATGAACAAGCATGTGGATGGATGAACCCTGGGAAATAGATTGATTTTCCCCACGGAGTAAGATGGCAACAAGGTTAGAAGAAACCTACCATTTTTTTGAGGAGATCACAAGATGGTTCAAGGAAACGCAGGAACCTACATAATGTGCTAGTAGAGACACCAAATTGAAAGCAAGACACAACAATTAAAAGCGGTATAAGTTGTTCCCCATATTAAAATGCCCAAAAAAGAATAAAAAAATATGATATTGATATTTTAATTGATTTGGCCAGTATATGTATCAAGACAAAGAAGAGAAACAGAAGACAGAATCCTTACCGCTCCAGTCTCATGATTCACACATGTCATGTTAACCCGTGAATGGAACCAGACACTTGGAGGTTTGTCTGGATAATCTTTGTCACAGAATAGCTTCAATTGATAGATGCGACCCTCATGCACAGACTGCACACAGAAAAAGCCTAGTGAAGAATCTTCCAAAGCACAAGACAAATGATTACAGAAAACAACATTTACACAGACCAGAAGCTCTTCTAATTTCAACAATTTGTATCCAAGGACTGCTCCAGAAGAAAACATCATTACATGTTCAAGAAAGATGGAGAAACAATGTAAAAACAAATACATGGAATAATTCAATGATTCCAACCAACTCAGCTAAGGAAATTTTCTGCTTGAACAGTATCCAGATACTGTTTTGTGCATGGATGGTAAACTGCAGCTGTAAGGAAAAGTTGTTCCAGAAAACTGGTTGCTGGGCTACTGAAAGGACATATAGCAGTTTTGTATGAAATTTTTTTAACAGCATAACTAAGAACTTGTAACCAATAAAAACATGAATTTGGTAGCACCATCAGATACTGCCACCAATTTCACCCATTTCAAAATGAAAGGGAGAAATCCACCCGGTCAATATGGCTCCTGCTATGTAACACAGACACTTCTAACAGGGCAATGCACCCGTGTCACACCATGTGAGTGTGACACTTGAAACATGGCTTCCTTTGTGTCAAGTGAAGTCAACCACACTGAGGTCCATTTATGTCCGAAAGTGGATTCGGCTAATCCCAACAAAGTCCAGTTTTATCTATACTATATACATAAATGCACACACACACACACACACACACACACACACACACACACACACACACACACACACACACACACACACGTGTGTGTATATCCGCACCCCCACACCAAAGTTTTTTGAAATTTTCATGCATCATCCGCACCTGCACCCTGTGACATAGGGCTCCTGCAATCACAAACCATTTACCAAATGCCTGATAACTGACAATCCACTTATGTCCTCGATTTTTTTGTTTCTCATAAAACTTCCTTAACCGAAGAACAAAGTATATCAATATCAGATGCACCAAGGGAATGGGAATAAAACTGAAAGAGATCATCATATATGAATCAACATTATCACCATTAACAAATACCTAAAAAGTGAAAGCTAGCATGGCACATGCATGAAAGGAAGACAACTTAGAATGAGGCACATAGGCATTATCATACAAGAAATGCACACATGCAGAGAGCAAAAAGTCTGATGAAAATTTCACTTACATTGTGAGGACCAATTATGGTACCCATCCAAGACCGCATGTAAATGTCATCCCCATCATCCATTCCATAGCTAACTGTCCCATCTCCAATACCCTTTTCTCCACGTTCTAGTTCTTCCAGCAATCTGAAATTTCGAGGTACTGCATAGTAAATGCAGGAGAAAAAGTTAGGAACTAGTAGTTACACATTATTTTCTTAAGGAATGAATAACTTGATCATGATAACACCATTTGAAAGAATGGTCACCAATATGGGTCAGCTATTTCTTGGGAAGGATTTTCTTGGGAGATATTAAAAGAAATTATTTTTCTCAGGGAATACCTCAAAAAATATCTGCACTAAGAAATGAAAAAAAAAATCAAAATTAAAAAAGAATAGGTTTTAGTATAATTTCTTACAAAAAATATGAATAAAAAGTTAAAATTTTTATTTAAAGCATAGAAACAAAAAATAGCAAAGATGTACACTTAAAATATAAAAAGAAAAATCATGATGCTTTCAATATAGAAATACCTTAGAAAATATCATCTAAAAAAAAAATACCATGATGTTTCAAGTCTGTCCATTTTCTTTGATAAAACCTATTAAAAGGTGATACTTTTCAAAATATTGTTGATATTGGTGACTATGTTTCAAGGAAAATAAAGAATTTTTCCTCAACAGATAACAATAAAAAGGATTAAGCATATCTAAAGACTGGCAAAATTGCACTGAATTGGAAGTTGTAATAGCTATAGTCAGTATTCCAGGGAGGATAAATTGACCAGCAGAAATAGATACATTTTCATAGTGCCACTCATAAGGCAACGGGAAAAGATCATGTTGCTGGTCGCGGGCACTCAAAGTTTGGCTAAGATGGTATTTATAGCAAGGAAGAAAGACATTTTTATTAATAATACCAGCATATCTAACCTTTCTCTTTATTTCTATTGGAAGTCGGATAAAATCATGTTTAAAAGAGGGTCTGGCTTTGAATTATCCTATTCAAAGAAAATGTCAAACAATTTCAAAGACATTACCCAGGTACCAACAACCTTTGAAACCACCTACTTTGGGATCATACTTTGTTCAAAGAGCTAAAAATTTTATCATGGGAGGATTGGGAAGATGTCCATGTCACAAGCTCATGTTTTAGAGCCTTAATCTTAGCTCCATGAGCAAGACCCAGAGGGAACAAGTGCTCCGTCATTTGGAAGTGATGCATATCACTAGCTTGGCGGCATACTTGAAAGGAATGTCTATGAAGAAATAGCCTGCATGCCCATGATTACATGGGCTATCCATAGCTCACTATCCTTATAGGTGAGGGAAATGCAGGCATGTAGGACGTGAAATGCATGTAGCAAGCACCTGCCTTGGATTGGGAGATGTAGATTGGGCCAACATGACAAAAATGTATAGTGATGTTTTGTTGGGATGACACCTTGTTATCTGCACTTGTAAAAATAGTTTTTGGTCCTGACTGATCCAAGTCAAAACTGGCAATTCTACCTTTATTTGAACTTCTTAGTCACACAAACACATTACATAGAACAAACTTCAACCAAGAAGCAACCTGATCAGCAAGAAGGTGTTTTGGCCACCGTAATGGAAATCTAGAAGCAACCTAAGCAAGAGACACAACATAAGCCACAAAGTCCAAATAACCAAAAAAGTTTAGATAAAAGGACATCAATTATCACCCATGTTTTGATATTACTATTGTACGCACGCTCTTAATATACCAAACCAAGAATAGTGGATGATAATGTGATTCCAATATGACACAGATTCCGGTTCCACTTCTCACTCGATGCAGATGGCTCGCATCTCATTCATTGTGCCCTTCTTTTTATTCCGCTTATCTACATGTAATGTCCCTTTCGAGAACTCGTCTATGGCATTCGTATGACCACCACATCCTTAGATTACTTGAGCATTAGTTTCACAGATGTTGGAGTGTGTCGCTCATATTCGATGAGTATGCAGTGGCAAATGGTGGAACGAGCGACGGCACCTGCAATGGTTCATCCTAGTTGGGACACCAGTAGTTGGGGATTTGCAGGAGAACAGAGTACCCGCTGGTCTGGTACAAGAAGTTTTTTATTTTTGTAAAACTTTTGTGGTTTCTTTATTCTTGGTACACCTTGGGTTAGTATAAGTATGTATGTTGTAACACCACGTATTGATGAGAGAAGAGGAATAATAACAATCGCTCGTTCTCGTGGATGTAGGCACATTGTCGAACCACGTAAAATCTCTGTGTTATTTTTCTTGTTGATTATTTTTCGCAGATTCATCGCAATAGCTGCACTCATTCTCAACAACTGGTATCAGAGCTCAGATGACGATATCCGGGGTTTCATCTGCGAGATTTGATCTGGTTAAGTTCGATGGAACCAGTAATTTCGGATTATGGCAGAGAAGAGTGAAGGACCTTTTGGTGTAGCAGGGCATGGTGAAGGCATTATGCGAAAAGAAACCGGAAGGCATGGAGAAGTTAGATTGGAAAGATCTAGAAGCGAAGATTGTGGCAACTATCAGGCTTTGTCTAGCAGATGACGTGATGTATCATGTCATGAATGAAGAATCACCGGCGACAGTTTGACTGAAACTGGAAAGCCGATATATATCCAAGTCTTTGACAAACAAGCTTTATCTTAAGCAGAAGTTGTTTGGTCTTAAGATGTCAGAGGGCTCAGATCTGAGCCAACACATCAACGTGTTCAATCAAATCTTCAGTGATTTGAAATGAGTTGATGTGAAGTTCGAAGACGAAGACAAAGCATTGATGTTGTTGAATTCTTTATCGGCATCACCTGCATACGATAATTTGGTTACGACTCTGATGTGGGGAAAGGAAAGTCTTGAGTTGGAAGACGTCACAGGTGCTCTATTAGGCTTTCATCAATGGAAAAAAGCTAGTGATGAGACGTCACAAGGTGAAGGGCTTATGGTGAGAGGTAACCAGGAACGTGGAAGAAGCAAGTCTCGTAATGATTCGAGAAATAATAAAGCCTGGTCTAAATCAAGGAAGAAGAAGGACTTCACTTGCTACAAGTGCGGAAAAAAGGGGCACATTAAACGAGATTGCCCAGAGAAAAAGAAAGGCAATGCAAAGAACAAAGAGAGTCCATCAAAGTCGGCAAACGTAGTGGAAGAAGAAGACTAAAGAGAGCGGTGACAGTGATATGCTTTCTGTTTCATCCGTTTCAGAAGATCTGACAGATTCGTGGATCATGGATTCAGCATGCTCCTATCACATGACTCCAAATAAAGATTGGTTTGACACCTACAAGTTAGTAAATTTTGGTTCTGTTCTGATGGGCAACGATGCATTGCAAAGTGGCTGGAATAGGGAATATCAGAATTAAGATGTTTGATGGTGTGGTTAGAACGTCGTGTGATGTTAGACATGTGTCGGATTTAAGGAAGAATCTGATTTCATTGGGCACTTTAGATTGTAACGATTGTAGTTACAAATCTGAAAGTGGAGTAACGAAAATAAGTAAAGGTGTGTTGACTAAAGGGACAGAAACTAGTAGGAAATATCTATAGACTACTAAGTACCACGGTTGTAGGTGGAGTTGCTGCTGCAGAGTCTGAGTCAGATAGTACTGTTCTATGGCATATGCGGCTAGGACATATGGGTGAGAGTGGGATGATGGAGCTTCATAAGAGAAATCTTTTAAAGGGTGTCAAGACATGCAAGCTCGAGTTCTGTAAGTATTATGTTCTTGAAAAACATAATAGGGTAAAGTTTGGGACAGCCACACACAAGACAAAGGGGATTCTCGATTATGTTCACATAGATCTTTGGAGTCCGGTCAGCATAGCGTCACGAGGAGGACATATATACTTCGTGAGTTTCATTGACGATTACTCGCAAAAGGTTTGGGTGTACTTCATGCAACACAAGTCAGAAACGTTTGCCAAGTGTAAGTTGTGGAAAGCTGAAGTAGAGACTCAAAAAGAGAAGAAGATTAAATGTCTCAGGTCAGATAATAGCATTGAGTATACAGATTCGAAATTCCAGGAGTTGTGTGAGCAGCAAGGGATTAAGAGACATTTCTCAGTTCGCAAGACAGCACAACAAAATGGTGTAATGGAAAGGATGAACAGAGCGATAGCTGAGAGAGCTCGGTGTCTCAAGTTGAAAGAAGGGCTTGAAAAGAGCTTCTGGGTAGAGGCCGTGAATATGGCATGTTTCTTGATTAACAGGTCACCGAGGGCAGCAGTAGATGAAAAAGTAGCAGAAGAGGTGTGGACGGGCAGTGCGGTAGACTACTCCGAATTGAGAATATTCGAATGTCCAGCCTATGTACATGTTTCTAGTGAAGATAGATCGAAGCTTGATGCAAAGTCTAGACAATGTATTTTTCTAGGTTATCAGAAAGGAGTGAAAGGCTTCAAGCTATGGGATCCAAAGGCAAACAAGGTGGTGATCAGTAGAGATGTGGTTTGTGATGAAAAAACCATGTTACAACATACTCAGGAGGAAGAGAAACAGATGTCAGAAAATTATAGCAATAATGAGCATGTAGTACAGGTAGAGTTAGGAACACGTGCTTCAAAGGACTCTAGCTCAAAGAGTAAGCGGCAGCACACTACAGCCACCGACAGGCCTAGGCACACCATCAGGCCTCCCACCAGGTATGGTTTTAAGGATTTGGTTTCTTATGTACTTATTACTAGCAACAGAGATCCTACTACTTTTCAGGAGGCAATTCTTAGCCAAGATAAAAGTAGATGGATGGGTGCTATGGTGGAGGAGATGGAGTCTCTGCATAAGAACTAGACATGGGATTTGGTGGAGCTTCCAGAAGGGAAGAGAGCAATAAGATGCAAATGAGTGTATAAGAGGAAAGAGATAGCGTCAGAAAAGGAGGGAGAAAAGTTCAAGGCTCGCCTAGTAGCAAAAGGTTACTCATTGAGGGAAGGAGTCGACTATGATGAGAATTTCTCTCAGGTGGTCAGACACACTTTCATCAGGGTAGTGTTGGCTTTAGTAGCACATTCAGACATGCAGTTGGAGCAGATGGATATAAAAACAACTTTTCTTTATGGTGATTTGGAGGAACATATTTACATGGTACAGCCAGAGGGGTTCGTCCATCCTGGTCAAGAACACTTAGTTTGTAAATTGAAGAAATCACTTTATGGACTAATGCAGTCCCCAAGGTAGTGGTACAAAAGATTTGACTCATACATGATCCGGATTGGCTACAAGCGTTGTGAGTATGATTGTTGCATGTATGTGAGAAATCTTGAAGATGGTTCTTTCATTTTTTTGTTACTCTATGTGGATGATATGTTGATTGTTGCAAAGAGTATGAGCAAAGTCAACAAGTTAAAGACCTTGTTGAGCAGAGAATTTGAAATGAAAGATCTAGGTACGGCCAAGAAGATTATTGGGATGAAGATTCGCAGGGGCAAAGTTTCTAGAAGACTATGGTTATCTCAGCTTAGCTATATTGAGAAGATATTGGATAGGTTCAACATGAGTAATGCAAAAACTGTGAGCACACCATTGGCGCATCATTTTAGATTATCTACCGCATAGTGCCCGAAGTCAGATGATGAGGTTCAAGACATGTCGAAGGTTCCATATGCAAGCGCAGTGGGATGTCTAATGTATGTCATGGTTTGTACAAGACCAGATTTGGCACACGTTGTCAGTGTAGTGAGCAAGTATCTATCAAATCCGGGTCGACAGCAATGGGACACTGTCAAGTGGATCTTTAGATATTTGAAAGGTACTACACAACATGGCATCATGTTTAGCAGTCAGAAAAATGATTGTTCGGTGACTTGGATGATAGGAGGTCTACAACAGGATATGTATTCAAGCTTGTAGGAGGGCCTATTTCCTGGAGATCCCTTGTGCAGCCTCTAGTTGCATTATCCACTACTGAGACTGAGTATATGGCTATTAACAAGGCTGCCAAAGAAGCTTTGTGGCTTACAGGGTTGGTCAAAGAGTTGGGCGTACAGTAAGGAGTTCAGCTACATTGTGATAGCCAGAGCGCCATCTGTTTGGCAAAGAACCAGTTGTATCATGTGAGGAATATAGATGTGAGGTTTCACAAAATCAGGGAGCTGGTGTCTTCTGGTGAAATATTGCTTAAGAAAGTTCACACTTACAAGAATGCAGCAGACATGCTGACAAAGCCTGTTACTACAGATAAGTTCAAGCATTGCTTGGACTTGATTAATGTCTCCAGTTGCTAGATGGGAGGCGCCCCAACTTAGTGTTCCAGGTGGAGTTCCCGGTTATACCTTCTTGTCTCCAAAGTGGTGGATATTGGCCAAGGTGGAGATTGTTGGAGTGTGTGGCTCATGTCTGATGAGTATACAATGGCAAATAGTGGAAAGAGCGATGGCACCTGTTGTGGTTCATCCTAGTTGGGACCATGGTTGCCAGTTGAGGAAGCGGGAAGCGAGGCACTTTCAAAATTTTAGAAAGCGGGAAGCGTGGGACCACTTAGGAGCGAATTGGGAATCGTCTCGGAAGCGACCTAGGAAGCGAGGGGAAAGCGAGGGGGGGGGGGAAGCGAAAAAAAAATATAAAATATAAAAAAATTGAAAAAAATGGGGGAAGCGAGGGGGAAGCGAAAAAAAAAATATAAAATATAAAAAAATTGAAAAAAATGGGGGAAGCGAGGGGGAAGCGTGATGGGAAGCGCACTTTCCATTAAAGGGAAGCGCATTTCCCATTAAAAGGAAAGCGCACCTCCCATTTAAAAGTGGCGCTTCCCCATGCATTTCGGAAGCGCGACGTTTCGCGCTTTCGAAGCACGCTTCCCTACTTACCTAGGCGCTTCCGGTAACTCTGGTTGGGACACCAGTAGTTGGGGATTTGCGGGAGAGCAGAGTACCCGCTGGTCTGGTACAAGAAGTTTTTTATTTTTGTAAAACTCTTGTGGTTTCTTTATTCTCGGTACACCTTGGGTTAGTATAAGTATGTATGTTGGAACCCCACTTATTGATGAGAGAAGAGGAATAATAACAGTCGCTCATTCTCGTGGACGCAAGCACATTGCCGAACCACCTAAAATCTCTGTGTTATTTTTCTTGTTGATTATTTTTCGCAGATTCATAGCAATAGCTGCACTCATTCTCAACAACAGAAGACATCGTAAAAAACAAAGCAAAAATATGAAATAGGTAGCAAAAGATAAAAGGCACACAATGGTTAGATAAACTTGTCTTCCTGAAAGAAAGCCCAGGAACTCTACAGTTTATAATAAGCCGACGACACCCAATCATCTTATAGGAGCACAAGAATTATTTGGGGAATTCCAAGTTTTCGGCAGATTTCTTCTCTCTACTTAATGGAATTAAATAGGATGAAGAGGACCAACCAGACAACAGAAAGAAGTTCACATATTCATCTAACCATGAAATCAAATACAACAAATAACTAACAAGACAATCTGCTGTTAATCTCACGGTAACATAGAGAACCCAAAAAGGAAGCAATAAAAAACGAGGACAGGATTAAATATTCAATCATCTCTAGAAAAAATTGCAAATTTTATCAGCATATGGCTAATTCCAAACAGCTCATCGATTTAACCAAAAACCGCAAACCCATTCATGGGGGAGAACAAAAAAGGAGACCCATCTCGCAAAATACACACTTTCCCCACAGAATCATGATTTGAACACATACCCACAACGCCAGATCCTCCGGAGCCGAGAGTCATGGATGGTTTTATTTTCTTTCCTTCCTTTCTTTCCGGCTATATGATGGAACTACAAGGGGGTGTACGAGATGATGAGACAATTAGAATCTGATTAAAGAAAGGTCACCCGCCATGTGTGGCGACCGCTCTCGCGAAAAGGAGAGAGAGAGAGAGAGAGAGAGAGTTCAATGGATCAGTGGTTGAGCTTTAGCAGGAATAAAGTGGTTTCCCAGCGTGAACATTATTTTGCCTTTTTTTTTGGAAATAAACGAAGGATTTCTTTTTTTAAGATGTTTTTATTTTAAATAAAATTTGTCCCATAAAACTCGTCCTCGTCCTCGTCCTCTTCGCCAAATCGTGATTAATCGAGAGAGAAATCTGTCAACATCAGCATTTGAAGTCCTTGGTAAATCACGATTAATTGGTAAGATCGTGATTTTTCGCTACATGTTAATAACTATATGCAGCTATTATTGCAAAACTAAAAACAATCCAAATAATTTCAATTATCCAAAAAAAAACTATATGCAGTTAAATTTAAAACATAGAAATAAGTAAAAGCATATCTGGCTGAGCTTATTTTAATAAACAATAAAATTATAAATATTTTTAAATTCACATTACTGAATTTGTTAAATCACATGTCTAGTATAATTCGGATCACTATTTGGGTCTGCAAAGGGAACAAACCGACACATGCAATTTCAAAAGGTCGTAACTTGTCATTCGATATTCGAATTAGATGATTCTTGAGTCGGAAAGCTTATTTCGACGGCAACATTTGAAAAAACTATTAGAAATCGTTTTAATCTTTTCGGGTTCATCAAGAGTTCAAGAGTAATTCAGAAAGTAAAGTCAAAGTTCTACGTATCATGTAATTTTAATATGTAACTTACCTAATTGGATAAGACTTTTTTTTTGTAATTAGTAACAGGATCCCACCTTAATTAGGAAAAACAAGTATAACCTAATTAGGAGACGGGGTACTCACTAGCATAAATAAGGGGTTCTATGTATCAAAGAGAACATAGTGAGACCTTTTGGAGAACTAATAAAAGCAAATAGGTTCTCAAAGTCCTACTTTCAATTTTCTCAATTTTTTTTGTAAATCTTTTTTTATTTTTCTAACTTTTGTGATCCGGTTTGAGATGATTAGAAGAAGAGATTTTTCTTCTCCTAGTTACGAATCAAGTTGCACTACAAGAAAATTGTTAATTAGCGACGAAAATTTGTGACGGATTTTTTTCGTCGCTAATTAGCGACAGATTAGCTAGCGAAACCTTTCTTCATGAATCTGTCGTTAATTCGCGACGGATTAACGAGGAAACAACTTTTATCACTAATCTGCCGCTAATTAGCGACGGATTAGCGACATCAATTTTTTGTCGCTAATTCTTAATACAAGAAAACCATTTTAGCGACGAAATTAGAGAGGGAATTGTGTCGTCGTTAATCCGTCGCTAATTAGCGATGGATTAGCGACAGAATATATTCCGTTGCTATTTTGGTATTTTGATTTACGACGGCTTAGCGACAGAATTATTCTGTCGCTAAGTCATCGCTAAATGTCGCGTAAATCCCTAATCCCATCCCTCTTTCTCTTTTTCCTGTTTCGCTGTCTTGCTCCCGCCCGCCGCCCTCTCCCTCCCGCCGCCCGTCGGCCTCTATCCGGCCCCCACCGCTCGCCAGCCGCCGCTCCCCGTCAGCCTCCCGCCACCGCCCGGCGACGCGCAGGTAATCATTTCCGGCAGCAGGGGGACGACCCCCCTGCATTTCCGGCAGCAGGGGGTCGACCCCCCTGCGTTTCCGGCAGGGGGTCGACCCCCCTGCATTTCCGGCAGGAGGTCGACCCCCCTGCATTTCCGGCAGCAGGGGGTCGACCCCCCTGCGTTTCCGGTAGCAGGGGGTCGCCCCCCATGTGTTTTCGGCAGGGGGTCGACCCCCTGCATTTCCGGCAGGGGGTCGACCCCCTGTATTTCCGGCAGCAGGGGGTCGACCCCCCTGCGTTTCCGGCAGCAGGGGGTCGCCCCCCCTGCATTTTCGATAGGGGGTCGACCCATTGTATTTCCGGCAGGGGGTCGCTCCCCCTGCGTTTCTGGCAGGGGGTCGCTCCCCCTGCGTTTCCAGCAGGGGGTCAACCCCCCTGCGTTTCCGGCAGCAGGGGGTCGCATCGCCTCCCTGCGTTTCTGACAGGGGGTCGCCCCCCTGCGTTTCCGGCAGCACGTCGCAGGGGGTCGGCCCCCTTGCATTTTCGGTAGGCAGGGGGTTGCCCCCCCTGCATTTCCGGCAGGGGGTCGCCCCCCTGCATTTCCGGCAGGGGGTCGCCCCCCTGCGTTCTGTGAAACTGCATCTGCCTCTTGTTTTTTTTTTCGGGAGGTGGTGACTTTATTTTAACACAGTGTTTTTTGCAGATTTCTCAACGGAACTCGCTTGTGCCCCATCACCCGTGGTAAGTAAGTGACAAAAATAATGCAAATCGGGTAAATACCCGTGGTGAGTAAGTGATGCAAGCGCATCACATGTTATTTAATTTATTGAATGTAACACTTTATTGTTCACACACTCACTTAGTTATTGATATCTAGGACTGCTTTGTTGGAGTTCGGAGATCATGCTGAGCATGATTTTAATGTATGAATATGGAAGTGTTCTTATTTTTGGAGTACGAAGTCCATGCTAGGCATGGTAGTAGTTAGTGGGATATTGAAGTGTGTTTACTGTAGGTACATGTTTGACATTTGTTTGATATGAATTATTTCGATGTATTGCAATGTTTGATGTGATTGTATTCATGCTTGCATGTAGTTACTTTCAATTTGATTATGTCTTCCATATAAAATTGTATATTGAAAGCATGCTTCAAATGAATGTATCGTGTCATGAATAGTTTGCACATGAAAATATTAAGTTATCAATGCATGCATCATAATTCTTGTGATTATATGACATCATATATTGCATGATAAATTTGATATTTTCTTCATCATAGCATTCTGATGGTTCTCTTTTAACTGGTTAGGATACTATTCGTAACATCATACGACAAAATGACTGCAAAGTGTGAATGGATGTACCGTAGGATAGTGGACAATGAGTTATCGCATGAATATATGGATGGTGTTGACAGTTTTATTGAATTTGCAACGGCAAGTGTCAGTATGGTAGATCCCACAGGTCGGATTAGGTGTCCCTGTAAGATTTGTAAGAATAATCGATTTGTAGAACCTCATGGCGTTAGACATCACCTATACAGGAAGGGTTTTGTGAGTGATTATCAGAACTGGACGTTTCATGGAGAAGAATTTAGAAACGATTTTGATGCACGGGTGAATGTGGTGCACGATAATCCATATACGAATTTGATATTTGATGCCGTAGGAACAAAACTGGGTTCTGCTATGAGTTCTAGTGATGTAAGAACTGTCGTAGATGAAGAATCACCAAACGATGCAGCTAGTAGATTTTATGATTTACTTAGAGATGCTGATGAGCCACTTTGGAACGGTTGTGAGAGTCACACTATCTTGTCTGCAGTTCTTCAACTAATGAATTTGAAGTTCGAGTATAATTTGAGTCAATCATGTTTTGACCGTTTGTGCATGATTGTGAAGAGTATGTTGCCCAAAGATGAGAAATTGCCACAAAAATTCTATCGTGCGAAAGTTATGGTCAACGCTCTAGGTATGGGTTACAAAAAGATTGATGCTTGTCCAAATCACTGCATGTTGTATTTCAAGGAGCAGGAAAACAACATATCATGTCCGTCATGTGGGCATCTTCGGTTCAAGCCAAAGACAAGAGGCAATGGTAGCACGAGATCAAATGAAGTTTCATACAAGTTGCTCTGCTACTTTCCTATCACTCCTAGATTGTAGCGATTGTATATGTCTTCAAAGACAGCTAAACACATGAGATGGCATGCAAATAAAGTTTGACACGATGAAAACAAGATCACGCATCCTGTTGACGCTGAAGCTTGGAAGCACTTTGATCGTACTCATCAGAACTTCGCAATGGAAGTGTGAAATGTTAGACTCGGTCTATGTACAGATGGATTTAATCCATTTGGGGGTAGATCAACTCCATACTCATGCTGGCCAGTATTTGTAACTTCATACAACCTTCCACCAAGCTTGTGTATGAAACGTCCAAATCGTTTTTTGTCTCTGTTGATCCCTGGTCCAACCTCACCTGGCCAAAATCTTGATGTATATCTAAGGCCATTGATTGATGAACTAAAAGTACTGTGGGATGACGGTGTTACCACGTATGATGCCCACAAAAAACAAAATTTCAACATGAAGGTCGTTGTTCTATGGATAATCAGTGACTTCCCTACATATGGTATATTATCTGGTTGGAGCACACATGGGAGGTTGGCTTGTCTGTACTGCATGGAGGATTCCAAAGCTCTTAGATTGAGGCATGGAAGGAAGCCTTGCTGGTTTGAGTGCCATCGTCGATTTCTACCCAGCGATCATCCGTTCCGACGACAAAAGAATGCGTTTAAAGCAGACACAACTGAAACGGAAGGTCTATCCTCAAGATTGTCCGACATAGAGATTCTAAGAAGATTGCGATACTTTTCAGATGTATTAACAGATGCCCGCAGTCCTACACCCTTCCGTGGATTTGGGAAGGATCACAATTGGACGAAGAAATCTATTTTTGAGGAACTACCGTATTGGTCGACCCTATTGATACGACATAATTTGGATGTGATGCATGTAGAGAAAAATGTGTTTGATAATGTGTTCAATACAGTGATGAATATTAAAGGAAAAACGAAGGATAATCCGAAGGCCCGTGTGGATTTAAAATTAATATGTAAAAGGTCAGAATTGGAACTCAAAGAGTATAATGGTAAAGTACTGAAACCAAAGGCAAAGTACGTGCTCGGACCTGATCAAATACAACATGTATGTCAATGGTTGAGACAACTAAGATTTCCAGATGGATATATCTCTAACATTGCTCGGGCTGTGAAGATTGACGATGAACAGTTATATGGGTTGAAGAGCCATGATTGTCATATCTTTATACAATGATTGATACCCCTAGCATTCCATGATATGTTAGACAAACCTATATGCCTATATGGGGGGTATTGTCTGAGTTGAGCGGATTTTTCAGAACATTGTGCACATCGGAGGTCGTTGTATCAGATATAAAGAATCTCGAAGACTCTGTCATCACCATTGTTTGTCTGCTAGAAAAGATATTTCCACCAACATTTTTAAATGTTATGGAACATTTGATCATACATCTGCCATATGAACTAAGGGTTAGTGGCCCTGTGCAATATCGATGGATGTACCCATTTGAAAGGTATATGTTTTTTTATATTTGTCTCTTTAATGTCAGATATTTAAAATTTGAAATGTATATTCTTGTTAGATGCATGTTCGACCTAAAAAAAAAGGTTCGTAATAAAGCAAGAGTAGAAGGCTCTATTTGTGAGGCGTACACTTTAGAAGAGATTTCAAATTTCTCATCTATGTACTTCGAACCTCATATTCCAACACGTTACACATGCCCGCCCCATAACGATGATGGAGAACAAGTAACTGTAGCTGACAAGCTGTCGATATTTCAACCACTTGGGCATGCATTTGGTAGTTGTCGATCAAGGCTATTGACACATATGAGCATGTTATAATCACATATTCAGTTTTTGACTGCCTTAGCACACATACGAGCATGATAGAATCACATATAGAGTTTTTTTATTGCCTTAGAGCACATATGAGCATGCTATAATCACATATAAAGTTTTTTTGCCTGCCTTAGAGCACATATGTGCATGCTATAATAACATATAGAGTTTTTTTATTGCCTTAGAGCACATATGAGCATGCTATAATCACATATAAAATTTTTTGCCTGCCTTAGAGCACATATGAGCATGCTATAATCACATATTCAGTTTTTTGACTGCCTAAGAACATATATGAGCATGATAGAATCACATATAAAGTTTTTTTGACTGCTTTAGAACACATATGAGTATGCTATAATCACATATTCAGTTTTTTGACTGCCTAAGAACACATATGAGCATGCTATAATCACATATTCAGTTTTTTAACTGCCTAAGAACACATATGAGCATGTTATATTCACATATTCAGTTTTTTGACTGCCTTAGCACACATACGAGCATGATAAAATCACATATAGAGTTTTTTTATTGCCTTAGAGCACATATGAGCATGCTATAATCATATATAAAGTTTTTTTGTCTGCCTTAGAGCACATATGAGCATGCTATAATCACATATTCAGTTTTTTGACTGCCTAAGAACATATATGAGCATGTTATAATCACATATTCAGTTTTTTGACTACCTTAAAACACATATGAGCATGCACAAATCACATATAGAGTTTTTTTACTGCCTTAGAACATATATCATTTATGATAGAATCACATATAAGTTTTTTTGCTTTGCCTGCCTTAGAGCACATATGAGCATGCTATAATCACATATTCAATTTTTTGACTGCCTTAGCACACATACGAGCATGATCGAATCACATATATAGTTTTTTGCCTGCCTTAAAGCACATCTGAGCATGGTAGAATCACATATAGAGTTTTTCTGTCTGTCTTAGAACAAATACGAACATGCTATAATCACATATTGAATTTTTTGACTACCTTAGCACACATATGAGCATGACAAAATCACATATATAACTTTTTGTCTGCCTTAGATCACATATGAGCATGATAGAATCACATATAGAGTTTTTTTATTGCCTTAGATCACACATGAGCACATGATAGAATCACATATAGTGTGTAATTTATTTCATTATATTTTGTTTATCAATACTGATTGTTCTTTTCTTGTGTAGGCTGCTAGCGATAATCAACGTAGCAGAGCTGAAGGGACAGATAAAGACAATGAACAAGAAGACGCACAAAATCTTGGCGATGATTAGAGAACTGTGTTGAAGAAGTTCTAGTTTTTTATGTTTCCTAATTGTAATTGTAAATAATTAAACTTGTTAATTTTAAGGTAGAACGATTAATTGTTGTAGAATCTTATTATATGGAATTTTTTGTGTGGTTTGTTTTTTATTTACAGGAAATATAAATTGTACAGGAAATATAAATTATACCGTTCTCGGTATTTAATTTTCAAATAATTTTTTTTAAATTTTTTTCATTTTTGCGACGGAACCATCCGTCGCTAGTCATATAAATCTAGCAACGGCATAGCGACGGACGTACATCCGTCGCCAAGCCGTGGTCGCCGTTTAGTACCGGCGGATTGGCGACGAAATACAGTGTTCGTTAGTCCGTCGCAATTAGCGACAGACCTTGCGACGGAATACATCCGTCGCCAGTTAGCGTCGAAAAATTCGCGACGTAAGCATACTGTCGCCTCGTCGTCGCTAATCCATCGCTAACAGGCGTAGCGGCGAATTATCGACGGATTAGCAACGGAATGTGGTCGTCGCTAATACCCTGCTTTGTTGTGGTGTTGGTATCAGAGCTTCAAGTTATTCATGAAAATCTGGTGAAACTATTGATCTTGCAATCACATATGAAGAGTATGAAAAGGATGATGTCGAGTGAAGGACTAAATCTGAAAGGACGTCTCACTCACCCAACTAGTTTTGGTAGCCCTGAGAATTAAAACCAAAGATTCAAGCCCTAACACACCTCATATTCATCTAGTGAAGATGAACATGAGCTGGAAGAGGAAGATAAGGATGAAGAGGAGGACATCATACCCCATAAGCAGTCATTTAAGGTTGAAGCTTGTATTGGTATACATGTTTGATGTAGTAGATGTTGATAAGCTAGATAATTGGCTTGATCAACTAGAGACATATTTCACTTTATATGAATATACTACTTCTCATAAGATTTCTTTTGCTTGTTTAAAGCTCTTTAAACATGAATTAACATGGTGGAATTCATGTGCGTAATCATGATGTTTTTGATGTTACTTAAAGAAGTTTAAGAAATTGATTAAACAGTTCAACCCTATCGGCTACAAAAAAGATCATTGGATGAAGTGACAATATATTACGGCCCGAATTTCAGAAGATGGTATGGATCTGACCTCCAAGATCTACACGTCTTTCCCTACTAGTATTGAGGGTCGTCCAAGCCTAGGTGGGACTCATGTGGCAGTTTATGTATCATCCTCATATGTAAAAAAGTTAATGGACATGTGTTCATACCAGAAGAAAGGAGAGCCTAGCACATGTCTGTATCAGAATCAAGGAAGGCACCCGGCAAAGCCCATATAGGAGGCGTGAACTAGGAGACCAACTTGGGATGCCCTCCACTTTCAGAGGCTTCTTGATACTTTTTTAAATTAATTAGTTAGGATCTTAATTGTTTAAGAGTTTAAATTAATGTAGGAGTCATGATAGGGATTGACATCTAGGAGTCTCTCTCTTATTAAATTTCTTATTCTCGGTAGGATTATTTATAAAGTCACAGTTAGTTTAAGATTGAACTCCAAGCCTCTACTTTATAAATAAAGAGATGGGGTTTCCCTTTTATGAAGGGAATAATATAAAAGTTTTCTCAAAACCTCTCTCTCTCTCTCTAGACATCTCTCTCAATCTAGACTTCTCTATCTTTCTTTATTCATCTCTCACATTCCTCCCTTTCCTCAATGTGATTCACGTGAGATCAAGCCTTTTTAGGTTTGTCATTCATCCCTTCCAAGGGCCCAAGCCCTTCTTGTACTCATATATTTGTTGTGGAGTGATTCTTACCTTGAAAATCAATGTAGGATCAATGTAGGAACTCTGTCAGCCATAGTTTAGGTTATCAGTATTTCTTACAAATGTGTCTCAGGTATTTATACCATTCCCTAGACCTTTATCATATCTTAGGATCAGTCATTAACCTTTTTTAAAGTCACCTAAGCTATCTAGGACACAAAACACCAAAATCACACCATACTAATTCAGAAAAATGCATAGTTCTGCCCATTTCACCTCACCAACCTCTTCTATGACCCAACCTGATATCCTTAAGCCCTATAACCTATATCAGACCCTAACATACATCCTTAGATAACCCAAGAACCCCTAGACGAAGTCTTTTTATATCTAGATTGTAATCCTTACCAGAACCTGCATGACCCATTCTTGCCTAGAGTTGAAAACTGATAAACCTTGAAATTAGTCTAACTTTCAAAAATTACCCAACCCAAACTGTGAATCCCTAGGTCTAAAATTTAGACTCAAGCTTCCTTAAGATATCTAGTTTAAACCTTTCAAAAATCATAATTTTAACATATATTAGTTTTGAGATATTGATTTTACAAACATGGTGTGTCTATCCCTAAACCAGTCTAATTTTGTCTTGTCTGTTCATCTCATTCTAAAAGCCGTACCAACTTGTTCCTATGTTACTTGACCCTAAAAATTGGTTCATATCTTCCCTAAGGTGTCTAGAACATTCCCTTCAAATTTAAAAATTTTCCTCCACATCGTTTGGGTGTACCAATTTTTTTACTAAAACTTGTCAGAACCATCCTATCCTGCTTACTTGATTTTGATTTTGACTTTAACTAAACATAGACCTAATCGAGCTCACCTAAGCCTCAAACCTAACCTAGGCCTACCTAGAACGCAACACAATACTTATAATAATGATATGAATAGTCAGTTTAAGAATACACCACCCAATTTTACAAACAAGCAATTTCTCTAGGCATATCTATGGAGGGGCACTCAGTCTTGATGAAGTATATTGGTGGATTGCATGAAACTATTCATAGAAAGCTAAAGTTTTTTCAAATTGATTGCATCAGTGAATCTAGTATAAAATTGATAGAAGGGAAGAACAAGTCAAGGGATGGATCTAAAAAAAAGATAGAAATTCTAAGATCAAAACAAGTGCAAGGAATTACCAGAAAAGAAGGGCAAGCAAAAAAAAAAAGCAGGTAATACAGCTTAGAAAAAACACTATGATCATTGTGAAATCAATGGTCACATAAAAGACAAGTGTTGGGTCCTGCATCAGAAGTTGTATCCAAAAGCAAAGAAAAATAAAGAAGAAAATAAAGGCAAGGGCAAGGCCGCACTTCATGTAGGTGAAGTAGAGGAACTGCAAGAGATCCAAGCTCCAAATCCAAAGCTTACACTCATGACCATGTAAATCTAGAAGAACATTTAAAATTTTGTGAAGAGCTCTTTCACTTGAAGATCCAAGTAAAACAAAGCATCATTGAGGCAATCATAGATCATGGCAGTCAAAAGAATTTGATCTAAAAAAACTGCTGCTAAATCTAGGAGTAGAAACTTTCCCACATCCTCAACCTTACCCTCTAAGGTGGATCCAGAAGGACATTGAGCTGAAAATCACTAAACAATGTACCTTCAAGTTTGTTATTGCAGAAAGATACATCAATGAGGTGACATGTAAGGTGTTTCCCAAGTAATCCTTGATAGTCTGTATCTTTAGGATCATGATGCTATTTATTATAGGCTATTGAAAAAATACAATTTCGTGAAAGATGATTTTTTTTTTTATGATTAATACAACCAAAAATCATGAATCTCTTTCGTTGATCATAATCTCACAAGTAAAACGGCTAGTAAACATGGGTGAAAAGTTTATGCTATTGTTAGTGAGACTTGAAGAGCAAGACCCATAAGCAGTAATCGATTCCTTGTTGCCACCAGGTTAAAGGGTTGAGTTAACATATCTTTTTAAGTAGTTTGGAGATTTGTTTCAGGATATCCAAGGTCTACCTCACAGATGACCTATAGAGTACAAGATTCAGCTGATTGTTGATTCATCACTTCCTAATCTCAGCTTATATCGAAATTTAGTGTTAGAAAATGAAGAGATCAAAAAGCATATTATAGAGCTTATAGAAAAAGACGTGATTAAGCCTAGTTATCCACCATATGGATCTCCAGTGATCTTGGTGCCCAAGAAAGTTGGAGGCTAGAGGATGTTTATTGACTATCGTACTCTCAATAAGATCACAATAAAAAAACATGTATGCCTTACCTTGAATTGATGATTTATTGGATCAATTGAAGTATGCACAATGTTTCATGAAATTTGATCTAAAATATGGCAACCATCAAGTCTGAATTTGAGAGGAAGACACTAGAAAGATAGCCTTTAATACAATACAAGGCTTGTTTGAATGGATGATGATGCCTTTTGGACTTTGCAATGCCCCTGTTACTTTCATGCACCTTTGTGATAGTTTATTTGAATGATATTATGGTGTACAATAGGTATTGGGAGGATAATATTAGCCACATCACCAAAGTTCGAGGAACTACAAACTCAACAATTAAAATTAAATGGCAAAAAAGTGAGTCTAAAAAACGATCTTTGGTGTACCTCATGTTCGTAGTAGGTGAAAGAGAATTGAAAATTGAGCCTACCAAGGTAAAAGCCATCACAGACTGGCCTAGACCTAAAACTTTGACAGGTGTGAAGCTTTATGGGAGCATGTCAATATGTTCAAAAATTTATTTGACATTTTTCTCAACTTGATGCAACATTGCATGCTCTAACCAAAGGAAAGTTTGAGTGGTCAAAGAGGCATAGGGATATGTTTTAGATGTTGAAAATAAAAATCTATGAAGCACTCGTCATAGCCCTGCCTAATCTACAAAGACCCTTCGAGATTGAAGTTGATGCCACTGGTTATGCTTTTTGGATAGTTTTGTTGTAGGATGAAAATGCAGTAGCATACTTGTAAACACTTCAATTTGAACCCGGTTATTATAAAGTTTTGTTAGTTTAAACTTTTGGACTCTAAAATTGTATCTTCTAAATTTTTGTTTAAAATATCAATTAAACTAGATGATCTTATCTTTCTAATAAGCTAAAAAATAGGTAAATACAATATCAAAATAGGGGGTTAATGAAAACAATGTAAGTTGTTCAATGAAAATCATGTTTTCAGGTAGGGCCTACTTTGAGTGTATTTTTGACTACCAAAATAATTGAATTTAGTTTGCATTCAAAAGATAAATGGTGTTAGCTTTCCTACGCATCAATCAGTGCCTCAATCTATTATCTGGATAGAAAGTTATGGCCAAAACAAGTTATCCTGTCATAACGGATCTAAAGTATGACTCGATTTAAGCGTGAAGATCTGAAATTCTATTATCCAATCCATAAAAAATCTCTAGAAACTCCATCCACACATGCTATTTGGATAAAAACCACAAAAAGTCTATCCTTGTCGCCCTAGAGCACAAAAAAATAAAATCTTGTCTT
Organism: Nuphar pumila; assembly: GCF_984573655.1. Classification (NCBI taxonomy): domain Eukaryota; kingdom Viridiplantae; phylum Streptophyta; class Magnoliopsida; order Nymphaeales; family Nymphaeaceae; genus Nuphar; species Nuphar pumila. Next base: position 135,190,181 of record NC_143250.1, read on the forward strand.
ACCCAAAGTCTTATCCCAAGCAAAACTCTTCTTGGATGAGTTTTATCCTTTATAAACACAATTCCATTTGGGTTGGATTCAGACCTAAAAGTTTCTAGATTCATATCCCATGCAGAATTCTATAAATAGGGGCTCACCCCTATAGTCTGGTCATCTGAAAATCCCATAGCTAAGTGTTGGCCCTAGAGAAAAAAGCCTACTCAAGTCCTGTCTGTACTTTTTCTTGATGCCATTGAAGAACACTCATACCTACGTGTAGGTGCTAACAGACAAAAAAGAGCTTGAACGATAAAACAGACTCTCGAGTCTAAAAAAAGGTATTTTTTAGATCCCAAATATGCTTATTTTAATTTCATATAATCTTTTGATTAGGTGCTTATAAATGTTTTGTATTTGTTTGCATACCTAAATTCACGGTGGTGTGATTCAAGCTACGAAGATCGAAAAACCTGTTTTGACTTTATCTTTTCTTCGGGCAAAGGACGGTCAGAGCTTGCAACCAGCGTTCCCACATTTAATTTTTTTTTTTTTGCATAATCCGGATAAGTCAAATCTTTCTCAAACTTCCAATTTTTTATCGACAATACCACTCAAAGTTGTTCAATAGTGCAAAACTCAATTATCCAACCTACGATAAAGAATTATATGCTCTACATCAAGTTGTAAAACATTGGTGCCACTACTCATTAGGGAAAGAGGTAATTGTGCACACAGACCATAAGCCTCTATGGTTTCTTCAAATTCAAACCAAGTTGCAACAAACCTGACACATGAAGTGAATGTCCACCTACAACAATTTAACTTGGCAATTAAGTACAAGGGCATCACCAATAAGATAGCATATATGTTGTTTAGACCCCAGGTACCGTTTCTACCCTATTAGAGTCAGCTTGCCCAAATTTGTTTTGAATGATGGCCTACTGTATCGAGAAGCATAATTATGTGTACCATGAGTTGCTGATAGGGTGCAGTGGATTTGAGAGGCCCATACTTCCAAGATAGCAGGACACATTGGAGTTGAAAAGACAGTTCTTAATTTGAAGAGGTATGCATATTGGCCTAACATACAATAAGAATAAGATGTTGCACATTTTATTAGGGGATGTGTGTTATGTAGCACCTTAAAACTGTCTAACAGAAAGCTAGACCTATATGCACCTTTATATGCGTTTAATAGGCCTCGAGAGAACATTTCCATGGACTTTTTAGCGGATTTCCCCAAGTCTAAGTTTGGCCATCACTACTTGTTCGTAGTAGTTGATTGGTTCAGCAAAATGGCCTGTTTGATTCCTTACAAAAAGCCGATTATAGGTGAAGAAGCAGCCAAGTTGTTCTTTTAGCATATGTGGAAGAATTTTGGTTTACCTACTTCTATCATATTTGATCAAGACATCAGATTCTCTAATTATTTCTGAAAGTCATTTTTGGAGGTTGATGGACACCAGGCTAAAATGAAGCATTTCTTTTCGTCAACAAATGATTGGACATACGGAAGTTGTTAACATGACTATAATGCACCTACTTAGAGGCAATAATTCCAAGCATTTAAAAACTTGGTATGATAGCCTACCATATCTTAAATTTGCATTTCACAAGGAAATTCATAGTTCTACTCAAAAATTGCCTTATGAGGTATGTTTAGGTTACATTCCATAAGGCCCCTTGGATTTGGAGTTCTCTGTTGGTACCAAGTCCTCAACAAGAAAAAAAGAAGACCTAGCGCATGCCCACAAATTTCTGAAAAAGTTAAGATACGTCAAGACGTTGAAGTGCAGTTGAGCAGTTCAAAACAAAAATACAAGGACCAACATGATATGCATCGAGTTAAGTGTGATTTCTAAGAAGGAGAACTTGTATGGCTTCATCTAAGCAAAGAAAGGCTGAAAGAAGAAGGTAAAAAGCTTAAACCAATCTGGTATGGCCCTTTCATAATTTAAAAAAAATTTGGTGAGAATGCCTTTCAACTAGACTTGCTACCATTCATGGAGATGTATTGTGTAGTTAATGCAAAAAATCTCAAATTATTCCAATCTTCCATGCTTGATGAAGATCAAGGTGATGAACCAATGTTGCCATCAATGGAGGATCTCCAAGTTGAACATGAAAAGCCTTTAGTTTCATACTGGAATGAAAAGTGACATGAACTCAATGAGGAGATATAGAGTCATTTTGAGTTGGCAGGACATGGCAACTACCAAGTCAAGCAATGTGGTATAGTTGGGAGAAGGGAGAGGAGTTTCCCCATCTTCAGTTTTGATTTAGCAAGAGCTAAATCCCCTAAACAGGGAGAGCCATAATCCAGGTAGATTTAGGAGTAATCTGAATCGATGGGATCATCATTTGGGTCCATAAAAAGAGCAAATGACACATGCAACTTCAAAAGGTTATAACTTTGTCAGATGATCCTTGAGCTGTTTGGAAGCTTATTTCAAGGGATACAACTAACAAATTATCAAAGATAGTTTGCCACTATTTTTGAGCCATTTTGAGCTGTTTTAGTGGATCAAACATGCATGTCAAAGTTTTATGTGGACTTGACTCCTTACCCAAGAAGAGTTAAGGGTGATTCAAAAATTTAGCATGTAGATCACATTGGTACGGTTAAATTCAAGAAAAAAAAACAAAAAATTCATGAAAACCTGGTTCACACCTTAGTTCTCATATTCTAGTGACTTTCTCTCTCTATATGACAAATATTGGCTACCCTTATGGGTTCCAAACTTCCTAATAGAAAATCATTGGATGAAGTAGTTTTAACCAATTTGGCCTCATGTATGTGTTCAACATGGTAAAAATAGTTGGAATCGACCCTTGGATCATGTTTTTTTTAACATAAAAATGTTATATTTCGATGGTATATTGTAGGCCATTGATTTTTCAACCCTTAGAAAATTCAACATGTTAGAAAAAACATGATCCAAGGACCTAGTTTACTAAACAAAAAATATAAATAACATCTGAAGGGTCAAATTAATTTTTTTCATTAAGAGGTTTGAAACCCACAAACACTTTATATATATATACATGTATAGAGAGAGATGTTTTTTTTAGTAAAGAGAAATTCATTAATCATAAAAGACGATGTGAAATCGCCTTAAACAAAGAAATTTACATAATTCATTAGTCATAAAAGACGATGCGAAATCGCCTTAAACAGAGAAAATTACATATACAACATAGACATCAATAGGAATCTAAGAGAAAGGGCCCAAAATATTTAAGTCCATTCAAGAGATATCTTCATTTTCCCAAACCACACCGCAGCATGAAAGACGTCAGATCTAATGGCATATAATACTTGCCCAGGAGTGGATTTGATTCCCTCGAATACCCTACCATTACGCTCCTTCCAGATTCGTCACCAAACATATAGCAGCCAACACTTCCATACCCACCACCACTTCTTGAAAATTTTAACAAAAGGAGAACCCATAATCAACTCTCTAATACATGTAAACAGGATCAGCTGTGGTAGGATCTGCTGTCATGCCTCTTGTATCTAACACCAAAAAAATGGGCAGAAACAAAACATGTGCTTGGTGGTCTCAAAATCCGCTTCACACATCGCACAACGGTTAATAATATGCAAGAGCCATTTTTTCATACGATCAAACTTGTTGACATGACCAGCCAACAATGTCCAAGCAAGAAATTGTGCTCTAGGAGAAGGTGCAGCACCCCAAACAGCACCCTTGGGTAGCCAATCCATACCAATGTCTGAGCAAACTGAGTAGAATGAGGCAACAAAAAATTCACCATCAAGTGAGATTGACCATTTAAAAGAATCATCCGTGTCGAAAGAGGATAGAAAATAGATAAAAATGTTGGACTTCACTATAGCCTTCCAAGCTGGGAATGCCTTCTTCCAAGAACAGTGTGGTTGCCAAAGAGTGGGGGAATCTGACAATCCATATTTACACTTCAAAAAAGTTGCCCAAGGACTATCAGCTTTAGCTAAACGCCACCACCAATGACATAGCAAAGCTATATTAAACTGAGACACCCTTTTAAAACCCAAACCACCACCATTTATGGGCCTTGAAGCATCATTCCAATTAACTAGAACCTTGGTAGGACCACTACCATAGGAAACTCGAGATCTTGTTGATTCTTGACTAGTATTTTTTTGGCATAGGAAAAAATAAAATATGGTGCACCATTATGTTAGGTGTAAGAAGGAAGAGAGAGAGAATTCAAAGGAGAAACTGGGTTGTTTTGGAGAAGGTGGTCTTGATGAGGTGGAATAGTCTCATATTGCTTGTGCTTGAGTTTTCTGTGGGCTTTATAAGCCACTTGTGAACTCATACACTTGTTCTTGAGAACAAGAGAGTGGGATGACCACCACACACACACCCGCGCGCGCGTCCGCCCGCTGTGCCGTGTCGTGTCGAGCCGGGCCGGGCTCGAGCTCGAGCTCACGTCTCCTCAGGATCCGTAACGGGTCCTTCCACGTTTCATAACTGTTCGTGGGTTATAAAAGCATGGTAAGGGTTGGGGTTACGCACAGGCTGAGACAGACGCATTTCTGAAGCTCTGCGATTTCCCATCTCCCCTGTTGCTCTCTCTCTCTCTTTCCTGAGTTATCCCGAAAGGGTGTTCTGTAGCATTTGGTTCGTGGAGGTTGTTTTCGAAGGACGATTCGCCGAAGTGCACCGTTCGGTTCGTCGTGGCTATTTTATCCTAGGGAAAGATGTCGGACCCTGATTTGCACTGTATGTGGGGGCGAATCTTCTCTAAGGGGAGTACTTTCGTACGCCTTAGCCTTTTACATAATCTAAACATGTTCTTGTTGTTTCTATTATGTTCTTTGCATCTGTTTGTTCATTTGCACATGTCTGGATTTTGGTCTGATGCGGAAAATGCCATGCTTGCTCCCTGTTCTTGTTTTGATCTACTGTTAATCATGATTTATATGTTGTTTTATATCATGATGTTGATTATGAAACTGTGTGATCCGAAATATGATCCAACAGTCTTAGAGAAGATCCTAAGCATGTCGTATTCTTCTGCGTTTGTACCAAAAGTAGACATGTCCGGTATGCCAGAAAAGTTTGCCGGTCAGCACTTCAAGCGTTGGCAGCAACACATGAAGATCTGGTTTACTACGATAGGGCTGTTGTCGGTTCTGAAAATCGACTGCCCTTCGGTTTCTGATACCGACCCTGACCCTGCTGCAGTCACTGCGGCAGTCCAGTGGAAAGAAAAGGACAACATATGTCGTGGCTGCATACTGTTGGCTCTGTCCAACACATTGTTCGATGTGTACTGTTCTTCGTCTACCACTGCTAAGGGTCTATGGGATCAACTTGACAAGAAGTACAATATCGAAGACCAAGGTCTTGAAAAGTACTCTGTTGCCAAGTTTCTGAAATATTAGATGGTAGAAGGCAAGTCGATCACTAAGCAGGCACACGAGTTTTTGCTATTGCTCTATAGTTTGGCTGAGGCTTAAATGAAACTTCCTGAGAAGTTTCAGGTTATGACCATCGTGGAGAAATTTTCTAAGTCTTGGGTAGACTTTGGTATGTCTCTCAAGCACCGTAGAGGGAAGATTTCCTTAGATGATCTTATGGTAGCCATTGCTATTGAAGAGAAGCATAGGAGCCAGAAACAGATCGTAATGCCAACTGAACTGCCTAAGGTGAACATGATGACCAAAGCTTTTAAGGGCAAGGGACATAAACCCAAATCTGCAATGAAAAACCAGTTTAAACCTAAGGCCAAAATCCAGAAAAAGGCAAAGAACAAACTGTGCTGGAACTATGGGCAGGTTGGGCATTGGGCTAAGGAATGTCCTTCCAAGAAGGCCAAAGCTCATGGGACCACAGACGAAACGCATCAAGTCAACATGGTGACTGAAGTCGTTGGGACCAGTACTGGTATGTTTCTGTTAACCCACAAATCTATCACATTTATAAGCCAACTGAGTGGCTGGTTGACACTGAGGCTAATGTGCACGTTTGTGCTGATAAGTTTGTCTTTGTCTCATACCAGGCTGCTGACGGTAGATCCGTGACTATGGGCAATTCAACGACTGCAAAGGTATTATGGATTGAACGCGTGGATCTGAAGACGAGTTCTATCTTTACACAGAGTGCACCATGTGCATGTAGTTAAAAGGAACATTCTAAGTGGTTCATGTCTTGTTAGAGAGAGTTATGAATTTAACTTTAAATGTAATAAAGTTGTTATTTTACATTCTGGAACTTTTATTGTCAAAGGGTATTTAGATGATGGTTTGTTTAAACTTCGTGTTGAACATGTTTGCAGTGATAAATTAGAAAATGATGTTTCTTTTGATTCATTGTCTAATGTTGCATATAACATAGAATCATATGATTTGTGGCATAATAGATTAGGTCATGTGAATTTCAATTATGTGAAACGCATGATGAACTTGAAAATGATTCCTGAGCATTCCATTGATAAAACTAAAAAATATGAAATTTGTGTGCAAGCAAAATAATGTAGGAAACCATTCCATACGATTGTTAGAGATTCTGAAATATTGGATCTGGTGTATACAGATATTTGTGAGTTTAATGGAGTATTAACCAGAAATCATAAAAAGTATTTTATCATTTTTATAGATGATGACACTAAATACTGTTATGCGTATCTGCTAAAATCAAAAGATGAAGCTTTTGATAAGTTTCTTATTTTTAAGAATGAAGCAAAAACACAATCTGGTAGAAAACTTAAAAGATTGAGGTCTGATAGAGGGGGAGAATATACCTCTAATAAACTCGATGAATATTGCAAGTCTGTTGGAATAGTTCATGAGTTTACTGCTCCATATTCTCCTTAATCTAATAGGATTGCAGAAAGAAAGAATAAAACCCTAACTGACATGATAAATACTCTACTTGGGAGTTCTAGATTACCTACCTATATGTGGGAGGTTGCTCTGAATACGGCTTGCCATATTCTGAATAGAGTTCCTCAGAAGCATAAGGATAGTAGCCCTTTTGAACTCTGGAGAAATAGGAAAGCTAGCTTGAAATACCTTAAAGTGTGGGGGTGCCTTGCTAAGGTACTTGTCCCAGAGCACAATAGGAAGAAGTTGGGTCCTAAAACAGTAGATGCTGTCTTTTTGAGTTATGTAGAGAACAATTATGCATACAAGTTCTTAGTAATTAAGTCTGAGATATCTGGCATAGATGTTAACTCTATTGTTGAGCTTCGATAAGCTACATTCTTTGAGGATGTATTTCCCATGAAAGTTGGTTTAGACCGCTTTCTTGCATGGCGATCTTAAAGAAGAGATCTATATGGATCGACCTGAGGGTTATGTGGCTCCTGGTAATAAAGATAAAGTTTGTAGACTTGTTAAGTCATTATATGGACTAAACAAGCCCCTAAACAATGGCATGAGAAGTTTGATAATATTATTTTATCATTTGGCTTTGTTGTCAATGAATCTGATAAGTGTGTTTATTGCAAAGTTAAAAGTGATGATTGTATTATTTTATGCCTGTATGTAGATGACATTCTATTGTTTGGTTTTAATATGAGAATTGTAAATGAGACAAAGTCGTTTCTTAGTAGTAAGTTTGATATGAAGGATATGGGTGTTGCAAATGTGATCTTAGGCTTAAAGCTGACTCGTTCAGCTGAGAGAATAGTCATTTCTTAGTCTCACTTTGTTGAGAAAGTACTTGTGAAATTTGACTATAACCAAGGGAGATCTGTAGCAACTCCATATGACCCTTCTATCCCTCTTCATAAGAATATGACTGGTGTTCCTGTGTCTCAATTGCGGTATTCCCAGATTATTAGAAGTTTGATGTATCTTGCAAATTGCACGAGACCGGATATTTCGTTCTCCGTGACAAAATTAAGTAGATACACAAGTTGTCCAAATTGCACTCATTGAAAGGCATTGGACAAGGTACTTAGATACCTGAAAGGAACCATTTCCTTGAGTTTGCATTACAAGAGATTCCCTGCAGTCCTTGAAGGATATAGTGATGCGAGCTGGATAGCCATGAACTCTGGAAGTTATGGCGTGACAGAGTATGTATTTACCTTGGGTGGCGGCGCAGTCACCTGGAGATCATCTGCAGTAGCAACCCAACCTATCTGAGTGGAGATCCCACAAAGTAGGTTCAATATGGTAATAACAAGCTGTAGGGTGAACTGAATAGCACCTTATTTATGAGATACTATGTATCTGTGTCTGTTCCCTGTTTACTCTGGAAAGGTGTTGTAGCTGCAAGTTAAGGAAGAGTTAAAACTCTGAATGGGTTCAAAGCCTTCTAGGCGAGATGTTAGCAGTGCATCTTTGGAGAAGCCCACCTATGTGAGTGTGACTGTGTGGCCGCAGTTTAAGGAATTGGGTTATTCCTGAAGTCACTCATGAAACAAGATTCGGGCGCATGACCTTTAACGCGCCGCCCCTAAAGATTACAACCAGAACCTTTATCGTGTTGTTGCTAATGGACACTTCTACACCTAAGGTTCAAGCTCAAGATTTCAGTTCACTTCGTTCCTGTGGGGGTAAAGTTAGTCAACTAAGGTAGTGGTTCAAACCGGAAGGTACCATTGCTGAAAGCATGATATGTCCTGTTGCAAATTGTCTCATCTTGCACCTTGGTTTCCTCTCGTTTCATTCTTTGAATTTGTGGGGGAATGTTAGGTGTAAGAAGGAAGGGAGAGAGAATTCAAAGGAGAAACTGGGCTGTTTTGGAGAAGGTGGTCTTGATGAGGTGGAATAGTCCCATATTGCTTGTGCTTGAGTTTTCTGTGGGCTTTATAAGCCACTTGTGAACTCATACACTTGTTCTTGAGAACAAGAGAGTGGGATGACCACCACACACACTCGCGCCCGCGCCCGCGCCCGCGCCCGCCGTGCCGTGTCGTGCCGAGCCGGGCCGGGCTCGAGCTCGGGTTTGGGTAATTGGCCCTTTAAGGCCATATCCAATCAAGACAAAGTACCTTTTTACCCAAAGTTTCTTTGGATATTTGGATTCTGTAACGGGTTATGGGAAATGATAACGGGTCATGACTCATCGTAGTTCGTGCCCGTTATGGCTCTTCGGATTTCGTAACGGATCTCGATCTTTCGAAGTCCGTTAACGGATCACGTCTCCTCAGAATCCGTAACGGGTCCTTCCACGTTTCATAACCGTTCATGGGTTATAAAAGCATGGTAAGGGCTGGGGTTACGCGCAGGCTGAGACAAACGCATTTCTGAAGCTCTGCGATTTCCCATCTTCCCTGTTGCTCTCTCTCTCTCTCTCTTTCTTGAGTTATCCCGAAAGGGTGTTCTATAACATTTGGTTCATGGAGGTTGTTTTCGAAGGACGATCCGCCGGAGTGCACCGTTCGGTTCATCGTGGCTATTGTATTCTAGGGAAGGACGCCGGACCCTGATTTGCATTGTATGTGGGGGATAATCTTCTCTAAGGGGAGTACTTTCGTACGCCTTCGCCTTTTACATAATCTAAACATGTTTTTGTTGTTTCTATTATGTTCTTTGCATATGTTTGTTCATTTGCATATGTCTGGATTTTGGTCTGATGCGGAAAATGCCATGCTTGCTTCATGTTCTTGTTTCGATCTACTGTTAATCATGATTTATATGTTGTTTTATATCATGATGTTGATTGTGAAACTGTGTGATCCAAAATATGATCCAACACATTAGTCCACTAAAAACATGCTGAATCAAGATTACCCAGACCGGTTTAGAGAAAAAATTGTTATGCCAAGATTGGATTTTGAAATGAATTTTTTCTTTGAGGGAAAGCCAAAGATCTTGATTTGGGTGCTTATGCAGAATTTTATGTTCCAAAAAATCAAGATGAAGCAACACTCGTCTATACCCAAATAGTATTTCTCCAAGGTTCACATGTGATTCATTCACATAGAAAAATATAATCCTGCATTTGTTCTCACCAATTTGTTGCCCCGAAACCACCTTAAATGCCCTCAATCAAAGCCAAAATTTTGCCATTTAGAGGGGGATTTGCATTTCCAAATAAAACTACATCATTCGCATACTGAAGCATATTGTTGATGTCGACCCTTGGGAGTTGGTCGAGAAATTGGGTATCTAGGGCTTTCTTGAAAATGATGTTGAGCGCTTCATCAACTATATTAAAAATAAGGGGGAGAAAGCTGGCAATCTTGATGCAAACCTTGCTTCATATTGAAGGTTTAGAATGCCTTAAAAATATGAAGCTTTAGAATGAAGAATGATTTACCTGATTGGATCATGGAGTGCACTTCATTGGCAATTAGAACACCATCATGAAGAAGACAACCCTTAAGAAAGGCCGACTGACTTGGAAAAACAAGCATAGAAAGCACAAGCTTTAATCTTCTCGCCAACACCTTTGCCAAAATCTTGTACGCGCTATTAAGAAGGGAGATTGGGTGAAACTGAGAAATGTCTTCGGCTTATGTCTCCTTAGGAATGTGAATAAATTCTAATCAATTGATATCTCTAACCATGATGATATTTGTGAAGAACTTTGAAACAAAGTGGTGTAGGTCTAACTTACAAGCCTCCCAAAAAATGTGTTTGGAAAACCATTTGGGTTCGGAGCTTTGCCCAAAGGAAGAGACCAAACTGCATCTTTAAGCTCATCCATGAAAATTTGCTGCACTAAGGATGGAAGGAGGTAGTTGGGAATGGTGGCGAAGGAAAAACCAACAAGCTGCCCAGAAGAGCAACTAGGCATGCCAATAATATTTTACAAATATTCAGTAATGCTGGCCAACAAGTTGGGACCCTCACAAACATTAAAGTTGATCCGGATGAATAAAATTCTATTTAAGCGATGGCGATGAGAGGCTTTCATGTGAAGAAAAACTTGGTATGTTGCCCACTACAATTTAGCCATCTAATATGGGATCTTTGGCACCACTTAACTTAGTCACCACTATAGATGAATTTATTTTTGAAGGTTTAAAACTTGATTTAACAAATCACCTCTAGAAGGATTTACATCTAATGAGTTGTCCAATTGTAATTGCATTTCAGCCAACTCTTGCTCCCACTTGTGTATCTCAACAAATTGGGAACCCCCCATTAACCCTAACTCAATCACAAATGAACATTTGTAGTCCCTGAAGCTTTTGACGCAATTGGGACAACTTGAACTGAAAGAACAACAATTGCCAATGAAAAAAAAAAACAAAATTCAACTTGATTAATGTTTGCTACCGATAAATAACTAAAAATTTGATATATGGTTTTGTTTATAAATGAAATTGCTATATTATAAATTCAGTATGACCATCTTCATCCTCGGTGGGAAGGGGGTTGTATACCATGGATACTAAAATTGGGCCACGGTCGCACCTCTTAGCTTCATGAGCCATGGAGGTGGTTTTGTTTTTTTGATATTTACATGGAGAAACCACCTCAGGATTAGAGAGCTTAATGGTGGTTTCTCTTTGATATTGAAAAAATATACAACTATTTTTACTTTTTTATTTTTTTCATGGATTAAAGCCGTTGGTGTCCGCAACGTTTATAGCCTGCATGTGTCACATGGATACGCCATTTCAGTCTTCCGTTATATAACTTTATATTAATAGAAAGATCAAAGACTCCCTTTTTATCGTGTCCCTTTACATGGTGAAATATATCTTAGTTTTTTTTTTTCCGCTTATTGGACACGCAAACTTAAAATAACATTTCTGGTATTCAAACCAGAGAACCCCACGGTTATGATGGTGCGACCTAACCATTCAGATGTTCCATTCCACACCCACTTTTCCCTGTTGAGAATACAAAAGGGAGGTACCGGTAAAAATGGATTAGGTTCAGTTTGATATGCAATCTGAATCCAACAACCTTTTTTATTACATAGAATATTGTTATTAGATAGAATATTAACATTTATAATTATGATATTAAATTCGGATCCAGGCACAACTCGCCCATGCCCATCTTAAATCGGAACCAGATCCGGTTTCAGATCTGCCGTCGACTAAATCTGGACCACATCCGACCCGTTTGCAGCTCAAGTCAGCGTGAACGGGACTCCAGTAATCTTCCTCTGTGCTTCGATTGCTCTCTCTCTCTCTCTCGTTCGCGAGTCGCGACGCGAGAGTGTTTGTGAACTCAGCGGGAAAATTTCCACCTCGATTCCATTTATGATAGGTAATACAAAACCTTGATCTCTCTCTCTCTCTCTCTAGTAGTGGTTTTGCTTTTACTTCAAGAATTGGTAACACTTTTCTGCTGAATCGAGGCATCTGAAATCGGCGCTAGATTTGTGGTTTCGATGGCATGTTCACTGGGAGATTGGATTTCTTGAGAGCCCTACAATTATTGTCCATACGGATGCAGGAAGGGGGTTAATTGTTATCCCTTTGGGGAACTTGGGGATGATCGATTTCATATTTTTTTTAGGTGTTTTGCTTATTGAGAATGCTCTTATAGTTATTGAAAGTTTGCTTGTGGATGCCAAAGGAATGGGAGTGTAGTGTTCTTGTATCTAGTGACACTTTTGGACTTGATTTCTGGCGTGTCTATTTAGTGGGGTTGTGGGTATTGGATTGAAATGTGCGATTTTTTTTTCCGATGCATTGTCGAAAGAGGAGAAATTTGTTTGTTGTTTTAGTTGGTGATTGTGGGAAGGGCTGGGTTTGGTGGGGGCGAGGTGGTGGTAGGGCGGGCGATGCGGCAAATTGTGTAGTTTATGGTGTGTCGTTGTAGAGATTTCTGAATTTGAATGGGAGCCACCGTGGTAGGACGTCTCCGGCTGTCGAGCCAGTTGTTGAAGTTGATAGGTTTGCATGCAGGTATGCTGCCCGCGCTTTCTGGACGTAGGGCTAACTACATTGGGATGTTGTTATGTTTTATCTATTATTTTCTTTCTTTTCTTCACAGAATTATGGATGGAATCAGTGAGAAAGGAATGAGATTGAATTCATAAGTTGATGGTATTTCTATTCCCTGGCATTGAGAAGTGGGTTATCTTCAGGTTGGAAATTGATATCCTAGGATTAGTCTCTGTCCTTGCCAAAAGAAGACCAGATGAGTAGTTTTATATTGTCTTTGTGCCCTTATCTCCTTGCATGCCTTCTTCATTACTCTGTATGTTGCGCAAGTCTGGTAGCTTATTTTTTAGGTGAAACCACGTTATTGTGTGGGGAATTGGTGGATTTTGTTTAAGTTTTGTGCTCTTGTTCTTGTGAGTTCTTTAATGGTTGAGTTGATTAGGATAGATTCTAGAGCACTTTGAAATTGCTATAGCAGGTAACTATAATTGCGTTGAATTGAATACATTATCCCACCCACTTAAGTATGTGGGTACTCCGATTGAGATTGATGGAAATTAGCCAAGTTGGAGAAGCAATTATTCCACTTTTCATGCAAAACATTTTTTTCATTCCCCCTTACATTATTATCTTATATGTCTATTATAAAGGTGAGTTCATTGCTTCATGCTGCCTAAGCAGGGAGACCTTGATTGTGACATCTTTGCCAGGTTGATTAACTTGTTAGGATCCATCATTGAGTTTTACATCTGAGTTAGTTCCTTATCTGGAGACTAATTTTTGTTTCAATCCAGGTGATAATGGGCTCAATATATATATATATATATATATATATATATATATATATATATATATATTTAGAAGAATAAAGCTGTGATATTATAGAGTACAAAGGAAACACTATAACCTTTTCATGCGCCACTTTATATATTTTTTTGAGAAGAATAAAACTGTCATAGTATAGAGTACAAAGGAAACACTATAACCTTTTCATGCGCTGCTTTAAAGGGAGGTGAGTGTTTTGATAGCCACGTAGTCGTCCCTCCTTGCATACAGGGTGATAATTGACTCAATATGTGGATTGTGCTTGAAATTTTTAAAAAAGAAGGCCTGAATTCTGTGTTAAGGTTCTAAGCAGAACAAGTTAGGGATCAAAATTCTATACTTTGTATAATAACTCATAATCCATCTTCAAATTAGTCCTGAGACAACATATCTGAAGATCCTGTAACAAGGGTTTGAAAACAACACATATTTGCAAAATCTAGTTTAGGATCATAATATAGAGCCTCTCTCTCTCTCTCTCACACACACACACACATGAAACACTGGATCATGGATCTATTTTTGTATTATGAGATCTGAGATGTTAGGCTCTTAGATCACCTCAGATCTTAGACTTAGACCCAAGGTAATCAAATGCATTGAATGTACGGGCACCTGATTTTTTGTTACAGTCAATCTGACCTCCATTCCTTGATTTGTGATTCCTGTGTTAATCAAGAAATAAATAAGTTTGCACTAGCTCATCTAGTCTTAAAATTTTCTTCATTGTGGGTTTTCACAGATGAATTTATATTTTTCTAATTGATTCACCTTTCCTTCATGCAGCCATAAAATGAATTCAGTGAGAAGATTTGGCCAAGAGACGACATGAACCTTAAAGTAAGTACAGATTCTGTAATTTTAATGTTGTTTTGCATTGATGCTTAATAAAATTACATAATTTAACTGAGTCTTTATATGTAGTAGCAAATTTATTCAAAGTTGGAGCTCCACTTGATTTCTCTGTGAGAGGCTTAAGGTAGAGATTTCTCAAAAATATCAAATATTTTTTATTATAAGATTTATATATCTCATGTTAATATTCTGATATTTGATAATACTTTCATTTCAGCATATGTAGCTCTGAGATTTAAAGAATCAGTTAGAACAGTTTTTCTTTGTACATAATTTTCTTGTTATTTCTGTTAGTTTTTGCCGAGATTTTTCTGGGAAAACCCAATATGTAGATATACTGAGAGGAGTTCCCTTTCTGAGGAATTTTAAGAATGAGATTGGTTGCATAGTTATAATCGAGAAGCCATAGGAATGCTTCCTTTTTCTGCTAATGTGATATGCTATCAGTGATTGCATTTCTCTTGGCTATGGTCCCACCTACTTCTGTTATCCTCAATAAAAGTTGCCTATGATTCATCATTGTCCACAGTTAGTGAACTGAAATTTTGATGCTGCTGAACTCTTTGTAGGGCTGCACAGTTGAGCATGCCTGAGCCTAGACTGTTTGAGCTTATACACAAGGTACCAGGCTCGATTAAACTTGGCTTCATCAAGATCAAACAAGATCAATCTCTGCTTAGTAAAAGTCAGCTAAGCTTGAGCCACCAAATACAATATATATGTGAGCACGTACATATATATGTGTGAAAAAATTGACTCTTTATGATAGTACCATATTCTCTTTGAGAAAATCATGGGTGCAAGTGCAAGGTTTATCTGATCATTCTGTCCTTGCAAATGTGTTCAAAATGGTTTACTTTTTGGGGATCACACTTTGGATTCAATTCTAATATTTTTGTGAATTGCAGACTGTTGATTTTTGAAGTTCTTAGGAAACCCGCTTACACCTCATAATTGAATGATCTAAAACTATCCTTTTACAAAATAAAGCATGTTCATTATATATGTAGGGATTAATCCACTAAACTTCAAGAAAATATAAAAAACTGGTGGTTTCTATTAGAGAGTATGCCAATAAAACTCGGCCAAATGAGCTTATCGAGCTCTTATTTGGTGGCTTCCGCCCATGATTGGCTCATATATTAAATACATGAGCTCAAGTCAACCCTGAGCTTGTAGACAAGCTTGAGCTTTTTGACCCTACTGTTTGGTGGCAGTTTCAGGCAATCATATGTGACTGATTGTGGTATCAACTATCAAATCTTTTCATCTGATTCAGATCAGTATACCTGGAACAATTTTTTCTTGATATTTCTACTATGAAATGCTTGAGATTACTAGGGTATCCTTGAAATAGGTAAATGTTTTATAGATAGTCAATCACATTTATAACAGTTTATGAACTGAAATTTGATTCTACTCAACTCGTTCGTGTCAGTTTCAAGCAATGGTAGGGGATTGTTCATAGTGCCAAATCATGTCAGCTTATTCATTTATGGATTAGTTGAACTCATTGTGATTTATCTTCTGTTACTACTATGAATATCATTGAGACAAATTAGGGTACCCTTCAAATGATTACACAATTTCTACAGTCTCATTTATAATAAGAATATTCGTGATAACACAATTCCCATGTGTTACACTACTTTACACTGGCATATTTTAGTGATATGGATGCCCTTTGTATAGCATTCCTTTAGCCACTCTTCTACTTAGAGAGGCCTAGCGAAGTATATTGGTTACCTGATTTCTCTGTTCATTGGACACATGGTAAAAATTATGGACAAACGTGCTTTCTACTTCTTGTTTGTGATTCCCATTGATGAAATTATGTCCAACTTAGATTTGCTTCATCCTGTTATTGAAGAAATGAATTATCATTACCTAAACTACATTGTTTTTCATAGTATCGGTTGTCTTCCTATGGTTTTTCAGAGATAAAAATATATTTTCTAATTAAAGCACCGTTCCAACATACAATCATAACATGGACTCAGTGAGAGCATTTGGCCATGGAATGACATGAATCCTAAACTGAGTGCGGAATCTGTTGTCTTAAATGATGTTCTCTGTTGTAATTGTATTACTTAATTCCACCAAGCCCTTTATATTTAATAACAAATATCTTCAAGATTTTGATCTTCTCTTGATTTTCCTATGAGAGATTCAAGGTAGAGATTTTATCAAGAAGTTTTTAACATTTTTTAATTTTGATGTAAGATATATCTCATGTTAATATTCAGATTTTTGGCAATGCTTTCATTTCAACTGATGTCTACCTGAATTTTAAAGAAACACTGAGAACAGTTTCTGTTTTCCCATCTTCTTTGAGATTTTTCTGGGAAAACGTAATTGGTTGATATCTTCAGAAGAGTTCCCCTTTCTAAGGAAATTTGAATAACAGATTGATCGTAGGTCATAACCTAGAAGCCACAAGACTGTTCTTTGTTTTGTTTATGTAATTTGATATTAATGTGATTGCATTTCTAGGTATGTATTTCCAGGGTATTATTTTTGTGGAGGAAATTGATTTGATCTGTGTTGAGATGATTATGCTCATTGTATGCATTTGATGGTGTCAGTTTTTATATGTTCAACTTGAAGATGTCTTAGGCTCTACTATCCTTTAGTTAGAAAATAATTGGGTATTGAATGTTGATCATATGCTCTGATTCTTGCAGTGCGTACAATATGATCTCTGATTACATAAACTTAGCATCTTGCTTTCAGGGAACTTTTGATTTTTTTTATTTCTTTTTGTACTCTTTAATTTATGTATGCTTGTGGGGTGGAATACCTTTCCATGTCTCTTATAGGCATTGTAAAAATTCTCTTTCAGGTGTAAACAAAAGAGTTAATGATGTCAAGACCCATGGTATTGGTTTTCATGCTAATATTGTTGGTAATTACCTCACAACTTGAATGGAAACAACCACTCATTAATGAGCTAGAAATGAGTCCAAGTATTGCCCACAAAGAACAGCTCCTTCTAAGGAGGGAAGTTATTAAAGAAAAGGTGAGCTGATTGCACATATTGTTTTCTAAATATTTTCATATACATGAAGTTCTTTCTTCTTGTTATTCACATTTCTTCTCATGTTTCCAAAATTAATTTTTTAGATTATTATTTTCCTTGACAATGTCCAAACTTGACCAAGTGTTTGCTTATTCTGTTGTAGAGATAGATGGTAACAGGATTTCGTATGACCATGTTGTTTTGTCGCGTGGATGTTTCCCTTACAGGTCTTGCTCATCTCAGTGATTATCTGCTACTTAGTCACAAAATCAAAAGAAGACTTTAGTGCAGTTTTTACTCTTCTCCATTAAGAAATCTTGGTTTTATTCATAGTTTTCCATGAGATGAAGCCTAATGATCATTTCATTGGGTTCGGCTTAAGAAGTGCTAAATTGTTAGGATACAGGATATAAAGAATGTTATGAATCCAACTTATTTCATTACCAATAAGGAAACTCCTATTTAGAGACAAGCATTGGATTTGGTCTGTTTTCTATTGTACAAATGATTTTGCTTAGTTAGGCTCAGTTATGGAATATATTATTATTCTATTAAGACTTTTGGTAATTGATGTTTAACAGTGGCGCCAAAGCAGAGAACATGCTTCCATGAACTTGGAGCGGGGAGCATTGGAATATTCATATTTTCTTTCTGATTGTTGCCATCTTATCTGGTTTATCGGCTTATTGACCCAACCATTTTGAAATCATGAAATTACTTTAAAGCTTAGAAGGTGGTAGAAACATTTGGGGATCATTCATTGTGGAAGTTGTAGGTGTTAGTCTTCACCTCAATCTGTTTCAAGTTTTTTTGCAAACCTAAAACCATAAGGGCTATCATGACCTTGCCATCAATGGATTGGAAAATCCTCATTTGACTCAGTTAAGAAAGTATAACTTGCCTACTTGAATCTTTTAAGTGTATTATTAAAGCCCACTAAACCTCATGAAAGCTACCAAGCCACCGACCATGCATTGTTTTCAACACCCTCTAATTGTCTAAATGTGGCAATCCATATCCATAGGTAATCCAGTGACAAATTGTCATCTTTATAATAGAATAAACCGATATCAGTCACAATATTTTTGAGTTTTGAAAAGCAAACATGAAAAGTATATTACTTGAAATACATTTATTTGTATATAATCAGAATATTTCCTAAGAATTTCATTTTGAGGGAACATTCTATTTTTCCATTTTTATTAAAAAATGCACAGGTTTTCCATATAACAACCCTTTTCAGTTATTCTAAGGTACCGCCCACCCACCAGGTGCGGCATGGGTCAGGTCTGGACCCGGCCCAGCCCACCATAAAAACCTTTTTTTCCTCCGATCTCCAAACCATCGACTGCCAGCGGCAGTGGAAGAGGAAAAAAGAGGGAAGAGGAGGAGAAAGAGTAAAAAAGAGAAGAGAAGAGGAGGAGGAGGAGAAAAAAGGGAGAGAGAAAACCCTTTCATAATATCATTGTCATAATATCATTCATCATGCATGCAATATATCAACTTAAATATCAATCAAATAAGTAAAACAATTACATAAATCAACCTAAATATCAATCAAATAAGTAAAGCAGAAAAGAACTAAATTACATACCAAAGTATATCCTGATAAAGCAATGGATCATAATAATTTTCTTCTTCATCATCAAATGCATCATTAGAAGGAATATTGGGCTCAGCTAAATCCATGTTTGTTATGTTGAAATCATGCTCTCCCTCGAAGTCACACTCTTCTGGGTTTACATCCCAAAATTTGGATGTTCCTTATTTGCGTTACAAACCCAATTTGAAAATGTTAAATACAATACAAGTATACAACAACAACAACAACAACTACGCCTTCATCCCAAAACAATTGGGGTCAGCGATATGAACCAAAAAAGAAATTCATTTTGGGTCTTCCACATGAATCCTTTTCCTCCAATCATTTCTATCCAACGCCATGTCCTCGGTGAGGTTCAAAGCATTCATATCCTTTCCTATCATCTCCATCCAAGTCTTCCTAGGCCTACCCCGACCTCTTTTAACTAATATATTTTCCCATTTCTCCAACCTTCTAACTGGAGCATCATTAGGCCTTCGCCGAATATGTCCAAACCACCGTAAACGATTCTCTCGCATCTTATTTTCAATGGGTGCAACACCTACCTTCTTACGTATCTCTTCGTTCCGAATCTTATCTTTTATTGTATTTCCACACATCCATCTAAGCATCCGCATCTCAGCTACACTCATTTTTTGAATATGATGTCTCTTGGCAGCCCAACATTCCGTACCATATAGTAAAGCGGGTCTAATAGTCGTCCTATAAAACTTTCCCTTCAACCGCAATGGCATTCTACGATCGCACAGCACTCCAGTAGCACTTTTCCATTTCATCCACCCAACCTTTATCCTATGATTTACATCTCCATCAATTTCTCCATACTTTTGAATGATGGATCCCAAATATTTGAAATAATCATTCACCGGTATATCTTGCTCACCAAGCTTCACTACACTCCCATCACTACTTCGTTGCTTACTAAACCGACATTCCATATATTCAGTCTTACTCTTACTCAACTTAAAACCTCTAGCTTCCAATGTCTGTCTCCATAATTCTAACTTAGCATTAACCCCAGCTCTAGACTCATCAATCAAAACAATATCATCAGCAAACAACATACACCACGGTACATTTTCTTGAATTGATCTCGTAAGCTCATCCATCACTATCGCAAATAGGAAAGGGCTTAAAGCAGATCCTTGATGTAACCCAACCGTTATCGGGAAATTGGTTGTCACCCCTCCACAAGTGCGGACATTGGTTACTACTCCTTCATACATATCTTTAATTATACTAATGTACTTGAGAGAAACACCTTTCTTCATCATTGTCCACCAGAGAACGTCCCTAGGTACTCTATCGTATGCCTTCTCTAAATCAATAAAAACCATATGCAAATCTTTGTTCCTCTCTCTATATCTTTCAATAAGTTGTCTAAGAAGATGTATAGCTTCCATAGTTGATCTTCCAGGCATAAAACCAAATTGATTCTCCGATATCATGACAACCTTCCTCAACCTAGACTCAATCACCCTCTCCCAAAGTTTCATAGTATGACTCATGAGTTTTATACCACGATAGTTTGTGCAATCTTGTATATCACCCTTATTCTTATATAAAGGCACCAAAGTACTCTTCCTCCACTCATTAGGCATCTTATTTGTTCGCCAAATCAAGTTAAAAAGATTTGTCAACCATTCTAAACCTTTCTCTCCCAAGCATTTCCAAGCCTCGATAGGTATACCATCTGGGCCAACTGCCCTTCTTGATTTCATTTTCTTCAAAGCCTCTGCAATTTCTTTCTTTTGAATCTTGCGCATGAAGTCACGATTTATCTCATGAAAAGGAATGGAGAAGTCTCCAAGATCTTGAGCATGACTATCATTAAATAGCTTATCAAAATAATCTTTCCATCTCTCCTTAATCTCCTCATCTTTGACTAAAACCCTTTGCGTTTCATCTTTGATACATCTAACCATACCCAAATCCTTCGATTTCCTATCTCTCATCTTTGCAAGCCTATAAATATCCTTCTCGCCTTCTTTGGTATCCAACTTGTCATAAACCTCCTTATATACCTTAGCCCTCGCGTTTCGAACAACTTTTTTAGCTTCCTTCTTTGCTATCATATACTTCTCCAAATTCTCATTATCACGACTCTTACTTAGATTTCTATAACACTCTCTTTTAACATTAAATACAATACAAGTATATTTAAATAAAAAACTAAGAAATAATTAAATAACTAAGAGAGCAAATTAGTACATGTATTCATCATTGGTTCGCGAAAGTAATCGAAGATTTGAATGAACATATACTAAATTCTCTGCACGCTTGCTAGTGAGTTTGTTTCTCTTCATGTTGTGGATTTGAGAATATGTGCTCCAATTTCTTTCACAACAAGATGAACTACCAGGTTGCGATAGCAATCTTAATGCAAGACATTGGAGAAGAGGTGTTTCTGATCCAAATGTTGACCACCATGTGATAGGATCTATATTATTCTCTTCTCTCGCGAATAATGCCGGTCCATATAATCTCGAAGATGAAAATTTTCCAAACTCTTGTGTGACTTGACGTAGAAGATATTTTTCTGGAAAAAGTCTTGTCATACGCATATTTCTATGTCTTGATAGCTCTGGGTCTAAATTTGGAGGAACATGACCAATACCACCAGCCTGCCACTTATTTGCATAATATTTTGGATTAAGAGAATGTGCCATGCAATGCAAAGGAGTGTTGCTCTTATCCTATCTTCTAACTAAAATTGAATGAATATGATTAAAAAATTCTGAATCATCCAATGCAGGATTTTTTTCTTCATGCTTGAAAACTATAGCTTGTATTTTTTCAATCATGTTATCCCACGTTTCATAAACTCTGTAAAGCATGAGCTCATCCTTATCAACTTCTCTTAACATTTTCCAAATAGGTTGCGTAAATTGAAGGAAGTATACCACTCTGTCCCAAAACTCATCATCAAGAATGAATTTTTTAATTTCTTGAGCCTTGATATCATCATCAACACGATAGAATATCCAATTTTCATCATTAATCAAATCATTCTTCATCTTTTAATCTTCTTCACCATCACAATGATGGACGCAAAACGTGTTTCAACGACCTTCAACAATTTTATGTCAGAATGCCTATTAAATATAGCATTAGCACGATGTTGGTTAACAACAAAATTCCTAATGCTTTTGACATTTCTTTCTAAATCTTCAATTCATGAACATAAAGCATATGCTTGTAATTTTTCTTGTTCTTTGGGGTTACAAATGCTCTTTAGGGCCAGATTTAAGCTGTGTGCTACACAGAGAGTCCAAAAAATATGGGGGTACTCACTCTCCAAACTCAACGCTGCACTTTTACAAACTGGAGCGTTGTCTGTAATGATTTGTACCACTTTCTGATCACCCATTTTTTTTATGACTTCTATAAACAACCCCTTCAAATACTCTGCATTTTTATATTCCCCAGATGCATCAACTGCTTTCAAGAATATTGGGCCACTAAGTGAACAAGCAATGAAATTGATCAGTGGACGCCTTTGAATATTTGTCCATCCATATAGAAACTCCATTTTGCTCTCAAGAATATTTTTTAATCTCCAACAATCTCTCCACGTTTGCCCTCTTTTTTGCAAGAAATGTGGTTCGTATTTTTTCTGAATTTGGAGGCTTATAACCACTCAAATTACAATTTGCCAAGGATGTTACTAAATCCTTCCAATAAGGATTTTTAGCTGCATTAAATGAGAGTGAACTAGAATAAAAATATCTCTCAACTTTTCTATCTAATTCTTCTCTTCCATATGTATTGAATGTTGCTTGTATCGTTCTTCTACCTCCTACATTGACTTTTCTTTTTTTTCAGCATCTTCTTGGTGGCTTGCAAATGACAACTTAACTTCACAAGAATCGACCATTGTCTTTCTCTTCTCATATTTTTCTTGTATTTTCTTATATTGTCTTCGCATTGCCTCATCAGCTTTTCTGTATCCTGAAATGCCATGTCCTGGTATCTTCAACAAATAAACCTTCACTCTTGTATAAGACCCAATAAAATCTCTTTCGCAGAGCTTGCATCGAAATCTCTTGTTTCCACCACCTCCTTCTCCAGTTTTTGCAAGTTTATCTACATGTACCCATAGTGGCCCCACATCATCAATCCCATTACAACTATCAACAAAACTAGCAGCAGAACTCACATGTTGGGATGAGGATAACACAAGTCCTTTTCCTTTATCCGGCATTTTTATTCTGAAAACACAAAAAAAAAATACATTCAAAATTTCAAATCAATTATACAAACATTATCTTGATATAAAAAATATATATATATATATATATATATATATATATATATATAATAAAATCAGGACCAAGGAGGGGGGATCTGCCCCTCCCCTGCCAAAAACAGGGAGGGACTCAACCCCTCCCCTGAAATAAGAGGGAGCAGGGACGGGGGCTCGAGCCCCTCCCCTGCCAAAAACAAAGGGAGCAGGTGGGGCTCAGCCCCTCCCCTGCCGACCCAACCAGAGAGCGAGAGGGGGGGGGGGTCGACCACTCCCTTGCCGAAAGCAGTCTCCTCTGCCGAAAACAGAGGGAGCAGGGGGGGCTTAGCCCCTCCCCTGCCGACCCAACAAGAGAGCGAGAGGGGGGGCTCGGCCCCTCCCCTGCCAACACAAGAAGAGGGTACGTACCTGCGACGAGGGAGAGGAGGAGCCTAGGAGGTGGCATCGGGAGTAGAGAGCTCGAGCTGAGCTGCGCGGGAGAGGAGAGATTAGGGCAATTTTTTTTTGCCCTAATCCTCCTTTTCATCATTTTTTTAAGTCCGAAATGTGGACGAAAATGACCCTGGGTGTGTTGACAGCACCCAGGGTCGTGTTGACCGCACCCGGTGCCACACCCACACGCGCACCCGCGTCGCGTTGCGTTGACGTGGGTGCGACACCTGCTTTGCTGAGTCCCTGTGACTTGGTATATATATATATATATATATATATATATATATATATATATATATATATATATATATATATAATTGTACCCCTATGTCACCTGGGTGCAGGTGCGGGTACAGAGGGTACGACATGGTAATTCCAAAATATGTGGGTACGGGGACACGGCTAAATATATACTGAAAGATATATATTATATATCTAAAATATACTGAAAATATATATTATATATCTAAAATATATATTATATATTGAAAATATAATACATAATATAAATATAATACAGGACACGACAAATGCCGTGTCCAGGTACCAGTACCCATGTGTCGACACGGGTACGGCACCCAAGGTGCCATGTCGGGGTAACATAGCCGTACCCCGTACCCATGTGACATAGGTCTCAATGTGATAAGTTGCCTTTTTTTTTTCTGGTGTACAGACAATTAGCATTATAGACGAGTCCTTAATGATATAAGATAATTGTATATAGATCTTTGATACAACTTTGTTGGCAATTAACTCATTATTAGACTCACTCTCGAAATGCAGAATAGCCTCATCATTTCCCCATGAAAGAGTTTTGAGATTATAAAGAAATCATCAACTACCACTTTGCTAGCACACAAGTAGAGACACCAGAGACCAATACTAGGGTTTTCTCTTGGGGTGATTCTGATGCTCTCTCTCTCTCTATATATATATATTTGTGTATGTGTGGAGAGGGAAACTGAGAGATGTGTCGGCATCATTCCCATCAATGGTTTGTCCACCCCTTTTATGACATACTGACATATATAAATATCAATTCTTTCCTATTGCAAATGACATTATGTACTGTTGCATATTAGAACATATAAATCACTTGGAAATTTTATATAATTTTCAATGGTCCCATTGGCGGGCAGACACTCCTTTTTTAGTTCTCGATATCCACATCCTCATGTTACCTTAAAGGAAATACCATGGAATGACAAGTCCATCTTCTAGCAAAATTTGAATTGGAGATTGTTCAGCTCACATACAAAAGGCAAGTATTTGTTGATATTTGATTATGGTGACATTCAAAATTCAGTTGTTGATGATTGATGTCCCCTAGAGTTTTAGTTGGATCAAGTCATCTTTCCGTCAAGGGAATTGTTGATGCTTCACTTAGAAGCAAATGTAATAAATTAGGAACCAGATCATGATCAGGACCACTTGGTCTGTTTTCCCAGCATCAAGCCTCGGTCTTCCACTATCAGCCTTACACAGTTTACTATCATGATCTTATGTGGTCTGCCTGAGCTATACCCATATTTGTGTCGACATCGGTACCTCAGTCTGTGGACATATACATGTTACATACATTTGGATTGAATTATTGACTATTTAAGCTTTCATCTTCTTGTGCAGAAATTTCTTTTTGTGCTTTGTATCATTTGTTCCCTTTAGTTGAATTTTCCTGGCATCCTTGAAGTTTGATTATCGTTCAAAGAGGTTCCATGTGCCAAAGGGACTTGTATCTGGAGGAAATGACTGTTGTCTTAATTTACTTTCTTCACAAGCTAATTGACAGTTTTCTAAAAGTAGTTATTGTTTTCTTAAACCTTTTCTCCAGGTAATCCTGTCTCAAGAAAAGAGTATAAGGAAACTCAATGAGCTTGTTCGTAAACTTCAAGCAGAGTTGCAACAATGCAGAGGTGGTAAAATTGCAACTAACGAAACTGGAAGCTCTATGCCAGAAATCGCTATACTTGAAGAGGGGCATATTTCACAAAATTAAGTCATTGTTTTTGTGGATGATCAGATTAATGACAAAGAATATTGTATCTTGCCCCGTTGGTCACTTATTGTCACAGTTGTCACTCTTCTAGGTATTGGGGGCATGTGCATTTTGCACAGAAATCTAGTAATAAGATTAGTGCTTCGTGTGTTGTATCGGCTCTCTTACTCACGGGCCTTGTATATCATGTGCAATACTTGAATGCAGCTTTCCAATCAGCTCAGCAATTAAAACATTGTATAAATTCTTTCTGAAAATTTTCTTGTGATTACACATTTCTGTCACAAGAATTAGCAATATCTCAAGGATTTTGTTGTTTGATTAAGGCATCAATTGATTTTTTTCCTAAGGTCTTTTGATTATGCATTGATGTGATGAGAATTAACAAAATCTTAAAATGTTCACTTTTTTTTTGCTTTTCTCAAGTGAATGTTGTATATTTGATATCTTAAAGAAATCTATGATTTAGTGTGAATTTTAGTATTTTACTATTAAATAAGAATTAACAATATGTCAAGTATTATTTGATAAAATCATCTATTTTCTCCTCAAATCTTTTGATTCAGAATTATCAAAGTATTCCATATTTGATAGATTATTTTTGCTTTTTTTTTTAAGGAAATGTTGTATGTTTGATGTCTTAAAGAAATCTTAGATTTTTTGTGGTGAATTTTACTATTGGACAGTGCAAATGTGTGCGTGTACCTGCGGGGAATGACACGCCCCAGTGATTTTTCAAAGGGCGTGCCTTTTTCCACGTGATCAAAAGGGCACTCCTGCGTGCACTGTGAAATTAATGGGCCCTTAAACCAAGCTTTTAGTCATCTCAATGTTATATAAGTAAATTATGCCATCTGTGCCTGTGTTTAAACCCATTCTTGAAAACGCCATGTATAAGTTCAATCCCTTTTTTTAATGACGAGGAACCCTCGACAAAATAAGTTTAGTTCTTATAGTTTGTTATCGTCCAGTTTATATATAAACAAGGGTTGTTTTATTTAAATCAATGCCCTTAAAGTTTTTTTTTTCTTGCTATTTAGTTTTTTTTTGATAATTTATCATGTCTTTCCCATGAATGTTTGGGATTAAGCCATTGACTTGCAACTAGCAAAAGTGAAGGTTAGGCCTGGGAACCTAGCCACCTGTGCCAAATTAAGAATGCTGCTTCGTAATCTTGAACACCAAGTTAAAACCAAGGCACACGCATTTAGGGGCCGTTTGGATGACGGGGAGAAACCTGGGTTTGAGAAACCCAGGTTTTGCTCAAAATCAGGTTTTTTGGCAAACCTGATTTGCCAATAACTAGCCTTAAATGGCTGTTTGGGTGACAAAAACCTGGAAACCTAAGTTTTTGGTTGCCCAAAATTAAAAAAAAATTACAAAAATGAGGGCCAGCCCTTTTCCTGTCAGCCACCACCAAAACAAAAAATGAAAAAAAGTTTTCCGGCCATTTTCTGGCTGCTCACCTGCTGGAAAGTGGGCTGTTGGTACTGCCCTCATCTGGCGGTGCTAGTCCAGCTAAGTGGTCGGATTTAAGGGTTGTATTGGGAGAGAGAGAGAGAGAGAGAGAGAGAGAGAGAGAGAGAGAGAGAGAGAGAGAGAGAGAGAGAGAGTTGAGGGGTTTGGGAGGGGGTCAGGGGTAGGGGGGTGCGATAAACCAGGTTGCAAACTTGTAGGTGGCCCCTTTTTTCACTTACCCAAGTTTTGTTAAAACTTGGTTGAAAACTAAGTTTTGGTGTGTCACCTAAACAAACCAAAACTTAGTTTTTGGGCACAGAACCCCTTTTTTTTTTTATAATCACAAGGAGAAACCACCCCCAAGATAGCGACCTAGCTGCACTGCCTTTGCCTGGGTTTTGGGTGTCATCCAAACGGTACCTTAAATGAAGACATTGATGCGAGTTGTTCTTACAAATGTCATTAGAAGCCCCAAGGCACTTCGTAGTACTTGACATAAAATTTGTTAAATTAATAAGTGAAATCCATCTTATTAATGAATATGTATTGAGAAGAAAATGATCATATGCTCAGTGTTTTACCACATTTAGGTTTTCATGTCTCTGTAATTTTTTCATGTATGCAACTTAACTAAAGTTTTTACCTTGACTGCTTGCATAGGTATCTGGCTGAGGCTAATGAAAGGGGCAATTTTTTAAATTCTTTTATTTTGTAAAATGCAAAGAACAAAAGGCAATTCTATGATTAACCCACTTCTGAGAATGATAATATTTTTTTTTTTCAAAATATGAAACCAGACGTTCTTAATGCAGGAGTGTACTTTTCATCTAGAAGAGGTGAACTTTATTTTAAAATTTTGGGGTAGGGGGAAAACTTTACCCGAGGTCATGTAGGCAAGCCCCTTGGGGTCTTCTCATATTTGATTTGTGGAAAATAAAACAATCTGTTAATGATAGGTAGGGAACCTATTTTCAAATTGTAAGTGATTTATCTATAATTTTTCTGATTTCGCCTTTAGGGTTTTACCAACAGGAGGCCAGCCAATGTGCGGTGGGTGATTGTTTTTTTTGTTCCTTGGACTATAAAAAAATTACACATCTACGAAAATGAGTGGTAGAGTTATGTGATAACTGCTAGTGTTCCACGGGTGCCATGGTAGAGAACAGGTCATGCGCGTCCATTTTATTTCCAAGAATTTGGAACCCACAACCACAAGAAGATCCATGGGTAGCAAATTTTTATAGACAAGATTAAGGACACGTTTGGAAGTCGAAAATGCTTGGAAAAGTTTAAGTTGGAAAGGAAAAGTGATGACTTTTCCATTAGTTCTAAACAACAGAATTTGAACGGAAAAATGTTGTATTTTGCCCTGATTTGACAGAAAAAAATTTCCATCTCAAAGATGGAGAAAATTGGCTTGTCAAAACTCCAGTTTTGAGGGCAGTCCTCACTAGGGATGGCAGTGGACCGGGGGAAAGCGGGGCCGTGCCCCGCCTCGCCCCTTTTGGACCGGGGATGAAGGGTATGAAACGGGGATGAAGGTTAAAATCCATCCCCGTCCGGGGGTGGAGGCGGGAATGGACGTGCACTTTTCCCCACCCCGCCCCGTCCCCGCCACAATCCCCGCCCCAACCCCGCCCCGACCACTTTTCCCCGCAATATCCCCGCCCCGCCCTGCCTCATCCCCGTTTGAACCGGGGATGGAGGACATGAAACGGGGATGAAGGCGGGGGTGGAGGATAAAATTTTGAGGCGGGGTGGGGGTGGAGACCTTGTCCCCCGCCCCGCCCCACTGCCATCCCTAGTCCTCACCCATATAAAACACTTGACATTTTTCTAACCTGACTTTCTCACGTCACACAATGAAGAGAAAATTCTTCATAAAGTTCTCTCTCATATGCAGAATTTTCTTTCCCTACCACTTTTAAATATTTTGAGAGACTTGAATTGGATGCGTATTGCAGTTTCACCTAGTGCTCTCATGTTCTATGATGTTTGGGAGCAGTGGTATTGTCAACGGATTAGGTATG
Source organism: Nuphar pumila (assembly GCF_984573655.1). Classification (NCBI taxonomy): domain Eukaryota; kingdom Viridiplantae; phylum Streptophyta; class Magnoliopsida; order Nymphaeales; family Nymphaeaceae; genus Nuphar; species Nuphar pumila. The sequence continues at coordinate 135,219,386 of NC_143250.1, forward strand.
AAGTTGGCAGCCCTAATATCACATTTCAATGCCATAACACCACATTTTGACAAAACTATATTTTGGCACAAATGTGTATGTGTGCACACGCGTGCATGCACACACACACACACACACACACACAAAGAGGGTTTGGTGGATGTACACCATTGGGAGTGCCCACCTACTCAAACCCCTTACTGGAGATTTCAGGGTCTGCGTGGGCACTTGCTCACCCTGTTTAGTATGTGGCTCTACTACTGCTCCCAAATAGAGCTTAATTTTCTTTTAACATGTATCGAGCAAGAAAGCGTGCAATTGTTCCTCCCACCCTCAATTTTCGTTTGATGCTTAAAGCTTAGGTTAAAGGAGGTCAAGACTCAAGAGTTTGATACTTGAGGTTCACATCCCTTTATGCAAAATCAAAGCCAACGAAAAAGTCACTCTTCTGGGCAACGGACATGTGTACTCATAGAATTTTATACTATAGACTTTGACACATGTCCATGGTCAATGCCACAACTCTCTACCCCCAATTGGATGTCCAAACAATACTAGTGGTTTCTCCATGTTAATTATGTGAGTCGATTCGGACAATATTAGGACTTTACATGAACATGTTTAAGCATAAGGAAATGTTAGAAAATGTGATAGGTCGGATACTACAAATAACTTATAAACTTTATGAAATTTAAATAATGTAAAAAACATTATCAATTTAATATGCCGTATTCACATGTGATTGCAATTAAGTATGAAATTTCATTACTTTGTTTTATATGAAATAATTAAATTTTTTATATAAAATAATTATAATAATAAAAAAAACTATATACTTTTATACATGATCCATATGACATGCCAATTTAAATATGCAAATAAAATATACATGACCAAATTAATGTTCTAAATTAGTATATAAGATCATAAATAATCAATTAAAAAAACTAAACATATCTAGACAGATCAAATTTTAAATAATCTATACTTGCAATTAGAAACAAATATGTAATTATAATTATTAATTATCAATATAATTTTAGTTAAGATCAGAAATAAGATCAAACTTATTTAAATAAGTAACCGAATCTGCCAAAATAAAAACTGTTTGATTGTCATATAATTTAGGATATGAAATAGGAGGAAATTTCTTTTGGCTTAAAAAGATAAAATTTAGATAATTGAATAAAATTTTCAACACATCAAAAATCACTTAATTATGATATGTGGTTACAAAATTATGGCTTCTGTAAATTGATACAGTTATGATTTCATGCTATGATCCAATCCAAGTATATATATAGAATCCAAATATGAATTTAAATAAATAATATACATAAATCAATAATAATATAAAAAAGAAAGAAAGAGAAAGTGTCTTTTCACCAGCCAAAGCTCTCAAATTCATGTTGATTTAAAAAAAATAGAAAAATAAGGCACAAGGTTAGATCAACTTTCTTTAACATGAACTACCATCAAAAGAAAATAATGCTCAAACTTTTGCGTCCACCCTAAGTTTAAGAGCACACTAAATGGGGCAGACCTAGGTTTGTCTATTGGTCATATGACATAATGCTACCAAGAAAGATTTATCCATTACTCCTCTCTAAGGTAAGACCCTCTATTTATAGAGTATAGGGTCTCTATTTTTTCATTAAGAAAACAAGTCTGAGCTAATGTCAACTTCCAATTACAGTTTCTTATTTGACAAGGCCATCCTTCCTTAGGTAATATTTGATATTAAAATAAAAACTCTAAAAGTTGTGAAGATTTTAAGGATATCAAAAACAAAATTTAACAAGTATAAAAATTACAAACATGTCTCAAAAAAAGATTTACAAAAAGCTTACTTGGTGAATTATGACTTTTAGTCAATATATGCATATTTACATGAATACTAATCGAGATCACGTTGAAAGACATACTATAGGTTGGACCAAAATACAATACGCTCATGCTAGTCATTGTTATGTACATCGAGAAAACTTTGCATACCCAATACATAGAAATACAATACCAATAAAAGACACAATTGTCTAAGACCAAAGTTTGTGTAGCCAATATTAACGAGTTTAGTTATCAACCATTGTCTCTCAATAGGGCTACATACCACAAGACATATCAAATTGCCTACTTGGCAAAGAGACAATATCGGGTCTACTGCAAGCATGTGTGCCTTATGAAATGATGCTTGAGTTAGTACGATATTCAGATACTAACGAATATAGTAAAGATATTAGACATGCTTGAATTAATATGATATTTAGATAAAATATCAAGGTTAAGAGTCATATGAAATGATGCACTGGAATTAAGAAGCCAATGAGACTTACTAGGAACAGAATAAGATGAGACCGCAACTCCGGTTGAGCAAGATGATCCTCTAAGAAGAGATTGAAACACCTCCACCAACTGAGATAGGGACATGCTTTCAACATATGTGTCTTGAGGGTTGCTCATATCTTTAGTCTTAAGGTAGGCCAACCAAAACCATCTTTTTCTCTTTATTTTTTCTTAACTTGGGATATAATAGTTTGATGTGTCCCGATGTGAGTATAATTTTTTGGCCTAGATATGGTTAGGATATATTCATCATCATTCTTGAGTGTGTATCTTCAACTTATTCTCCTCTATACTTAGCTCTTTAATTGTATCAACAATAGAGGAAATTTTTTCTTTATAGAGAAGAGTTAATTTGTTTGTTTTAAATTTAGGTCAAAATGAAATGGTAGAAGTGCTTCACATCAACTTGCTTTTGTTGAAACTCAATGTCTAAGGACAATGCTGTTTGGGTTTCAAAAGGGTTAATTCTTTCTAAAGTTCAGATAGAACATTATAGTATTCCTGGTTCTTATTTTATTTTGTAGATTGTACACATGTGCAATGTCTTTGATAGAGTACATATTTTTGAGGTATTCTCACACATAATTGACATACTCAAATTTAGCTAGACTAAAATATTTTTTAATGTCCATCTTATTAATGAGTCAAGATATAATTTTTGTGTTTCTCATTCTTCACTCTTTTCATTTTTTTCATAGACGGTTATTGCCTTGGTCCTCTCACATCTTGAAGTGCAATGACTTTCTCAATTTTACTTTGGTGAGAAGTAGTTTAGGTTCTAGATCGGACCCATCCATTAATCTCCACAAGCTCTTGCCCCAAATATGGTGTTTTATGATTGAAAACCACATTACATAATTAGTGTCATTTAGTTTAATGAAAACAACAATAATACTCTGCTTGTCCTCCATGATTTCAAAGAAAGAGAAAAGAGAAAGAAAGAGAGAAGATAAGAGAAAGAGACATTAATAAAGATGAACATGCCTACTTGAGTCACTATAAACACCCCTCCACGAACACTTTAAAATGTGTTGGACAATATCCAAAGATAAAGAGGGTTATTGTTCTGATACCATATAAAGAAAAAAGAACTTTCATGTACGATCAAATGTCCACCAATGAAACCAAAATGGACAATCACAAAGAGCCATTATGACACACTCATAAATGCCACTAAGAGAACACACCAAATATGGTTCACACAATATAAAAAATAATATTTTTACTAATGCACAAGTATACAACATACAATGGGTAAACAACACTTATTTTTACACACAAGAGGGGGAAAAACTAGCTCTTAGACTGGTTGACTATGTATAATGGCTAGATTTTTAACTCTAGTCAACAACTTGTTGACAAAAAAAATACAAAAAAATAGTATACATATATGTATATACATATACTATGTATACATTTTAACAACTTTTTCACCCGATTGTCTACTACTTTGAGGAAACTTTTATCCAAGAACAAGTCTATTCATGCTTTAGGGCAATTTTGTTGTATATACTTCTGGTGGTGTATTAATGCTAGTTATCAAGTAAGATGTTTCACCATATGATAATCATATTGATTGGTAAGGTCCACCATGAGCATTTATTTTTGTTCATCTGGTGATAGTGCCAAATTTTACCTTAAATCTGTCATAATTATGACCTCTTACTTTTAGGCCATCATTAGTTTTCCACCAAAGGTACTTTTGTTCTGCGGATTATGTCAAATGTTGGGTGACATTAGCACCTTGCCTCTATTTACCATAGTTTAGTACAAGTGGGACCCACAAAAGGGTGAGGTTTGTGGTTGTAAATGCCAAGTGACATTGCTCTCAGCGTTTGACAGGATCCACTCTCTTTTGTTCTTTGTTCATTGTTCATATGACTACTAGTTTTTATACTCAAAGTACAAATTGCTTTTTGGCAAAATGTGCATTATTGTATAATTTGAGTTTGCTATAGTATAACATGCCTTTAATTGGTTTCCTGTTCATTCCCAGTTGCATATAAACATTGACATGTCAATGTTTATTAACCAATTTAGAGTATTTTCACTTTCTTTTTTATGAGAATCTGATTCAGCTAGGAATTTTGAATTTTGACTAAGATGTGAGTGGTAATCAAGGATTTAATGAGTAAAAATAATTTTTGCAAATTTACATGAAGCTTTAAGAATAAAATTTGCAATTTTCTAACATACTTGGTGCTTCATTTTTGTCATTTAAAACATTTACCCCCCATTTTGACTTGTAATTGGATGTTAAAGACACCACACTGTGGTGGTGGCCTCTAGTGAACCTTATTTTCTCTCCATTCCATCATCACCTACTTGAACCCTATGGAAGCATAGCCTACTTTCTACAATATGGTGGTTCTGCCTCGTGGCTTGTCCTAATTGACTTGGATCATCAAAAATGTTGGTTAACTTGTAGTTGACACACTTTTTCTAAGACTCAACCAGGAATCTCTTCACTCAGCTGAGTAATTAGGTTGATCCTGCCTGGAGAGTGTGCATATGGTCTAATGACTGTCAATTTACCTGGCTGATGCACGAGTTGACTCATCTGAGTCATGAACAGGTCATGAGTCAGTTCATTATTGAACCATAAGCAAGACTAACTCGGACCTCAATCCCTGGTCATGTGCTTTTCTCATCATTTTGTGAATTGTTTCTGTGAACAAGCCAACATGCTATGTGACTTGGGTACAGGTGCGAATATGAGAACAACACTTATATGTATATTAAATATCACATAAATATAAAATAAATTAAATATAATTTAAATACAAACAACATATCTAAAATATATATTATATATTAAAAATATAATTATAAATTAGAAATTTAATACAAACTATGTACCAAAAGTAAAATGGCTTATTTTTGTGTCTCACACATGTCAACATGAGGACATGTGTGTCAACATGGGTACAAAAGGTAAAATGGTAAAATAGGGTGCAACGGTACCATAGCCAACATATAAATAAAGACTCTGGTTGGCTGATTGTTCTCAAACAAGACTATTGAGCCGGTTAGATTCTGGAGGGAGTTTCATGGTTTACTGCATTTATCCTCAGGATTTCAACTTCTGTTTTTAAGGAAATGTGGTTGAATATGAAATAATCAAACTTAGGATGGACTGTCATATTTTGTCTAGATTTGGACTTTTAACCTGACTTTTGTTCATATCATGGTCTTACACGCATTATTAAAACCAAATTGAATTGGCAGATTCAAAACAAATCAACATATGTGGGGCTTGCAAAATCACTTAATTCAGCCCTGGTTTGACTATATTGGGCTGAATCAAGCCTAAACTACTCTCTCTCTCTCTCTTAATCCTAAACCTTCCTACCTGTGGCACTCCTTTTGTTTTTGTTGGGTAGAGTTAGGGTTTTCTACTTCTGCTCCTCCACCACTACTGTCGACCTCATTCTCTAGTGCCAGTGTCGTCGATTGCCAAAAAAGATCTCACCTCACCAGCGAAGGTCTCTCGCTGTCTCCCTCTCTTTCGCTCTTGCTAGTGATAGCAAGAGTTAGCGGCTAGTGTGGCTTTATCTCACCGGCAGCTAAGTGTTGATGGTGTATAGAGGTTCTCAGCCTCTCGATGTTGTTTTATATGTTCGTCAGATTTGTATCAACTATGTGATTTGCAAAACAATGTGAATGATTATGGAACATAGATCCTTTATTTTGTTCATTTTTCTTTGCAATCCTATCTTATTCAACACTGGTGGTACGAGATGTCATTTCCATCCACATAGTTTTGTTTCTTAGTAAGTTTTGTCCCCTATTTGATTACCTTCTTTTTTTTTCAATTTGTATGGTGTGTTCGGATCCAAGACTACATATAATGCTTACAAGAAGGTTAGCTCATTTTGGTGACATTGTCACGTTTAACTTCTTTCTTTTGATAATCGGAAGATGGGTTATTTCTTTCCGATTAGATGTGTTTCTGGCTTTTTATAAACAAGTACTTAGGGGAAAAGTGTGTAGCTTTCTCTGAGAAGTATTGTTGTTAACAAGCATGTGGAGTGTGTAATGAACAATGCGAAAATACAAATTACAAAATAACTCTTAGAAGAGTTTAACAAAGAGCCAAGAATCACATGCACACAATGTGCACAATACACAAACCCACTAAAAGGAAATGCCAAAAACACAAATGAATATTATTAAGAAGCAAAAGCATGAGAGAAAGATTCATTACAAGAGGGGAGAACCCATCAATTTATAGAGAACAGAAAAGCACTCAAGAGGGGGGCCATTGCTGCTCCCACTGTAGTCATTGGGGAGCCCCAATGACTAAAATGGTAGGGCCCCCAATGGTCCCTATTACAAGAAATAAATAAAAAGAAAAAAAGAAAAAAATACAGAAAAGAAAAAGAGAAAACCTAGGAAAAATAAAAAAATATAGTAAAATTACCAAAATATCTTTATCAGGTATTTTGATATAAATACATAAAGAATATATATATATATATATATATATATATATATATATATATATATATATATATATATATATATATATATATATATATATATATATATATATATATATATATATATATATATTAACACCCCTCCTCAAACTTGACGGGAAAAAAACCAAAAGTTTGCTAAGGAGAAACAAAAAGCAAGGAGTCAGAAGCGCCTTGGTGAAGAAGTCAACTAACTGATGTTCTGATGTAAAAAAAGGCAAAGAAATAGTTCTCCTAAGAAATTCATCTCGAACGTAGTGACAGTTCATTTCAATATGTTTGGTGCGCTTATAGAAAGTATAATTGCTTACAATGTAGATCACACTCTTGTTGTCACAACACATCTTCGAAAGAGTTAAGATGAGAATCCCCATCACCAAGATGACTTTTAAGCCATACAATTTTCATTGTTGTAGATGCCATGACACGATATTCAACTTCAGTTGATAACATATAAACTTTTTTGCTACTTCTTGCACCTCCAAGAAATAAGCAAATCCCCTAAGAAAATACAAAACTCAGTAGTTGAGATTTAATCATTGGGATTACCTCCCCAATCTGCATCAGTATAAGTAGTCAAATCAAAAGAGAAAGAGGAGGATAAGAAAAGTACCTTTGAGATAGTATTCTTAACATATCACACATTTTTTATGATAGTAGCCATATGAACTGTAGTAGGGGCATGTTGAAACTAACCTAGAGAATGGACATCATGAGCAATATCTGGTTGGGTGATAGACAAGTAAGTAACTGATCCAATTAATTGTTGATAAGTAGGATCATCAAGTAAAACACCATCTTCAAGTCTTAATTTGGCATTTATAACTTCAGAAGTTTCTACTTTCTTATAATTTGAAATCTCTGACTTAGCACGAATGTCCGCTGCTAGCTTCATTTGGGATAAAATCCTTGCAGTGAATAGGTCACCTCAATACCTAAAAAATATCTCAGAAAACCCAAGTTAGACATATCAAAAGTTTTCTTTAACATAGATTTAATGTCATTTACTCTCTTTTTGTCACTTTCTGTGATGATCATATCATCAACATAAAAGAAAAGAATTATAATAGAATCACCTGTTTTCTTAACAAAGAAAGCAGTGTCAGTATAACATGAAACAAAACCCAAGTTAATTAATACATTACTAAACTTGTTATACCAAGCCTTGGGAGATTGTTTAAGACCATACGAGGTTTTTTTAAGTTTCAAAACTTTTTCATTTAAATTCATACTAAGAAAAGGATCCATATAAACCTCTTCACTAAGATCTTCCTTTAAAAAGGCATTTTTAACATCAAGTTGATAAATATGTCATTTTTTGATAGAAGCAATTGTAATAAGAGATTGAACACTTGTCATTCAAGCAATCAGGGCAAACATCTCATTATAATCTACCCCATACTCTTGTGCATAGCCTTTAGCTACCAGTCTAGCTTTATATCTTTCTAAAGATCCATCACTTTTGGTTTTTACCTTAAAAACCCATGTACATCTTATGAGTTTCTTTTCTTGAGAAGGATCTACAATTTTTCAAGTTTGAACTTTCTTAAGTGTATTAAGTTCGTGTTCCATGGCTTCATTCCAATGTGCATATTGTTTAGCATCATTGTAATGCGATGGTTCATAAAAAGAGTGAATGACTAAAAGGCAAGTTCTAAAATATGGTGAAAAAGACTCATAAGATACAAATCTATTTGGTGCTTTAGAAATACGATTCGACTTTCTTTGAGATGATTCTTCCAAAGGCATATTTTGAGAAAATTTATCAAAAGAACATGAATGAGTATTTTCACTTCTTCTGGGATAAACTTGCGTATTATTTGTTATATGCTCATCTATATTTTCATGAGATTCATTTTCTTTGTTGACAAAAATTTGATCATTTTGATTTTCAACTTCATTGAGAGGTTCAATATTCTCAATTGAATTTAATTCATCTTGTTGGGGTAATAAATCAAATAAGAAAGAGTAGTCATTATTTTCCTTTGGCTCATTATTTGCAAAACCATCTTCTTCTTTAAGGAAAGTAACATCTTTTGAGATATAAAGTTTATTATTTAATAGGCCAAAACATTGGTATCTCTTTTGTTTTTCACCATACCCTAAGAAGACACACTCAATAGCCTTCAGGAAAAGCTTATCATTTTTGTGAGTAAGTACATAACATTTACAACAAAAAATTCTTAGTCTTTTGAAATTCGAAGACATATTATAAAGTTTTTTAAAAGGAGAAATATTTTTTTTAAAAATGATGAAGGAGTTCTATTAATAAGATATGTTGAAGTTAAAGCGGCTTCATCCCAAACAGACTTTGAAATATTCTTAGAAATTAAAAGAGTTCTAGTTGTTTCCATAATGTGCCTATGTTTTCTTTCCGCAAGACCATTTTGTTGCAATGTGTTAGGACAAGACCTTTGATGGCAAATTCTATTTTGTCGTAAATAAGTTTAAAATTTATTTGACATATATTATCTTTTGAAATTTGATCTTAGAATAAACAACTTAGAAATTGATTTTTAATCATTGCATGAAAATCTTTAAAGATGGAAAATACTTCAAATTTTCTACTTAGAAAGAAAATTCATGTATATCTAGTGAAATTGTCCATAAAGATTACATAATATGATAAACCCCCTTTAGACATAATAGGAGAAGGACCCCAAACAACCGAATGAACTAATTCAAATAGCCGTATAGAGACAAAGCTTCTCTGAGAAAAAAAAGAGTAACTTTTAATTTACCAAAGATGCAATATTTACAAGTCATAACTTTTTCATTACAAGAGTTTCTCAAAAAGGAAAAGAGAGATATCTTTGAAAAATTTGGATAACCAAGTCTCTTGTGCCAAACATCTATACTTTTGACATTTATAATATTATAAAATGACTTGGATGGTAGTGTCAAAAAATCTATAAAATATAGATCGCCCCTCCTATGGCCTTCCCCAATCAGCTTCTCTGACTGAAGATCCTACATGGTGCAATCCTTAGGTGAGCAAGAGACTTGGCATCCTTGATCAATAATTTGAGAAACAAAAAATATGTTTAAATTGATTTTTGAAACCACCCTTACTTTTGGAACAAAGAAATTTTGAGAATGTTTTAAATCAAAAGTTTTAATATTTTCAATTTTCAAAGAAGTCCCATCGACCATTGAAATATAAGATGCTATGCGAATAAAATGAACATTAGAAATGATGTGTTTATAAGGTGTCATGTGAAAAGAAGCACCGGAATCCAAAATCCACATACTTGGAAGAGAGGAAGCGATAGCGGCACTAGGAGTAGGACACTTGAGAAGATGTTGGAGTGCCTCCAAAATTTGATTTAGAGTGTCTATAATGTTTCCTTCATTGTTGTTCACTTTTTTTTTTATTTTTACCAACCGCGGCCACTTTACCTTTAAGCTTAGGGCAAACCGGTTTGATATGACCCGATTCATTACAATATTGGCAAATGACACCCTTTTTAAAGCCATTATTTTTGGCAAAGTGAGGAGGCCTATAAGGCTTAACATTAGATCCCGGCTTAGTAATGACCAAAATCTTATCACTTTTATGAGTCATGCCAAGACGAGTTTTTTCTTGGCACACTTCGGCAAGGGCATCTTTAATAGGTAAGGCCTTACTTGTATGAAGAAGGAATGTACTTACTTGCTCAAATTTTGGTCTAAGACTGTGGAGAAATTGAAATAAATCTTCTTTCTCAATTTGTTCTCTTCTCAATTCAACATTTTTGGAGCCACCCACTTGGGATCAAGAAGTGCAAGTTCATCATAAAGGGGAGACAAAGAACTAAAGTAATTTAGAACACTCATGTCTCCTTGTTTAGTAGATTGATTTTTTTTTTTTGATAAAAAAATTGTCTAGCTAAATCTTTTTGGGTATGCATACCCTTAAAGAAGAACCAATCTTCATTGGCTCTTCTAAATTTAACAATATTGGCATAAATTTTTATGTCAACATTGTTTATGAACCATGCCAAAATTTTGGCATGGTTACTCTCCCAATCTTCTACATTGGTTTGATGCTTATTGATTGCTTTAATGTAATCTTCACCATCAAGAGCTTTTTCGATGCTACCTTCATTCTTGGTGAGCTTCAATGTTGGTTCAAGAGTTGTTCCTCATCATGAAGCCCCATAGCTTTTTTCCACGAAGGTAGTTCTACATAGATGATGCCCACATCAAATAATTTGTTCCATTGAGCTTGAAGAAAAGTTCAACTCTTGTGTCGTGCTCCATGATGGCAAAGAAAGGTAGAGTTGAGAAAGAACTTAAAACAAAACTTTCAAGATTACAAACAACCTAATTGGCTCTGATACCATGTAATGAACAATGCAAAAATACAAATTACAAAATAACTCTTAGAAGAGTTTAACAAAGAGCCAAGAATGACACGCACACAATGTGCACAATACACAAACCCACTAAGGAAAAATGCCAAAAAAGCAAATGAATATTATTAAGAAGCAAAAGAATGAGCGAAAGATTCATTACAAGAAGAGAGAACCCCTCAATTTATGGAGAAAAGAAAAGCACTCAAGAGGGGGCCCATTTAGGGCTCCCATTGTAGTCGTTGGGATCCCCAAGAGTCATTAATGTGGCCCCCACCAATGGTCCTTATTACAAGAAATAAATAAAAAGAAAAAAGAATACAAAAAAGAAAAAAATAAAACCTAGGAAAAAATAAAAAATGCAGTGAAGTTATCAAAATATATACCCGTCAAAATACCCCTATCAGGTATTTTGATATAAATACATAAAGAAGAATATATATATATATATATATATATATATATATATATATATATATACATTTTGAAAAATCATTTGATTGACACCGGCTAGAATTATTCCTTCTCCAAATTATTACTTTGGAAGTCCGGGGTAACATAGAATCATACTAGCACAATCTTGGAGCTATCCTGTCTTCCGTATGGAAGAGAATCCATCTGATGGCCTGAATGCTATTGAAGGAGATGAAGATCAAAACCAAAATCAACTTTCATAATGGAGCATCCTTTAATTTGCCTGATTGTAATTCTTATAAATCTTGAAATGTGTCAGCAACATAGCAGCTTTATTTGGTAAAAGATGGGATCATCTTAACATCTGAACTTCAAAAGATAAGAAATGGATTGGTCCCAGCCATTGGATTTAAGTCTCTTTCTTCATTAATTGTAGTGACATTCAAACCCCATCTTGCTGCGTTAAATAGGAAAAAGGAATCATAGGAGTGTGACTTTGCCCTAAATACTCATATTACATTGTGTGCTGCTGAAATATTTGGGATCTCAACCATGAACCACACTTAACTTGCCGATAAAATGGCTGAGCATCCCCAGAGATGCAGTATATGCTCTGAATTGGATTCGGATTCAATTGTCCTTTTTTTATGGAAGATATGACTGCATAACATATGGAAACCCCCCTAAACGGTGCTACCTTATCAGGCACCCAGAGATCCTGCATGTTCAAACAGGATGACGTATGCTGAGCTTAGCATCTGAATGAATTATGTTCACATTTTTTCTCAGGTATTGATGTATAGTTCTAAATACATAATTTCCCAGTAAATATTCTTAAGCTTACTAGTCAATGTTAATTTTTGGTTGTTTTCAAACTTTCCCTATTGTCTCTTATCCTTTATTGTTGCATGAACTGTCAAGACGTCTGTTAGCGGGTGCAAGGTGTGAGAAATGTGTTTGGTGAAATTGTTCTGTTCCTCTTGACTTGTATAAGAAAATACAGAGATGAAGTACACAATGTTGCTGGTCGGTTTATCTTATGGCTTTTCCTTCCTCTCTAGAAGGACGATTTGGGCAGTTGGTGGGGATTTACAACAATTGCTAAACTGTTATGCATTAATTTGCATGATGCCGATATTTCTCCAACTGTCCATACCTTTCATTAGTTGCAATTTTCATATTTTTCACTATGTTGGGTGTATTTTCTTTGACCCTCTTGCTTTTAGAATCTTCAGGCTAATGCTTTAGGTTGATGGACTTCGGCATGTGGGACCTGCACGAGCTCACCTGGCTTGATAAAAATCAGCTTTGAGCCCAGCGTCACCTGCTAAGCTACCAGACTGGGTGTTATGGCCCAGCTTGACTTTTAAACTTCGTTCAATCCAGGCATATTCAAAAAATTTGGATGCCAGCAGACTATATCCTGATTATCAACCAAGCTAGCCTTGGCACTAGTTTAAATCACTTGCAAGTTTTGGACAGAGCAATGAATGTCTGATATATGATATAGGTTGGCATGGTTTGGGATGTAGGTCAAAATCAGAGAAACGCTTGTTGGGTTAGTCGGTAGGCAACCATTGGGTGAGCCATGATGTTGCAATTGAGCTAGTAGGTTTAGTCTTTTGTTATTGATAATGGGAAAGTCTTTGGTGCGGATGTGCATACAGTGCCAATGAGTTGAAGCTCGTAAGTTTAAGTTGTTTCGACTCAATTTGGCCATGTGTGTGTTCAGCATGGTTGATTTGTCAGGGCTCATTATTTTTTTTTTGGAAAAAGTACTTTTTTATAAGTCATGAAAATTTGGTGCATTTGCAGCCATTAGATTTTGAATCACCCAAAAAAACTTCGACACCATAATCCAGTGATTCAAAAGCTGATCCCTACTAACATGTAGATCATAGTAAGGATAGATTAATTTACAAACACGAGCAATGAAATATTACTCATTTCAATTCATTGACACCTTATGCACATCCATACGAACTTCCCAAGATTTTTTAATGGTTGATGACTCGTGAATATAAATGAGATATGTATATGTCATGGATAGTAGCTTTGACTTTAAGAGGTGGGGGCCGTTCCTAAAAGCACACAAATACATGGTTTGTATCTCTTGTGACTGTGACAGTTCTATTGTGTCCTGCACTGCACCACGGGCCAACCTCTCCGTTCTGTTCCTTGTTTGGAGCACACCCACAATTTGTGATATTTTTTTTGAAAGGCAAGCTGGGGTTAGGCAGATCCCTATCAGTTATACAACTATACCATTGGGTTTTGAACCTGCAACGCCCCCAACACAAGGTGACGTGCACTAGCTGCTCCTACTAGACAAGCTGTGCCCCCATCGGTCCCATGATTTGTGATACGCTGGTCCTTGTATCATGCAATCCTTTCCCTGAAACCGATTCAACTTGGAAGTTTATCTCCTTTCATTCCAACTCTTTGGTTTTGGTATCTCTCTCTGTCTGTGTGTGTTCGTGCGTGTGTTCATGCATGCACGTCCTCGTGTGGGTAGGCTGCATTTTACAACTTTTGTTCTCTGAATTTGGCATTCGAACACTACGAGAAAAATGTTAATTAGCAACGGAAATTTGTGACAAATTTTTTTCGTCACAAATTTGCGATGGATTAGTGAGAGAAAACTCTCTGTCGCTAACATTCAAAATATTTGCGAAATTAGCGACAGAAAAAATTCCGTCGTGAATCTATCACTAATTAGCGACGGATTCACGACAGAAAAATTATGTTTCAAACTCTATCGTAACTTAGTGACGAAAAGTTTTCCGTCGATAATTCGTCGCTAAGTCGCGAGGGATTAGCGACGACAATTTTCTGTTGCCAAACATTACAAGAAAAATGCTAATTAGCGAAGAAATTATTTCATTGTTAATCTGTCGCTAATTAGAGACATAATTAACGAGAGATTTTTTTTGTCTCTAATCTGTCCTTAATTAGCGATGGATTAGCGACAAAAAAAAATTGTCACTAATCCGTCACTACTTTTCGATTTAAACCGACCCACGTAGGGCGCAAATTTTTTTCTCTCTCCCCGTGCAAAATTTAAACCAACCCAAAAGTCATTCGATTAAAGCGTCGGACGACATGCTTCTCTTTCAGATCGTCCGACTTTCCCGAGAAGCCTCACAGGTGAACAAGAGAACTCTTGTCGGAATAATGGGCGATCCGCAGTTGCGCTTCACATGCTAGCTCCTTTTCTACTGTGACGTCCAGTTGTATCATCATCATCCTCGTTGTCGTCGTCTCTTTTTCTTGAAAAGCTTGATTTCACTTTATTTCGTCTTCGTCAGATCTCCGACATCTTTTTTATCAGAATGCAACTTTGCTTTTGAGTGGTTTTTGATCGGGTAAGTTAAGCAGAGCTTGTGTTTCCTTCGTTTTCTTTGCATATTTTCGTTATGGATGAGATACAACTTTTGCTTTTCTTTGCAGTGGCGGGTTGGGCTGGACAAGCGAGGAACCAAGTCAAGAGGGTGCTGGAGAGCGCGCCGGTTCTGTGCAGAAGACCCCACAGTGGTGGGCCGGGCCGCTCGGGTCTAAGACCCTGTACAACGCCTGTGTGGTGCAGTACAAGTCTGGCCTATTGCTGTCGGAATATCGTTCGGTAGGAAGTTAATTTTTTTTTTAATTTAACAATGGATAATATCCGTCACAAAACCAAATCTATACTTATTTAGCAAGAGACTCACGACGGATCATGTCTGTCACTAATCTATCATAAATTAGCGACGAAAGTAACGACAAATAAGTTTTGTCGCTAATTAGCAACTAAAAATTTATGATGAACGCTATCCATCGATAATCTGTCGCTAAACAGTTTAGCTATGGATTAACGAGCTAATCCACGGTTTTCTTGTAGTGGGATATAATGAAAATTTTGACTCTCTCTCTCTCTTGGCAGCGTTGATGTTGATGTTGTACTTGGAAGGAGCTTGTTACCGAGCCATGACGGTATTCATCATTTGATTCAGGAATCAGTGTCTCTTGCTACATTTTATCTGTCAAATTTCTCTATCTCCCTTTTTCATTCCCCAACCTTAATTTCTTCAAACTTTTGCCTATAGGTCTCATCATCATGAAGTGAACTGAAAGAGGAGATAAATCCAAGCCATCCCCCTGGCCCTCTTCCCCACTCGATCCCTTCCTCGCCAGAATAAAAAAAAACAAGATAAAAGAAAAAAAACAAAATGCAAAATTGAAAAGACTGGGGTGTCATTTAGTTTCTCACATAATTTCACCGTCAAAAGACAATTGTTGGGTACTTGTTAATTATGAAGATTGAAGTTAAAAAAAGCAGAGAGAGAGAGAGAGAGAGAGAGAGAGAGAGAGAGAGAGAGAGAGAGAGAGAGAGAGAGAGAGTATTGGTGCAACTCATGGCAGGGCAACGTGTTGGGTTAATAGCAGGTCGCCCAAATTGAGTATGGAAACAGAGGGAGCATTTAGTGTATGAAGAAAGGAGTGCTAGGCGGAAATAAATTGGTATTTATCATCTGACGTAATACTCTCATTATTCTCAACCGTCTCAATTACTCATGCAATAAATTATTTTTATGGAAATTCAATCAACAGCCTTTATTTTCAATGCCCATAACTACTAAAGCCCCACACCACCTACTTTTTCTCTTCCTTTTTTCCTCATTCAAAATCCCCACAAAATCTACCCTCAAGTGCCTACTGCTAATGAAACACTGATTATAATCTAAAGGAACACTTAAAAGAAAGGAAAGAAAGCATAGAAAAGGGTGAACCCCAAGCCTTTTACATATGCAAAATAGGAAAGAAAACATGGAACTTGTGTACGTTAAAGCTTTGATACGAAAATTGTGTTGTGATCAACAACCCATTTTACATATATTCTACTACTAAAACATCATAGAAAAAAAAGCAGCAGGCTAGCTGCGTCTTGCTTAGAAATTCCTGGTCTTCTTGTTGGTGTCCTGCTGGAAGTCAAGCAGGCAGGTGCTCTTGCATTTTGGGCACTTTGGATCATCTTCAGACAGCATGACATACATCAAGCAGCGTGGGCACCCAACCAGGACCATAGAGGCCGCCTCCGGGCTGTTCGAGTAGCGCAGGGTCTGGTTCTGCTCCGCCTCGGAGCTCATCCGGTTCTCTAAGTTGGGCTCCGAGGAGATGCATGACGATGGCGGCGATGTCCCCGAAGACGATGATGAGAAATACGAAGATGGTGATGACAGTGAGAGCGAGTTGTTGTCACCGTTGAGGTCCTTTGGTGGCGACAGATTCAGCTTCAAGTCGAGCTTGGGGTTCACCCCTTGCTGCTTACCCTTCCTGTTCATGGTGCAAGCCTGGTTCTTTTTATAGTATAGACTTCCTGTCTGCATATCATCAACATACAAAATGGAAATCACAGAAATAAAAGCATAAGCATGTGACAAACTTATTTAAACCATAACATATACAGAAAACAAATAAAGCTATTGTAAAGACGTGCATGCATGTCTGTCTATCTAGTACATATATATATTTTTCTATATGTCCAACAAGTAGCGAAAACAAAAAGAACATAGAGAAGAAGAAGAAGAAAGCAGTGATCAAAAGAAGAAGAAAAGGAAGGTGAACCTTGAGATCAAGGAACTTGTGGCAGCCAAGAGGTAGAGGAGATCCCTGATCCAATTCCACACGCGAAGAAGCGGAATTTGAATCAAATAGCTCGAGGGTGACTGCAGAACTATGCCGGAACGCGTGGAGTGAGAACCCGGTGAGCTCGCTGTCTCTCCGGACCTCTAGTGCCATCAACAGGCGAGGTGTGGATGTGTATATATAACAAGTGGGCAGGGGGTGGGGGGTTGCTTGCTAGAAGGGAGAGGGAGAGGTGTATTCAAGTAGAGCCAAGAGTGATTGAATGGAATTGAAGGATTGGTAGAAGACGAGTGTAAATCACCCTGGAAAATGTATTAATTGTGGAAAAATCCCAAGATGTTTGCAGAAGGAAATTGCAGTAAATATTGCAATTACAGGTGCAGGCTGCCTTCATTCATTGCTCAGATAGTCGGTGAAACATCGAAGGCAAAACCAACTGATAATTTACACCATGCCTTTGATATTCTCCATATATCAAACAGGTTTATGCTAGAAATACATGTGTAGGGGATTGGGGTTATTCTTGGTTTCTTTGGGTCTGGTTGGGGTCTTTTGTGCTTTGTGCACAACTTGGGGCCTTGCCACATGAACATATATAGGGTAGGACACCGTTCCGTTCCGTTTCAAATTGGCCTGGTGTGATGTCGTGTGGGACACATCAATATCAATGAGGGACATTGAAAATGCTCCTTTTTTTTAGATGCTTAGGTCTACCATCTTTTTACTAGTCCTTTTCACATCCCCTTATTTAGGAGTTTTTCTTCCTCTCCAGATCCAACTGTGCTGCACCAAACCTACAACCTGCCCATTCACGCACACACACACACACACACAACACACACATGTACGCGCACATGTGCATGCACACACACGTACTGTCATACCCACCAACTTTTGCAAAATGTTGAAGAAAAGTAGCATTTGAGAAATTGCATTGGTCTGTTGTTTTAAGAGGAGTAAAAACCAAAGGGGTCATCGCTGTCATATGCACAAGTTGCCAATTATTTTAATTGGTCTCATTTTATTATCACCATATTCTCTTTCAGACTAACCACTAAGTCAGTAAATAAATTGACAAGAAAATAACGAATTTGTTAGTACCATTGGAAATGGAATACTATTCTGATCCATCTTTTTCTATACTCTCTAGGACTGATTTTCCACAATTGCTTGCCTGCAGAAAACATGTGGGGAGTAATTATCCTAAACTAAAGCAGAGAAAACAACCCGTCTATGAAACATAAGGAGGACCATAATAGAAAGCTCAGCCTTTCTGATGAATAATGATTAATCAGCACAGCTTCCATAAACTTATGATATTCTTTCAAATTATACTTTTTCATCCTTTATAACTTCAAATTACAGTTAATATCTTTAAAAAGCGCCAAGCACATGCTACAGTTTTTTTTTTCCAGTTGTGAACCAAGTAAAGTCTCTTTAAGGAGAATGATGCATCTCCCCGTAAATCTTGCTTGTAGTTGTTATCTTGATTTTTTCATTTTATTTCAAGTTGCTCATGGTAACATGGTGGCTTGATCATGTGATGCTTCGAGTCAATGCTTGAGCTGTAATGGTTATGGCTGTTTTTAATTTCCCCACCTCCTCCACCATTCAATGAAATCAATTCAAATATAATACATGCTCTTCTTGCCAATATGAGCCTTCATTTCCTATTATTATTGACCAACCCATTACAGCTACAAGGTTACATCACTACCGCCTTCCACCACCACCACCACCACCACCATGATGATGATGATTATCACCATCATCATGGAAGTGAAAAAATATGAATATATAGTAATGAGAAAATGTGTGCTTAAGTGCTAGTTATCTTTCTATGTAATAAATAGTGCTACGTCAGAGAAAGCTGGCCAGCGATAAAAGATTTAAAAAGGACAATGCGTTTAGTTGTGATATAAAGATAGATGAACTCATGAAGTTCGTTTCTTGATTGATAAATATCAATATAACATCAAAGAGAAAGTTGATGATTGTCGTCCTATTTCACTTGATGTGTTTCGTTTTAACGATAGTACACAGGATGTTCATGTTTGCCCCTTGTTTGGCCGATAATCTTTGGGTCCAACCAATATATATATATATATATATATATATATATATATATATATATATATATAGCACGTAGCAGAGACCCATTTTCGTATATGAGTAATGGGTTGGTGCTAAAAGAGTTTTTTCAGGCTTTTTTCATTTTATTTTTAAACTCTGACTGCACATATGTGATCTATGTACTTGATTTTATAGGGATCAGCTCTTGAAGCGTTTGATTCCAACACATGGGTGAGTTTTTATAAAGTTTTAAAAAATCAATGGTCGAAAAATATTTATATTTTTTTGAAGCTCCAAACATCATTTTTTCATAGAAAACACATGATCCCGGGGTAGATTCTTAGTAAATCAACCATGCCCAACACATTTATAGGGCCAGAACTGCATAAAAAGCACTGGAGAAGCTGAACAACCCATTTAGCATGTGGTTTAGCACCAAATGGATTTAGCATGGACCTATTTTAGTATATATATATATATATATATATATATATATATATATATATATATATATATATATATATATATATATATATATATATATATATATATATATATATATATATATATATATATATATATATATATATAATGAGTGGTAGCTGCTTAATCCCATCCTTGCATAATGAAACACACCCGTGCTAAGCGTTCATAGCACTCACATGATGGATGCTTAACTGTTTTTTGTGACAAAAAATTTTTAATGACACTTTTGAAGCAACACTAAAAACAGTATGGATAGCACACATCCCACTGCTGAGATATTAACGATGTTTTGAAGCATCGCTAAAACACTACAACAAAGCAGTAGATTAGCGATGACCACATTCCGTCGCTAATCCGTCGCTAACATGGTTAGCGACGGATTAGCGACAACGAGGCGACAATATGCTTACGTCGCGAATATTTCGACGCTAACTGGCGACAGAATTATTCCGTCGCCAGGTCCGTCGCTAATTGCGACGGAATAACGAGCGCTATATTCCGTCGCCAATCCGCCGGTACTAAACGGCGACCACGGCTTGGCAACGGATTTACTTCCGTCGCTATGCCGTCGCTAGATTAATATAAATAGTGATGGATGGTTCCGTCGCTAATCCGTCGCAAACATGAAAAAAAAGTAAAAAAAAATTATTTGAAAATTAAATACCGAGCAATTTCTATTTCCTGTATAATTTATACTTCCTGTAAATAAAAAACAAACCACACAAAAAATTTCATATAACAAGAATCTACAACAATTAATCGTTCCACCTTAAAATTAAGAAGTTTAATTATTTACAATTCAACAATTACAATTAGGAAACATAAAAAAAATAGAACTTCTTCAACACAGTCCTCTAATCATCGCCAAGATTTTGTGCGTCTTCTTGTTCATTGTCTTTATCTGTCCCTTCAGCTCCACTACGCTGATTATCGCTAGCAGCCTACACAAGAAAAGAACAGTCAGTATTGATAAACAAAATATAATGAAATAAATTACACACTATATGTGATTCTATCATGTGCTCATGTGTGATCTAAGGCAATAAAAAAACTCTATATGTGATTCTATCATGCTCATACGTGCTCTAAGGCAAACAAAAAGTTATATATATATATATATATATATATATATATATATATATATATATATATATATATATATATATATATATATATATATATATATATATATATATATATATATATATATATATATGTGATTCTATCATGCTCATATGTGTGCTAAGGCAGTCAAAAAATTAAATATGTGATTATAGCATGTTCATATGTGTTCTAAGGCATCTAGAAAAACTCTATATGTGATTCTACCATGCTCAGATGTGCTTTAAGGCAGGCAAAAAACTATATATGTGATTCGATCACGCTCGTATGTGTGTTAAGGCAGTAAAAAAATTGAATATGTGAATATAGCATGCTCATATGTGCTCTAAGGCAGGCAAAGCAAAAAATTTTATATGTGATTCTATCATAAATGATATATAACATGTTCATATGTGTTCTAAGGCAGTAAAAAAACTCTATATGTTATTATAGCATGCTCATATGTGTGCTAAGGCAGTCAAAAAACTGAATATGTGATTATAATATGCTCATATGTGTTCTTAGGCAGTCAAAAAACTGAATATGTGATTATAGCATGCTCATATGTGTTCTAATGCAGTAAAAAAAACTTTATATGTGATTATAGCATGCTCATATGTGCTCTAATGCAATAAAAAAACTCTATATGTTATTATAGCATGCTCATATGTGCTCTAAGGCAGTCAAAAAACTGAATATGTGATTATAACATGCTCATATGTGTTTTTAGGCAGGCAAAAAGTTATATATGTGATTCGATTATGCTCATATGTGTTCTAAGGCAGACAAAAAACTGAATATGTGATTATACCTAAGAGGAACCTGGAATCGAAGATCCCCTATCCTGAACAGCGGCCTTGATCTCATTTCGGAAAAAGGGGGCGACGGTGTATTAAAAGTAGTTATTCAGTGATTCATTAATGATCTCGTGTACATCATCACTGGAAAGAATAGTTGGCTGCTTGGAGCTTATGTCGGCGCAAGAAGTCGGTGAGCCTTAACTGGAAGAACCAATAACTGGTGAAGTGTTCATATTACTCCCAAACCCGAACACGCGACCTTTTTTGGGTTCACCTGCTGCAGTCACCCATGCTGTAGGATCAAATGATGGATGTTGAGTAGCGTCATCGCCATATCGCTCTACCATCTGTTGCTCATATGCCTCCTACAAAATAATGTTTAAAGTATTCATTAATAATTAATGATAACATTATGATAACTTGCATATATTGCAATGATTATTAATTGAATTAATACATACCGTTGTCGTTCTCGCCTTCTCTGATACGAAGACTCCCGTGGTCTTCCGTTTATGTGTTTCTACAAACACATCTTTATATGGTACACTGCCTCCTTTTTCTGCTTCCTGCGAAGTTAAATGACAAAAGATTTAGTACACAAGTTTGCAACAATACTTATAAAATTAATATTATATATTGATGAGTTACCATTTTCTTTAAGTGGCTCCCAAATGTCTTAGATCCATCTGTGTGTAGATGGGCTTCGAGCATCTTCGATCGATTTTGTGCAGCCTTCGCAGAGCGATTTCTAAATGCATCTCCCGCCCACTTATCGCACATTTCATCCCAGTAATCTCTCCTGATAGTAATAGGACCATGGCCCTTCCACAGTAATGGATCATCTACTACGCCAGATGCTTTTTTTGCTGCAGTCTTCATAGTGTGCAGTATGTCTGCAAATCGATTGGCAGCCACCTTCTGCCACACCTTCCTTGCATTATTTTCTTCCACCGTGGTTGCGAAGCGATTCGAAGCCTACAAATATTTTCAGTCATTCTATAGACATTGCTTAAATAAATTAACTATAAAACACATTAACTATGAGGAACAACTGTATACCATAAATGAGGACCGCAATCTGTCTAACACCTCCTTTGGGTACTCTTTCCATTGAGCGACTGGTCCTGGTAGATGTTGAAGAAGTGAATTCCTAATCTCCCGTACTAATTCTTGTGGCTCAAACCTCGTGCTGCACATGAATTGTTACACAGTAAATATCAATATAAAATATTTAAAAGATATGCAATAATTGAAAACAAAATACTTACGGTCGATTATCGATATACACTATTCGAATGAGTCTTCTTGTGCCAGCCTGAGAAGACCCTGTTTCCTATGTTGGCTGTTGACTTGTGTGATCAACTGGTGTAGGTGGGTCGTGTACAGGCGCAACATCATCTGTAAAAAAATACATTAGAAATTCTCAGAATGCGCATTTGAACTAATCAAGCATCCAATTAGTTATATGATATACCTATCACACGAGCCCGTGAAGATGAAGGCTAAGCCTGGCTACTACTGGATGAGCGACCACTATAACCTCCACGAACCATATTCTAACAAATAAAATATGTCATACAATACATTCAAATAATTCACATCAAGTATTACAATGCATTCAAGTCATTCACATCAAGCATTGCAATGCATTCAAATAATTCAAATCATTCACATCAAGTATTGCACTAATTCAAATAATTCGTTGCATAAATTATAATACATTCAGATAATTGAAATCATTCACATCAAGTATTACAATGCATTCGAATCATTCGTATCAAGTATTACAATACATTCAAATAAATTTTTTAATCATTCACACCAAGTATTGCAATACAACTCACATCAAGTATTACAATGCATTTAAATAGAGGTTTGTAGTATAAGATTTTGCTCACTAGTTTGAGAATTCTTCCTCGTCACTAGTTTGACTTTCTTCTTCTTCTTCTTCATTGTTTGCCCATCCACTTGGTACATTATTTGGATCACATTCCTCTATGAATGTTTCATTGGCCAATGGAGATATGACATGCATATCATGCGCAACATCGTGACCATAAGCGAAGTCATAGACATCATCTGATTGATAGTAATCACTGTCTTCAGCTAACTCATCTTCCTGTAACTGATCATACTCGGGGTATAGTTTGGATTTCACCTTGCAAACTGCCCACCATTCATTTCTATCTGACTTTTTTATACTCGGATATGAAGTATAATAAACTTGTTGAGCTTGCGAGGCTAATATGAATGGTTCATATGTTCCAAACCTGGATTTATGATTCACTTCCACAATGCCTGAAGTTTTGTCGAGTCTTGTTGCAGTTGGATCAAACCAATGACACTTGAATATCGTAACCTGTTATTCATGCCTAAGTAAGTCAACTCCATTATTTCCTCTATAACACCGTAGTAATCATGTTCATTTTCACCGTAGCTGCTACCCTTGACACACACGCCACTATTTATCGTTGATTTGTTTATACCGTAGTCTTTTATATGGAATCAATAACCATTTACGATATACCCGTTGTAGCATTGCACAACTTTGGTCGGACCATTTTCTAAATCACATATTCCTTGATCTTTAACATCACCATGGCGAACCTACGCACATACATAAACAATGATTGTGATCACGATCAATTAAGTAACTTAGTATTGTTTATAAGTACAAAATTTATGTTAGCTTCTTTACCAACTGTTTCAACCACTCCACAAACTTAGTTTCATGTTCTTTTTGTACTTCTGCATCAGTGAGATGTGAAACTTCGCTTTGCAACTCCAGATCAAATCGTCTGCAAACCACAAATACTTATATTACCGAGTCATGTATCCACATATAGAACATAAAAGGATTTATAATTGAGTTGCATATACATATACTTACTCGATGTATGAGTCGATCGCTGAGCAATTAAAAAGAATATAGATGTGTGCTGCATCTTGCTCTCGATCTGTCAATAGCCTTGATCGACAACTACCAAATGCATGCCCAAGTGGTTGAAATATCGACAGCTTGTCAGCTACAGTTACTTGTTCTCCATCATCGTTACGGGGCGGGCATGTGTAACGTGTTGGAATATGAGGTTCGAAGTAAATAGATGAGAAATTTGAAATCTCTTCTAAAGTGTACGCCTCACAAATAGAGCCTTCTACTCTTGCTTTATTACGAACTTTTTTTTTAGGTCGAACATGCATCTGACAAGAATATACATTTCAAATTTTAAATATCTGTCATTAAAGAGACAAATATAAAAAAACATATACCTTTCAAATGGGTACATCCATCGATATTGCACAAGGCCACCAACCCTTAGTTCATATGGCAGATGTATGATCAAATGTTCCATAACATTAAAAAATGCGGGCAGAAATATCTTTTCTAACAGACAAACAGTGGTGATGACAGAGTCCTCGAGATTCTTTACATCTGATACAACGACCTCCGATGCGCACAATGTTCTGAAAAATCCGCTCAACTCAGACAATACCTCCCATATAGGTTTGTCTAACATATCATGGAATGCTAGGGGTATCAATCGTTGCATAAAGATATGACAATCATGGCTCTTCAACCCATATAACTGTCCATCGTCAATCTTCACAGCCCGAGCAATGTTAGAGACATATCCATCTGGAAATCTCAGTTGTCTCAACCATTGACATACATGTTTTATTTGATCAGGTCCGAGCACGTACTTCACCTTTGGTTTCAGTACTTTGCCATTATACTCTTTGAGTTCCAATTCTGGTCTTTTACATATTAATTTTAAATCCATACGGGCCTTCGGATTATCCTTCATTTTTCCTTTAATATTCATTACTGTATTGAACACATTATCAAACACATTTTTCTCTACATGCATCACATCCAAATTATGTTTTATCAATAGGGTCGGCCAATATGGTAGTTCCCAAAAAATAGATTTTTTCGTCCAATTGTGATCCTTCCCAAATCCACGGAAGGGTGTAGGACTGCGGGCATCTGTTAATACATCTGGAAAGTATCGCAATCTTCTTAGAATCTCTATGCCGGACAATCTTGAGGATGGACCTTCCGTTTCAGTTGTGTCTGCTTTAAATGCATTCTTTTGACGTCGAAACGGATGATCGCTGGGTAGAAATCGACGATGGCACTCAAACCAGCAAGGCTTCCTTCCATGCCTCAATCTAAAAGCTTTGGAATCCTCCATGCAGTACGGACAAGCCAACCTCCCATGTGTGCTCCAACCAGATAACATACCATATGCAGGGAAGTCACTGATTGTCCATAGAACAACGACCTTCATGTTGAAATTTTGTTTTTTGTGGGCATCATACGTGGTAACACCGTCATCCCACAATACTTTTAATTCATCAATCAATGGCCTTAGATATACATCAAGATTTTGGCCAGGTGAGGTCGGACCAGGGATCAACAGAGACAAGAAAAGATTTGGACGTTTCATACACAAGCTTGGTGGAAGGTTGTATGGAGTTACAAATACTGGCCAGCATGAGTATGGAGTTGATCTACCCCCAAATGGATTAAATCCATCTGTACATAGACCGAGTCTAACATTTCACACTTCCATTGCGAAGTTCTGATGAGTACGATCAAAGTGCTTCCAAGCTTCAGCGTCAACAGGATGCATGATCTTGTTTTCATCGTGTCGAACTTTATTTGCATGCCATCTCATGTGTTTAGCTGTCCTTGAAGACATATACAATTGCTACAATCTAGGAGTGATAGGAAAGTAGCGGAGCAACTTGTATGAACCTTCCTTTGATCTCGTGCTACCATTGCCTCTTGTCTTTGGCTTGAACCGAGGATGCCCACATGACGGGCATGATATGTCATTTTCCTGCTCCTTGAAATACAACATGCAGTGATTTGGACAAACATCAATCTTTTTGTAACCCATACCTCGTTGACCATAACTTTCGCACGATAGAAATTTTGTGGCAATTTCTCATCTTTAGGCAACATACTCTTCACAATCATGCACAAACGTTCAAAACATGATTGACTCAAATTATACTCGGACTTCAAATTCATTAGTTGAAGAACTGCAGACAAGATAATGTGACTCTCATAACCATTCCAAAGTGGCTCATCAGCATCTCTAAGTAAATCATAAAATCTACTAGCTGCATCGTTTGGTGATTCTTCATCTATGGCAGTTCTTACATCACTAGAACTCATAGCAGAACCCAGTTCTGTTCCTGCGGCATCAAATATCAAATTCGTATATGGATTATCGTGCACCACATTCACCCGTGCATCAAAATCGTTTCTAAATTCTTCTCCATGAAACGTCCAGTTCTGATAATCACTCACAAAACCCTTCCTGTATAGGTGATGTCTAACGGCATGAGGTTCTACAAATCGATTATTCTTACAAATCTTGCAGGGACACCTAATCCGACCTGTGGGATCTACTATACTGACACTTGCCGTTGCAAATTCAATAAAACTGTCAACACCATCCATATATTCATGCGATAACTCATTGTCCACTATCCTACGGTACATCCATTCACGGTTTGCAGTCATTTTGTCGTATGATGTTGCGAATAGTATCCTAACCAGTTAAAAGAGAACCATCAGAATGCTATGATGAAGAAAATATCAAATTTATCATGCAATATATGATGTCATACAATCATAAGAATTATGATGCATGCATTGATAACTTAATATTTTCATGTGCAAACTATTCATGACACGATACATTCATTTGAAGCATGCTTTCAGTATACAATTTCACATGGTAGACATAATCAAATTGAAAGTAACTACATGTAAGCATGGATACAATCACATCAAACATTGCAATACATCGAAATAATTCATATCAAACAAATCTCAAACATGTACCTGCAGCAAACACACTTCAATATCCCTCTAACTACTACCATGCCTAGCATGGACTCCGTACTCCAAAAATAAGAACACTTTCATATTCATACATTAAAATCATGCTCAGCATGATCTCCGAACTCCAACAAAGCAGTCTTAGATATCAACAACTAAGTGAGTGTGTGAACAATAAAGTGTTACATTCAATAAATTAAATAACATGTGATGCGCTTGCATCACTTACTCACCACGGGTATTTACCCGATTTGCATTGTTTTTGTCACTTACTTACCACGGGTGGCGGGGCACAAGCGAGTTCCGTTGAGAAATCTGCACACAAAAAAATGATGTTTTAAAATGAAGTCACCATGAAAAAAAACTCACTCTAAACAAATGATTTATAAAGGTAACTATTTAGTTACAGAAGGTGAATCAAATACCATGAAAAAAATGGTATCTCACTCTAAACAAATGATTTATAAAGGTAACTATTTAGTTACAGGAGGTTCATAGATTTTGAAAACATTCATAAACATGATTTGCGAATGTCGTATTATATTTGCGAACGTACGTTGAAAAAACTAGTTAAAAGAGATTCACATATTTTAGGTGAAATTTGCAAAAATGATTTGCGACAATCATATCATATTTGCATACATACGATGAGAAATATAGTTAAAAGAGGTTTGCAGATTTTTGATGACATTCACAAACATGATTTGCGACAATCGTACCATATTTACAGTCGTACCTCAAGAGTGTTTATTTAAAAAAGGTTCACATTTTGAACGACATTCACAAAAATGATTTGCGACGATCATACCATATTGGTGGACATACGTTTTGGAGTATATGTTAACACATTTTGGGTGATGCAAAAAACTATTTGGGAAGGTCATACCATATTTTCGAGCATACGTCAAGAGTGCTTAATTAAAGAAGGTTTACATATTTTGTGTAATGTTCACAAAAATAATTTACGATAATCATACTATATTTAATTGCAAAATAAAAATATCTTAAAAAAGTCGAGAATAAGAGGATTTTGGCAAATTGTTAAAACATTTCAGAGAGAATGCACCATTTTGAAACACTTTATTGACCCCCGGACAAGGCAGGGGGTTGACCCCCGACCGGACACGGCAGGGGGTCGACCCCCTGCCGGACACGGCAGGGGGTTGACCCCCTGCCGGACAAGGCAGGGGGTTGACCCCCGGCCGGACACGGCAGGCGGTCGACCCCCTACCGGGGTTGACCCCCTGCCGGACACGGCGGGGGGTCAACCCCCGGCCGAACATGGCGAGGGGTCGACCCCCCCCCCCCCCCCCCGGCTGGACACGGCAGGGGGTCGACCCCCTACTAGGGTTGACCCCCGGCCGGACACGGCAGGGGGTCGACCCCCGGCCGGACACGGCAGGGGGTCGACCCCCTACCGGGGTCGACCGCCTGGCGGAGTCGACCCCCTGCCGGAAAACGCAGGGGGTCGACCCCCAATCCATTTAACGGTGAAATACCTGCGGTTGCTCCGGGCAGCAGCGGCGGCAGCGGAAGGTTGACGGAGATTGACTTTCGGCGAACGGTGGGGGCCGACAGAGAGGTTGACGGGATGTATAGGGCGGCCGAAGGAAGAGGGCGGCAGGAGGGAGAAGGCGGCGGGCGGGAGCAGCGAAAGGAGAAAGGAAAAAGAGGGCTGGGATTAGGGGTAATGCGACATTTAGCGACGGCTTAGCGACAGATTAATTCCGTTGCTAAGCCATCGTAATTCAAAAAACGAAAAAGGCGACAGAAAATATTCCGTCGCCTAGGCCGTCGCTATTTTGCGACGGAATTTTAGCCGTCGCAATTCCGTCGCTAACTGCCATATTTATTGCAACAAAATATTCTCTCGCACAATCCGTCGCTACGTAGCGACGAATTTTGCGAGGGAATATAATCTGTCGCTAGTTTCGTAAAATTCTCCAAATATAGCGACTGATTCATGTCTCTCGTTAATCCGTCGCTAAGTAGCGACAATATAACTCCGTCGCTAAATTCCGTCGCTAATCAACTGTTTTTTTGTAGTGAAAGACTATTTTTGCAACAAAAAAAAAGAACTAAGCATCCATCATCCAGTGCGATAGATGCTCAGCATGTGTGCGTTTCATTTAAGTACCTATGAATTAAGCAGCTACCACTCTCTCTCTCTCTCTCTATATATATATATAGGTTAATTTGACATTAAATTATTTGTGTGCAACATTAGATGAAATCAACTTTATGAAAATGACTAAAAACACTCTTAAAATAATAACATTTTTGAAGATGCAAGGTTACTTTTTGAGAAAAAAAAGATAACTTTATGAAGTTATTTTTTTGGAAAAGGCGTTTGACTTTTCAACTCCCTCCAAATTCAAAAGACCT
Source organism: Nuphar pumila (assembly GCF_984573655.1). NCBI lineage: Eukaryota > Viridiplantae > Streptophyta > Magnoliopsida > Nymphaeales > Nymphaeaceae > Nuphar > Nuphar pumila. The sequence goes on from NC_143250.1 coordinate 135,249,264, forward strand.
ATAATGCTAAAAAAGTAAGTATGAATTTTAAAAATACATTTTAAGGGCATTTTAGCTATTTTAATAAGGTTAAATTAATTAAATATTAAAACAATTAGTTTAATATATATATATATATATATATATATATATATATATATATATATATATATATATATATATATATATATATATATATACACGCTTACATCACTTACTCACCACTGGTATTTACCCGATTTGCATTATTTTTGACACTTACTTACCACAGGTGGCTGAGCACGAGCTGGTTCTGTTGAAAAATCTGCACAAAAAAACACTGTTTTAAAATGAAGTCACCACGAAAAAAAAAACTGTTCTGGCAAGGGGTCGACTCCCCTGCTGTTCCGGCAGGGGGTCGACCCCCTTACGGAACATAGGGGGTTAACCCCCTTACGAAACGTAGGGAGTTAACTGACCCCCTGTTCGGGCAGGGGGTCGACCCCCAGCCTTTTCGCCAGTGAGTCGACCCCCTGCCGGAACAGCAGGGGGTCGCCCCCCTGCCTGAGCAGGAAAGGCTTGACCCCCTGCCTGTTACGGCAGGTGGTTAAACCCCCTTTCGGGGTCAACCCCCTGTCGGAAACGCAGGGGGTTAACCCCCTGCCGGAAACAGAAGGGGGTTAACCCTCTGCCGGAAATGACAAGGGGGGGGGCGTCCTTTACCTTTCTTTGGGCGGCGGGGCCGGCGAATGATGGGAGTGGGACCGACGAACGACAGGAGCAGCGAAAGAAGAAAAGGAAAAGCTGTCTGGGATTAGGGTTATTCGAAACTTAGCGACGGATTTAATCCGTTGCTAAGCCCACGTAAATCAAATTTACGAAACCAACGACGGATGATACGCCGTTGCCAAGTCCATCGCTACTTAGCGACAGACTAAGGTTTGTCGCAAGAGTCGTCGGTAAATCGTGCAGACGTAACGACAAAATAGTATGTCGCAAAATCCGTCGCAAAATAGCGACAGACTGGGCGGCGGACTATATTCCGTCGCTGGTTTCGTATGCTTCATGGATTATAGCGACGGATGTTTTTCGCTCGTTAATCCGTCGCTAACTAGCGACAGAAATATTCCGTCGCTACCGTCCGTCGCTGACAACGTGTTTTCTTGTAGTGTTACATGTTAGGTGCTAAATGAGTTTTTCTGTCTTTTTCATTTTATTTATAAATTCTGACCATAAGGATGTGATCTATGTACTTGATTTTATAGGGATCAACTCTTGAAGCGTTTGATTCCGACACATGGATGGGTTTCTATAAGGTTCAAAAAATCAATGGTTCAAAATCTTTGTAAATTTTTGAGGCTCCAAATATCATTTTTTTTATTGAAAACACATGATCTAGGTGTGGATTCCTCATAAATCAACCATGCCCAACACATTTATGGGGTCAAAACTGCAAAAAATACCGAAGGGGCGGAAAAACCCATTTAGCACCTAACATGTGAGCAACTACCAGTTTTTCTCTCCCTCTCTCTCTATATTCTGCTACTGAACATCCATATAACTTGTGGTGGTAGGCTCTTGATTTACATATATCTAGTTTTTAAAATAAAAAAACTAAACTTTGAGGCACGCTTAGAATGATTTGTTTATTTCAGCCATTTCTTCGTGAATTGTGAACCATTGATTTTTCACTATCTTGAAAATTAAATTTGATGATGCATTAGGGTGACTAAACCTACTAACACGCTGAATAAATCATGTTAAGCATATCCGCATGGTTAGAAACTAACATTTGGTGGCTAGACACAAACAGGGTGTACGACTAGTATATATATATATATATTCGTGTAAGTTGGAAAATTAACTATAAGACTTTTTCACTTGAATCAAATGTCAGACATCCGAGCAAGCTATCACATTACAAAAAGTACCACAACCAAGATGCTGTTTGGAATGTTCACAATTTGCTGAGAGTTGTCAAAGTTAAGCCACGATTGGACATTATCGTTACAAGTGATATTGGGGCTTGGTAGGAGCAGTTAGTGCAGGTCACAAGTTCAAATCCTAATGGTATGGTTGTATAACTGGTGGGGTCTGCCTAACCCCCCCAGCTTGCCTATCAAAAAAAAGTTATTGATAGACTTTTTCATTTGATGGCGAGGAACCCTCACCGAAGCTAGGAAAACCTCGGGTGGGACCCCACAACTACCCTACCTTACAGTGGCCTACCTCTGAAACTATTGTTAGACTTTTCGGTCACCTTAATTTGGAGAGCTTTGGTGGGTGAAATACAACAGTGGAAATAGAAAAAGAACTGTTCTTAGCCGCAGCTGATTTTTCTTCTGGTAAAAAAAAAGTAGGTGCTTCCAGTAGCACACTCAACTTTATTATTTTCTATTTTCATTTGCATCACGAATACGTATAAACCAGTAAACTGCCCTCTTAAAAGTCTAAATTAAACCATATCAACTATATAAGGTTCTTAAAGTTCAAACCCTCCAAAGTCAATACTTATTTAAAAAAATAAAAGTTTGTGTATGTTTCTTAATTAGGAGTAAGTTCATCTTTTACTCATTGACCTTCATTATATTAATTTTCTAGTTTTTTTAAATGCTAACCAAATTCATCTCCCAATTTCTAGCCTAACTAGACCCCTAATAAAGGAGGAAGATGATTAGGTATTTTAAAATGTCAAGGAATCGAAGCTTAACAAGAAGGTCAGGAAAACCAGAGAAGATAGGACGAATCCAGTTCATGTTCATGTCCATGTCCATGTTCGGCCACTTGAGCATAACCATGAAATATACATCTGAGAGGATGTGTGCAATCAGCGAAGTAGTTCTTGTTTACGTGGTATATTTAATGAATTTTAAATGATGAATATATTGTCTCTTGCCGATCCGTGACAAATATTGCGAGATTTATAAAAATGTTGCTAATATATCCCAAGAAATTGCCTGAAAGTTTAAAACGGCAATTTCTTGCCAGATTTTCAAACCATGACAAATATCGTGATATTTATATTTTTAAAAGATATTTATCGTGAAAACCTCCGATATTTTTATTTTTAAATGTGTTTTATTTATATTTTCTTATACAAATTGTTTTTTTATTTATTTTTTATTCCTAAGATTTTGCCGAAAAAACATTAGCTTTATGAAAAATTTCAAAATCTCCCAAGTTTTTGAAGGAAAGTGTAAATGATATTAAAGAAAAATATACAACATACGACGAGAAGTCCTCAAGAATACAGGGATGAGGTAATGGTTTATGGACCCAAACTCACAATGACATGCAACCCAACCGAGCAGAGATCCAGGGAGACCAGCTATGTGCCATGGTTATTTAAAACTATCTGAATCAGGATGACCTGACCTGGTTTGGAGAGACATTTCTTCTCCTATCAGTTTTGCAGAATTTTATCTAATTTTCTTTCAACACCTGCCCATAAAGATGCAGCCTCTCTACCCTGGTTTGCGAAAAAATCCAGATAATCAATGGAAAAAGGTATAGAACGACACCTGAACACATGCTCAGCGAAGGCGATCACCCTCGATAGGGAGTTGAGCATGGCCAATTTGCATTCTTCTTCCGATATCGAAAGGCCGAACACCCTTTCAAAGACCTTGAGCAAAGTTCATGCGCGGGCGATCTATGGCCGCGACGCTTCGCCAAAGAGGAGAACGTCATTCGTGAATTGCAACATGGTGAAGTTCTCCAAGCCAGTAAGGTCCAAGTCAGACAGAAAGCCAGTTGAAACCGCCTTCCTAAACAAAGCATTGAGGGCCTCACCAACGATATTAAATAGCATGGGGGAGAGAGGGCATCCTTGTCGAAGTCCCCTACGTACCCATGTTAAAATGTTTACCTCTTTCTCCGTTGATGGATACAACAATTTGTGCATTAGTGACCAGTTCAAGCACCCATCCAATTAACCTCTTCCTGAAGCCCATCTATGCCATGGTTGCTTTAAGGAACACCCAGTTGATGGAGTCAAATGCTTTGAAGAAATCGATCTTAAGTAAGAAGTAGGCCTTCTTTCTCTTGCATAGGGAGTCCACTTCATTTGCAACAAGCCGACAATCATGTATCTTCCTCTCCGGCAGGAAGGCAGGCAAAATTATACTTATGAGATCCTCTTTCATCCAGTGCTAATAGTTTGGCGAGTAGCTTGTAGGGGGTCCCCAACAGGGATATCAGTTTGGACCTGGTTAAGTTTTGTGCGTTATCTGTTGAGGGCGTCCGGAATCGCCTCCCCTGTGACAGGGCAAAACCAGAGAAACTGTTATGTAAAACAGTAAAACACAAGGGAAGTGTTGTGTACCTGAGGCAGCCATTGTCGACTGCTATTGACGGAGGTGGGGTTCGACTGGAGCGGAGGAAATCGTTGTCAGAGGATGATGGTCGTCTAGGACAAAAGGGTTATCTCCGCTCAGTCGGGCTGCAGCCACCACGAGCGCAGACTCCCTTAGGCAGTCGGTGAGTAGACCTCTTCCTTCTTGATGAAAATTGACTGTATGGAGAGGTAAGAACTTGGAAGAAAACTCTCTCTCTCTCTCTCTTGATTTCCCTGTATTTTCCCTTAATGAGGGTCACTCATGATACCCTCTTATATAAGGCATAGGTGGGGAACGGTTTGCGTAACCGTTCCCCCTTGATCCTATGCAAGTTTATCGAAAGAGATCATCCCTGATGTGGGGGATGAATCCACATCGTGGATAACCACCACGTAAATCATGGTGGTTAATCTAACATTCTCCCACTTGATCCGATGATAAACCTTTTAACCAAAAAACCTTATGGGAATAACTTGATGAATAGAATGGCCTTTTTATTCTATTTTATAGGTCCTTAGTTGAATCTCTAATCCTTATGAGATTAACAACAAAAATAATGAAAATCATGAACTGAAAGTGATCACTTTATTTATATGTATATGTCAAAAAGAGTTTAACAAACTCATCCTCATTACATGTTCAGAATATAATCTCGGTGCTAGCCCTTTAGTAAGAGGATCAACGATCATCTCTTTGGTACCAATATTAACAATATGTACTAAATGATTCTCTGTTTTTTCTTTAACAATAAAATACTTCAATTTCATATGCTTACATGATGTAGTACTTTTGTTGTTGTTCGAAAATGACACCGCAACTTCATTATCACAGCAGATCTCCAGTGACTTCTCAATAGAATCAACCACCTTTAACTGTGATATGAAGTTCTTTAATCATATAGCCTGCGACGTAGCCTCGTACAATGCTATGAATTCTGCCTCCATGGTGTGGGTAGCAGTGGTTGTTTGCTTCACACTCCTCCAAGAGTTCGCGCCCCCAACAAGTAAGAAGATGTACCCAGTAGTAAATTTTCTACTATTAAGGCATCCTCCTAAGTCCGCATCTGAGTAGCTAATGACCTCGAGGTGATTAACTTTATGATACATTAATATATAGTCTTTTGTCTCTTGCAAGTACCACAAGACTTTCTTGGCAGCCTTCCAATGGGGTAAACCTGGGTTAGACTGAAATCTGTCAAGCACCTCTACTGCAAAAGAAATATCTGGTCGAGAAGATGTCTGCGCGTACTGCAAGCTGTCAAACATCTGTTCACATGGACAAGCAAAGGATGAAGACCATCACTATCCAAAATGCCATTGCTTTTGTGGTTGGCATGGATAATGGAACAACCTAGCTTACTGATGCCTAAGTTGCTCATTTTTATCTCACGTTTTGCTTCAACTTTATCATTCTCAAGTGGTGAAAGCCAAAATTTCACTGATCCCAATCACTCGTGGTCAAGAGAACCTATAAGAAAGAAATGCCAAAGTACTAAACAAAAAATTATGTTGAACCACAAAATCACAATAACTGGAAGAAAGAAAAGAGGATTCAACAACCACAAAATCACAATCATTCATGTTGTATGATAGAAATCTAAACGTTAGAATTGTATTGTTTTGCCTATATAAATATGCATTGTAGGTGCATAGCTGAACTAATTGCGTGATGCTTAGTGCTAAGCATCGCATGTGACTAAAAGATGTCATCTAAAAAGAAGAAAAAAAAAGAATGTAAATGCAAACGCATGCAAATCAGGTAAATACCCGTGGTAAGTAAGTGGTGCAAGCGCACCACAAGTTATTTACTTTCTTGGATGCAACACTTTTCTGCTCACTGATCATGCATATAATTCAAGGTTTATTAACATTTAAATATGCATGATTTTATAAAATAATGTTTCAAAAACCCAATTTTATGTTAGTTTTCGAGTAAATGTGCTAAAATGATTTAAAAATAGAAAATGCATGAAAAATAGTGTTATTTTACATTTTTATACATATTTTAGTTTTTTTTTATATTCGTAGTAGTTTAGTGTTAGTTTTCAATGAAAAATAAAATAAAAAAATAAAATTAGAGAAAATAGTTTTATATTCATTTTTAGAAAAGAAAAAATATATAGTTAGATTAGTTTTTGAAGTTTCTTTATAAATAAATAGTTTTGTTTTTGAAAATTTTCATAATAAACCGATTTATACGGTGTTCTTGACTTTTAAAAAAAAAAAATAATAATAAAATAAAAAATAATAAAAACAAACCATTATATGGTTTGTAATTTGTAAAAATTAATGGAAAACTAAAAAAAAATAATAAATAATAAAAATACAAACCAAACCGGTTTGCATTTGATTTTTAAACTAAAATAAATAAAAAAAATATAATAAATCAAACCGGTTCAAACCGGTTTGCAATTTTAAAAATAAAAAAAAAAAATATAATAAGTAACCGGCTTGAACCGGTTTGTATTGGTTTCAAACCGGTTCCAGCCGGTTTGGGGTTTTTAAAACCCCCAAAATCGAAAAAAAACAGGCGCGCCTCATTCCATTCACGCCTGAAGCTTTCTTTCCCCTTTTTCCCTCTAATTCCTCTCTTCTCTCCTCCCTCCACCCTTGCCGGTGGATCTCATTTTCCCTAATTTCTATTTCTTCCTCTTTCTCTATCTACACTCCAGCCGGCGGCATTGGTGGAAGATCCTCATTCCGGCGACAGGTGGTGGAGGCCGCCACCTCTTCTTCAGCTTCTTCTTCATCACGCAGCAGCAGCAGCCGATCATCCTCATCCGATAGCAAGGAATTTTCCAGTCGATTGCGGCGCCTGAAGTGGAAGCCACATCTTTTTCCGGTAAGTCATTCTACTTCTTCTTCTTCCTCTTCTTCTTTCGATCTCTTTTTCTTCATTTTTCCTCTGATTCTTCTTCTTCGTTTTTTTTTTATTTCTTTTTCATCCGATCAATACTTCTTCTTCTTCTTCTTCTTCTTCAGAGTCATCTTAGTCTTCTTCTGATATTCTGTTGTTTCTTCTTATTCTATTGATTCTATATAAAACAGAGTAAATAAATAAAAAAAAAAAAAAAAAAACAAGAAAAACAAAAAGAAAAAAATCTCGATCATTGTTATTTTCCTATTTTGAGTTCTATTTCTTGATTTTTCGTTAGTTTTCTTTGTGTAATATGTAATTCTGATCTTATGTTTTCTTTAATTCAATATGATTTTTAGTTACGTGTGTGTTGATCTCAATTTCTTTGTTTTCTTTTTACATTCATTTCATGTTTGTCATTTCCTGTTTTGAATACATTCATACAGTTTAGTGTTCATATTCAATTTCATGTTAGTTTACATTCTGATTTTCTGAAATTTTTTTCCATTTTGTTTCCTGTTTACAATTCAATTCTTGTTTTTCATCATTTCAATGCTAGATAATTTTCTTTATGTCATTTTCTTGCTTTAAAACAGTAATTTCCTGTGTTTCTTTACATTTTCATTTCTAGTTTTATTACACATTCAGTTCTCATCAATTTTTTTTAGTCATTTTTCTGTTTTCTTCATTCTCAGCTCGTGTTTTCCTATTTTTCATCACATTAATTCTTGTTTTGCTTAATTTCCAAGTTCAATCAGTATGTAGTGTAGTGTGTTTGATGTATAGCATTTAATATTTTTACATTACATTAGCATTACAAATTTTCAATACTTGTTACTTAGTTGTTTGCCTATAATATAAGTTCTTTACTTAGTATTATCATTTTATAGATTTTACTTCAATTTTTAGATTTACATTTTGCATAACATACATATTAGTATCTTGTACTGCTCGTGTTCTGTTAATTTGTGCAGGATAGCACAAGACTGGAGCGGAATTGATTACGTGACATGAAGTACGAAGAATAAAGCTTTCTTTTTACTTTTCAGTTTAGAATTAGGAATTTGATTCTGGGTTTGTAAATATTGCACTTTACGCCCTCTGCGAAGGGTATTCATTTGTTGTAATAGTTAGTTGTTTTACTTTTCTCAAACATTTTACATTTCAATAATTCGGCAATAAAGAATAGTTTAGATTTGTGTACTTGAATACGAAATATTCTCGTTCCCTGAGTTCGACCCGGTCTCATCCACTAGTGAGAACCGGTTTTTATTATTTGATGTCTGGTTTTCACATGTTTTACATTTAAAAATCTTTTCAAAATTACAACGATTTAAAAGAAGACATCAAATTTTTGGCGCCGTTGCCGGGGAACGGCGTAATATTAGTATTCACTTTATTGCCTAGTGTTTGCTGTGCAATTAGGTTTATAACCACGTATGTGCATATCTTAGAGAAGAGCTTACTTTTCTGCACAGCCCACCTATTAGGGTTCCCTTAGAGGTGACTGTGTACGATTGGTACCGTACACATAGATTTTATATTTCTTTGCATAATCTCTGTTATGTGTAACTGCGTGGTGGTTGTTTAGTTTTTGTTATTTTTAGTTTACTCGCTTTGTGGTTTGCGTGGTTTGGCCGCTTAGTGCGTTAGTTAGGTAGAAAACCCAAAGTTAGGACGTAAGCTACATCGGTCTACTCTAAGGTGTATGCAAGGGCGACGCTCACTTGACCCTGAGCTGGTAGAGCCGATTGAGGACCCCGAGTCCCTTATTAGGAGAGCCCAGAGATCTGCGACCATGGCTGAGAATCAGCAGATTACTCGTCCCCTTAGGGAGTACTTCATGCCTAACACCTATACTCCCGCCTCCTGCATCACAAGACCTGATGTAGGAGCAAATCAATTTGAGATTAAGGCCAGTGTAATCCAAATGTTACCTTCATTTTATGGCCTTAGCAATGAAGATCCATATCGTCATCTCGACGAATTCTTAGAGATTTGCTCTACAGTGAGAATAAACAACTTTGGAGATGATGCTATGAGGTTGACCCTGTTTCCCTTCTCTCTGAAGGATAAAGCCAAACACTGGCTGAAGGCATTAGATACAGTTAGAATTACCACGTGGGAACATATGCAAAGAGAATTTTTAAAAAAATATTTCCCAATCGGTAAGACGAATCAGTATCGAAAAGCCATCACCAGTTTTACGCAAATAGAAGGGGAACTGTTTCATGAGACTTGGGAGAGGATGAAGGATCTTCTCCGCAAGTGTCCCCACCACCAGGTGCCTCGATGGCAACTGGTGCAATATTTCTATGACGGTCTTACTGAGAAGAATCGTCAAATGGTTGATGCTGCATGTGGGGGCACTTTCATGCTCAAGAGTGAGGATGAAGCATGGTTGCTCTTTGAGACATTAAGCGAGAATTCGATGCACCACGCGACAGCTTCACGGTCTGATAGAGTTACACCTGTACATGATAGTGCTAAGAAGGCAGGTATTTTCGAAATAGGGATGAACCTTGAGTTAAGCAACAAGGTAGACCAACTATCCCAGAAATTAGATCAATTATTGTTGGGTCCCTCTCCTGCCATGCAGGTGTGTGCGTTGTGTGCGAGTCCTGCACACCATGTTCTCCAATGTCCAGTTGCGCCACAGTATCCTGAGTTTGTCCAAGAGCAAGCTCAGATAGCTCAAAACTTCGCTAGGCCCGCACCCAATCCATTTGCCAATACTTACAACCCGGGCTGGCGAAACCATCCAAATTTCTCATGGCGTAACTCACAGGCTCAAGCCCCTAACCCTTCCCATAGTCAATCCAGACAAGGTGGTTATACACCTGGATTTCAAAGATCCAATGACCCTCCAACCCAACCTGCTTATACTCAACCCCATTTTCAGGAGCCTTCATCTAGTCAATCTTTTGAGGATAAGATTTTGCAAGCTTTAAGCTCACATACCCAGTCGATTGCAAAGTTAGAAACTCAAATGGGGCAGCTCGCTGAAGCACTTAGCAGGAGAACTGAGGGAGCATTGCCTAGTCAGCCTATAGTTAACCCTAGGGGTAAAGAACCTCTGCAGAGTTTGCATATGACAGATACACATCAAGAGCAAGCTCAGGCAGTAGTAACCCTTAGAAGTGGGAAGCAGTACCATTCGAGGGAGGCTGCAGAAGAAAGAGAGAAGATAAGTAAGAAGCAGCCTGTCCCTAATGTTGTACCTCAGGAAAGCGAGAAGGTTCTTCCATTTGAGCCTTCCACAACCCATATTCCTAAAGCCCCCTTTCCTGAGGCGTTAGAGAAACCGAGAGCATTAGGTAAGTCGGGAGTAAACATGCAAGAGATGCTTGAGATATTCAAGCACGTCCATATAAACCTTTCCTTACTGGATGCCATCCAGCAAGTCCCTGCATATGCAAAGTTCCTCAAAGAGCTTTGTACGCAAAAAAGGAAGTTGAGGTCCCATGCGCAGAAAAAAATATATTTGACGGAGCAAATCAGTGCAGTATTGCAACACCAGACTCCACCCAAACTTAAGGACCCAGGGACCCCTATCATATCATGTGTCATAGGAAACATTACTGTTGAGCGTGCTTTGCTTGACCTTGGGGCAAGTGTTAACATTTTGCCGGGTTTCTTCTATGACAAATTTGGATTGAAAGAGATGAAATCCACACCTATGACGCTTCAATTAGCGGATAGATCGATTAAGGTCCCAAGAGGGATACTTGAAGATGTATTAGTCAAGGTGGAGGATTGTTATTTCCCTGTCGACTTCGTGATATTAGATATGGAGGGAGTTGATAGCACCAGACAAACTCCTATTATTCTTGGTCGCCCTTTCCTAGCTACCGCCAATGCGTGCATCAATTGCCGCACTGGTGAAATGGATGTTTCATTTGGAAATAGGAAAATGAGGATGAACATTTTTTGTGCATCGATGGAGTCTGATACTGAAGAAGCTTCTTTTGAGGTTGATATCATTCAAGATATTATAGAAGCTGAACATGATTGGTTGTTGAGTGATCCACCTCAAGAGGAGATTGATGAATCATTCAAAGAGGATCGTCTTGATATGATAGATAGTGAGGCAGATAATGTCAGTGGGATTTGGCATCCTGAACCACTTCCAGAATTAGCTGAGAAGCCCGCAAAGCTATCAATAGAGAGTCCCCCAGAGTTGGAGTTGAAGCCTTTACCAGCTTCTCTCAAATATGTTTTTTTAGGAAAAGAGCAGACTCTCCCAGTTATTATTTCTGCAAACCTGACAGATTCACAGGAGCATCAGTTGTTACAGGTTTTGCATGAGCACAAGGAAGCTATTGGATGGTCTGTGGCGGATTTAAAGGGGATTGACCCCTCCTTTTGTATGCATCGGATCATTATGGATGAGGGAGCTAAACCCTCAAGAGAATCACAAAGGAGATTAAATCCTCACATGAAAGAAGTGGTGAAGAAGGAAGTAGTTAAATTGCTAGATGCTGGGATTATTTATCCTATCTCCGATAGTCAGTGGGTGAGTCCTACCCAGGTTGTTCCCAAAAAGTCTGGGCTCACTGTGGAAAAGAATGAGAAAGGAGAGAGCATTCCCATGAGGATTACTACGGGATGGCGAGTATGTATTGACTATAGGAAGTTGAACAGTGCAACTAGGAAAGATCATTTCCCGTTACCGTTCATCGACCAAATTTTAGAAAGACTTGCAGGCCAGCAATATTATTGCTTTTTAGATGGATATTCCGGATATAACCAGGTGGCCGTTCATCCCGAGGATCAGGATAAGACGACATTTACCTGTCCCTATGGTACATTTGCATATAGGAGGATGCCGTTTGGGCTTTGTAATGCTCCGGCTACATTTCAGAGATGTATGATGGCGATTTTCTCTGACATGATGGATGATGTCCTTGAGATCTTCATGGACGATTTCTCGGTTTATGGCTCTTCTTTTGATAATTGTCTCCAAAAATTATCTCGTGTACTTCAGCGCTGTAGGGAGACAAATCTAGTGTTGAGTTGGGAAAAGAGTCATTTCATGGTACAACAGGGGATTGTTCTTGGACATATTGTGTCTGAGAAAGGTATTGAGGTTGATAAGGCCAAAGTGGAGACCATTGTCAAATTAGCTCCACCGACCTCTGTGAGGCAAGTGCGTTCATTTTTAGGGCATGCAGGTTTCTATAGACGGTTCATTAAGGATTTTAGTCAGATTTCTAGACCGTTGTGTAACCTGTTGTCAAAAGATCAGTCGTTTGTATTTGATGATGCCTGTCTGAAGGCATTTTTAGCCCTAAAGGAAGCATTGACCACTGCTCCTATTCTCAGATCTCCTGAGTGGTCAGTGCCTTTTGAGATTATGTGTGACGTTTCAGATTATGCGGTTGGAGCTATTTTAGGACAGAAAATTGAGAAACGATCTCATGTTATTCATTATGCTAGTAGGACTCTTTCTGACACACAAATGCATTATACTACCACTGAGAAGGAGTTACTAGCCGTTGTATTTGCACTTGAGAAGTTTCGATCATATTTGTTAGGCTCCAAAGTTATCATTTACTCAGATCATACTGCATTAAGATATTTGATGAGTAAAAAGGATGCTAAACCGCGTCTCATTCGTTGGATTCTTCTGTTACAAGAATTTGATATTGAGATTCGAGATAAGAGTGGATGTAAGAATCTTGTAGCAGATCATCTGTCTAGACTGACTATAGATTCATCTATTGATCAAGGACAGATTGTTGATTCTTTTCCGGATGAGCAGTTATTTCATGTCAAGCGTTTACCTTGGTTCGCGGATATTGTAAATTTTCTGGTTACTAGAGAGTATCCTGCGCACTGGAACCGGAATGAAAAAGATAGATTTTTTGCGCAGGTGAAACATTATTTTTGGGATGAACCAGAATTATTTAGATCTTGCCCGGACCAGATGATTCGGAGATGCGTGCCCGAAGAAGAGTATCATTCCATTTTATCCTTTTGTCATTCTTTAGCTTGTGGAGGTCATTTTTCTAGTCGGAAGACCGCTGCAAAGGTCCTTCAGTCTGGATTTTGGTGGCCCACACTTCATAGAGATGCTCACGAATTCTGTAGGAAGTGTTTGCGATGTCAGCAAACAGGTCGCATTACCAAGCGCGACATGATGCCCCTTTTACCTATTCTGATTGTGGAAATTTTTGATGTTTGGGGCATTGATTTCATGGGTCCTTTTCCGCCATCATTTGGATTTACATATATTTTAGTGGCGGTTGATTATGTTTCAAAATGGGTCGAGGCTGTGGCCACCCGGACCAACGATCATAAAGAGGTGCTTCGGTTTATTAAGCACAACATTTTTAGTCGGTTCGGAGTTCCTAGAGCGATCATCAGTGATGGTGGGACGCATTTTCGTAATGTGCAGGTATCTTCCTTACTTAGGAAATATTCTGTGCATCATCGGATTGCTACACCTTACCACCCACAAACCAGTGGCCAAGTTGAGGTATCTAACAGGGAGATAAAAAGGATTCTTGAAAAGACAGTCAGACCAGACCGCAAGGATTGGTCTCAGCGCCTTGATGATGCCTTGTGGGCTTATAGGACTGCTTTCAAGACCCCGATTGGTATGTCACCATTTCGATTAGTTTTCGGTAAACCTTGCCATCTTCCTGTTGAGTTAGAACATCGAGCATATTGGGCTATAAAAAAATTCGATTTTAACATGACCCAAGCTGGAGTTGAGAGAAAATTACAGTTGAGTGAGCTAGAGGAATTGCGTAATGAAGCCTATGAGAGTGCAAAGATTTACAAAGCTCGAACTAAGCATTTTCATGATCGATATATTGTTAGGAAACAGTTCGAGCCTGGGCAAAAGGTATGGCTTTATCATTCACGTCTTCATCTTTTTCCAGGTAAGTTGAAGTCAAGATGGAATGGTCCATTTGTTGTGCATAGGGTGTTTCCATATGGAGCGATAGATCTTTTTGACCCTCGTACGGGTGCTATTTTTAAAGTAAATGGGCAAAGGCTAAAGCCTTATATCTCAGATATTGTGACAGGACAAGACATTGAGGATGTTGATCTTTTAGAAGTTTAGGACTCACACAGGTTTGTATATATTTTAAAAAAAAAAAAAAATTTTTTTAAATATTCATAGAAAAACAATTTTTTAAGAGTACTTTCATATAGTTCATGTGCATAATTCATAAACCATAATCATGGTAGGCATATTTTCACATTTTAGATTTCATTGAGTTTACTTTCTTTCCCTCATTGATTTTATCTCATGTGCATTTACTTAGTTTCACATAAGCATGGGGGAATGCCACTGGGACAGTGTAATTCAAGCATGGGGGAGGGTGTAGTAGATCACCAGAATATTTTTGTCTACGTTCTTGCACATGTTTACACATCTCTCATAAAAAGTAGATTTTTAAAGAAAGAGTTTGAACTTATATGAATGTTATTTCAAATCTGATGTTTTTAGAGGATTTTTAAGCCCCACGAAAAGTTTTTCTGACATAGATCTAAAAATTATGGTTGTTTATGTGGATTTCGAGGAAATGATGATAGATACATGTTAGAATTTATTTTGAGTCATAAATATGAATATGCACAGTTCTATTTTTGAAAAACTAAGCAAATGAACAAAAGCATAAAAATGAGCTCAAAAAAGTGAGAAAAAGCATGCGTTAGGTTGTTTGGATAATTCCACAATCCTTAATAGATGGAACTTAGATGTAAGTTGAAACTTTTAAGTCCATTTGCATAAGGGAGAGTGGAAAACTTCGTGATCCTAAGTAACTGAGAACAGATACAAGTTGAAATGTTTGACTCTCATGTTATAAGGGTGAATGAAGGAAGTCACTTTTATGTCTTAGTTGATATCTTTTGGTATGAAGAAAAATATATATATATAGAAGATATTGACATTGCACAAGGTATAAAAGCAGACCACACGCAAGCTATAAGAGAAAAATAAGTGCGCAAAAAGAAAAAGCGTGAAAAGAAAAAAAGAAAGGAAAGAGCTTAAAAAGAAAAGTTCAATGCTTAGAATTGTGATTGAGAAAACCCGTGCAGAAAACATATGAGTGAGGATAAGTAAATAATAATATGTTTTTATTGGATTTTCCAAGAATAAAACATAAATACTTGTGATATTTTAGAAAAGTGAAAGAAATTCTTTTCTGTGGTGGTGCATAAAAGACTCTAATTATATTCTGATTTTGAAATAACAGGAAATATTTGTGAAAATAAAGTCTTTGATTATCTATTGCTTGTGAGGATGTGTAATATTATGCATACATGATAGAGATGTTTGTGGGTAGCATCACTGCAAACCCTCACGAGACCTTACTCGTCCACTGGGGTAACCCAGGGGTTGAAAGGGCTTGTTGCATGAGCTAAATGCAACCGTGATTCCTACGAAAGTGAGTTAGGTGATAGTTTGATTTCTTGCATTTTTCTAGTTTGCTCGAGGACTAGCAAAACATAAGCATGGGGGTATTTGATCATGCATATAATTCAAGGTTTATTAACATTTAAATATGCATGATTTTATAAAATAATGTTTCAAAAACCCAATTTTATGTTAGTTTTCGAGTAAATGTGCTAAAATGATTTAAAAATAGAAAATGCATGAAAAATAGTGTTATTTTACATTTTTATACATATTTTAGTTTTTTTTTATATTCGTAGTAGTTTAGTGTTAGTTTTCAATGAAAAATAAAATAAAAAAATAAAATTAGAGAAAATAGTTTTATATTCATTTTTAGAAAAGAAAAAATATATAGTTAGATTAGTTTTTGAAGTTTCTTTATAAATAAATAGTTTTGTTTTTGAAAATTTTCATAATAAACCGATTTATACGGTGTTCTTGACTTTTAAAAAAAAAAAAAAATAATAAAATAAAAAATAATAAAAACAAACCATTATATGGTTTGTAATTTGTAAAAATTAATGGAAAACTAAAAAAAAAATAATAAATAATAAAAATACAAACCAAACCGGTTTGCATTTGATTTTTAAACTAAAATAAATAAAAAAAATATAATAAATCAAACCGGTTCAAACCGGTTTGCAATTTTAAAAATAAAAAAAAAAATATAATAAGTAACCGGCTTGAACCGGTTTGTATTGGTTTCAAACCGGTTCCAGCCGGTTTGGGGTTTTTAAAACCCCCAAAATCGAAAAAAAACAGGCGCGCCTCATTCCATTCACGCCTGAAGCTTTCTTTCCCCTTTTTCCCTCTAATTCCTCTCTTCTCTCCTCCCTCCACCCTTGCCGGTGGATCTCATTTTCCCTAATTTCTATTTCTTCCTCTTTCTCTATCTACACTCCAGCCGGCGGCATTGGTGGAAGATCCTCATTCCGGCGACAGGTGGTGGAGGCCGCCACCTCTTCTTCAGCTTCTTCTTCATCACGCAGCAGCAGCAGCCGATCATCCTCATCCGATAGCAAGGAATTTTCCAGTCGATTGCGGCGCCTGAAGTGGAAGCCACATCTTTTTCCGGTAAGTCATTCTACTTCTTCTTCTTCCTCTTCTTCTTTCGATCTCTTTTTCTTCATTTTTCCTCTGATTCTTCTTCTTCGTTTTTTTTTTATTTCTTTTTCATCCGATCAATACTTCTTCTTCTTCTTCTTCTTCTTCAGAGTCATCTTAGTCTTCTTCTGATATTCTGTTGTTTCTTCTTATTCTATTGATTCTATATAAAACAGAGTAAATAAATAAAAAAAAAAAAAAAAAAACAAGAAAAACAAAAAGAAAAAAATCTCGATCATTGTTATTTTCCTATTTTGAGTTCTATTTCTTGATTTTTCGTTAGTTTTCTTTGTGTAATATGTAATTCTGATCTTATGTTTTCTTTAATTCAATATGATTTTTAGTTACGTGTGTGTTGATCTCAATTTCTTTGTTTTCTTTTTACATTCATTTCATGTTTGTCATTTCCTGTTTTGAATACATTCATACAGTTTAGTGTTCATATTCAATTTCATGTTAGTTTACATTCTGATTTTCTGAAATTTTTTTCCATTTTGTTTCCTGTTTACAATTCAATTCTTGTTTTTCATCATTTCAATGCTAGATAATTTTCTTTATGTCATTTTCTTGCTTTAAAACAGTAATTTCCTGTGTTTCTTTACATTTTCATTTCTAGTTTTATTACACATTCAGTTCTCATCAATTTTTTTTAGTCATTTTTCTGTTTTCTTCATTCTCAGCTCGTGTTTTCCTATTTTTCATCACATTAATTCTTG
The DNA here is from genome assembly GCF_984573655.1 of Nuphar pumila. Classification (NCBI taxonomy): domain Eukaryota; kingdom Viridiplantae; phylum Streptophyta; class Magnoliopsida; order Nymphaeales; family Nymphaeaceae; genus Nuphar; species Nuphar pumila. Next base: position 135,266,651 of record NC_143250.1, read on the forward strand.
TTTTGCTTAATTTCCAAGTTCAATCAGTATGTAGTGTAGTGTGTTTGATGTATAGCATTTAATATTTTTACATTACATTAGCATTACAAATTTTCAATACTTGTTACTTAGTTGTTTGCCTATAATATAAGTTCTTTACTTAGTATTATCATTTTATAGATTTTACTTCAATTTTTAGATTTACATTTTGCATAACATACATATTAGTATCTTGTACTGCTCGTGTTCTGTTAATTTGTGCAGGATAGCACAAGACTGGAGCGGAATTGATTACGTGACATGAAGTACGAAGAATAAAGCTTTCTTTTTACTTTTCAGTTTAGAATTAGGAATTTGATTCTGGGTTTGTAAATATTGCACTTTACGCCCTCTGCGAAGGGTATTCATTTGTTGTAATAGTTAGTTGTTTTACTTTTCTCAAACATTTTACATTTCAATAATTCGGCAATAAAGAATAGTTTAGATTTGTGTACTTGAATACGAAATATTCTCGTTCCCTGAGTTCGACCCGGTCTCATCCACTAGTGAGAACCGGTTTTTATTATTTGATGTCTGGTTTTCACATGTTTTACATTTAAAAATCTTTTCAAAATTACAACGATTTAAAAGAAGACATCACTCACACACTCACTTAGTTGTGGATATCAAACAAGTGATGAGAAGGAAGAATATGAAAGTCAAACAAGTGATGAGAAAGCATACTCGAGCTAGTGAAATACATCTTATAATACATACCATATCACTTTGTCATATATGCACCATCTATTTTAACATTATATCTTGCATATCATGTTACATTCTATGCATACTTAGCATGTACATGCATACTTAGCATGTACATGCACAATTCATGCATAATTATAAAACTGATTCATGTAGGACCTTTAAATCTTTATATTTTACGCATATGTCATGTTCATGCATGCCATGCTAAGATCAAGAGTTATGTAACTGATCCAAATAACACTTTTATTTGTTAGAATATAGTTCATGGAGGTCGTAGTGGATCCCAGCTTGGTGATCGCCAGTCTTAGCCTTCATCTTCACGTACAACTTCTATAGGTATATCATTTAAATATTTTTATACTTGATTAGTTTAAATATGCATTGTGTGAATTTCTAACTCATTGTTCTGTAGATGATGTTTTGCCTACACATGACCCACCTACACCAGCTACTCATACACATCACGAGTCAACACCGGTTGGTATGTATAGTTCCATAATGGTTAAAGTTATTTACTGAACATGTAGATAAAATGTGTACATAGATTTTCTTATTTTTGTACAGCAGTCCAAGAGAGTCGTACGGATGCTGGGTCTTCTCAGTCTGACACACGATGACTCATTGAAATAATGTATATCAATAGTCGACTGTAAGTATTTCATTGTCACTTGTTCAATACTTATCTTATAAATGGTGTATATCGATAGTTGATTGTTAATGTGTACTAATTCATATGCAGCACGAAGTTCGAGCCACAAGAAGTAATTCGAGAAATTAGGAAGTCACTAGTTCAGCATCTTCAAGGACCAGTCGCTCAATGAAAAGAGTACCCAAAGGAGGTGTTGGACAGATTATGGTCCTCATTCATCGTATACAATCTTTTATCATAGCTAATGTGTTTCATATTTAATTTTTTTTATAGTCATGTGTACTAACTTTCTGAAATTATTTGTAGGCTTCGAATTGCTTCGCGACTGTGAAGGAGGAGCAGGACGCGAGGCTAGTGTGGCAAAAGGTGGCTGCCAGTCGATTTGCCGATATGCTTCACAATATGAAGACTGCAGCAATAAAAGCAGCTGGTGGGATAGATGATCCACTACAATGGAAGGGCCATGACCCTTTTATTATCAGAATAGATTATTGGGATGCAATGTGCGATAAGTGGGAGAGCCATGAATTTTGAAACCGCTCAGCAAAGGCTGCATAGAACCGAGTGAACATGTCTGATGCCCATCTACATAGGTGGTTCTAGGACTTTTGGGAGCCACTAGAAGAAAATATTAACTCATTAATATATATTGTCAAATTTATAAGTATTTTTGCATAGTTTCTAATTGATTTTTTTATCATTTAGCCTTGCAGAAAGCCGAAAAGGAGGCCATGAGCCTTACAAGGATGTGTTTGTTGAAACACATAAACGTAAAAGCATGAGAGAGTTCGTATTAGAGAAGGCGAGAGCAACAATGGTATATATTTATTGTATTAATAAACATTATAATATATAAGTTACCATAAATTATATTATCATAAATATTATAATTTTTTATTATTAATTCATACTCTAATCATTACTTTGTAGGAGTCATACAAGTAACAAATGGTAGAGCGATATGGCGGTGACTCCACTCAGCATCTGCCTTTTGATCCTGCAGCATGGGTGACTACAACCGGTGAACCCAAAAAAGGTCATGTGTTCGGGTTTGGGAGTAATATGAACACCACAACAATCATTGCTTCCTCCAGCTAGGGCTCTTAGAGTTCTCCCGCCATCAGCAACTCTCAGCATCCGATTGACCCTGCTATTTCTTGGGATTGTGTCCGCCAACTTTTTTAGGACATAATGCGTGACTTTTTACATGAAGCCATTCTCAACCTTGTCCATTATGAGTTATGTAACTTTTTTCGAGACAGGGTTACTTCGTTTGCCTTCAACATGGGCTCTGGTGCCTGTCAGATACGTATAACATTTATTTCAATACATATCTAAAGTTTCATGTCGTTAGATTTCAATATGTATATGCCTATAATATTTCATTAGTTTCATTCAACCATATTACTTTGATTGCCATATATTAGGTGTATTGCATATAATTTATTTTATTATATTTTGTTTATCAATACTAACATTTCGGTTCTATTGTAGGATGCTGCAGATGATCAGTGTAGAGGAGCCGATGGAGGCATGGATGGAGGGGCAGATCGAGACAATGAAGAGGATGATGCTCTGAATCTTGGCGAGGAGTAGTTTCATGTGTTGAATTTGTTTCACGTACTTGTTGTTTCAAACAAAACTCTTTGTATATGTTTAATTATAACGAATTAGAACTTGTATCTTGTATTCATTTGGAGATAATGAGGTTTCCCTTGCTTTGTGCCTTCTATTTCTCTCCTTAGCACCTCTTCTTCCTCTTGTGATGGTAGGAAACAGTTCTCAATATTTTTATGTAGGTGAGTAGTTGGTTACAATAATGAGTTTGGTAGTCAAATCCTAGTTGGTAAGTTTCTACTGTATTGCTTGCAACTAAGTTTTTCACCTTTCACTGTATATAATAGAAGGGTCCTTAGAGTTAACTACACTTTCTATGATGCAAAAATTAGACAAGAATTGTATAATATGTAATATCAATTTCTTTAAGGAAGTTCAACTTGAAAAATTGCTTTCTTTTCTTCCTTATTATAAAGCAACCAGAGCTTTCTGGGTTCACTTTTTAGTAGTTAAGCTTCCAAATGTTCTAGGTGGATGTTAAGGCTATGGATACCATTAAAAATATGTTGTCTTGTCTGGTTTCCCTATGAGAAGAATCAATACTATACATATTATGCTTCATTCCTTGATCAAGGCACGCTATTCTTCTTCTTCTTCTTTTTAATCAAGGATTTAGTTTCCTATGATTTTTTATTACTTGTTCTAGCTGAATTCTTACTAATTATTTTTTTCACTGTGATTATATATGTATATGTATATGCATATGTAGACCCCACACACGAACCCACAATTATGGGTTAAAAAAACAAGGTTATTCAGTAGATCTCCATCCTTGATTTCTTTGCTTCCTCAAGGAGAAGTTGTTTGTAGTGTTCGACTATCAATTTCTCCTGACCTTGTGTCCTTAGCCTAGAGAATGAAATCATGAGATAGTTTCTATTCATTGTTTTTCTCTCAAGAACATCTATTGGTTATAATTGCACAATATGTTGGTTCTCTGCTGAAGTTCAGAAGCCTTGAAACAAATCTGATGTATTGAAATCATGAGCTAGTTTCTATTCATTGTTCACTTTCTTTTTGTGTTGATGATTGCCTGCTCACTGCTTACAATACAAAATAAACTGTTCTTGAATCAATCATGTGTAACATCTTTCTATATTTAGCTTGTTGTTGTAGCATCTCCACCGTGACTCTTTCAATATTGTCCCTAACCATGCCATTCAGTTCCAATGTTATTGTCATCTTTTGATCTGTATCAGAACGAAATCATCTCTAGTTGTTGAATGGATATTTTTTCAACCGTTGTTGCTCATTGCTCCATCTATCATGAATATCTGATATCTATCTTTTGAAATAAAGTTATGTTCTTGGACATTCTGCATGAAGTTGTCTTCAACCTCATAATTATGAACATTCTGGTGATGGAATAATTTGCATTGCTTTCTCTATGTCTTGCATATGGGTCTACAAGTCATCTAATTTCCAACTCTTCAATTATTCTCTTGTAGAATTTTGGATGTTTCAACCTTTGTATAATAACAAGTTCTTTCAAAAACAAAAAACCTTTGTATAATAACACAACAACAACAACAACAACTACACCATCCCAAAACAATTGGGGTCGGCGATATGAACCAAAAAAGAAAATCATTCTGGGTCTTCCACATAAATCCTTCTCCTCCAATCATTTCTATCTAATGCCATGTCCTCGGTGAGGTTCAAAGCATTCATATTCTTTCCTATCATCTCCATCCATGTCTTCCTAGGCCTACCCCGACCTCTTTTAACTAATATATTTTCCCATTTCTCCATCCTTCTAACTGGAGCATCATTAGGCCTTCGCCGAATATGTCCAAACCACAATAAATGATTCTCTCTCATCTTATTTTCAATGGGTGCAATGCTTACCTTCTTACGTATCTCCTCATTCCGAATCTTATCTTTTATTGTATTTTCACACATCCATCTCAGCATATGCGTCTCAACTACACTCATTTTTTGAATATGATGTCTCTTGGCAGCCCAACATTCCGTACCATATAGTAAAGCGGGCCTAATAGTCGTCCTATAAAACTTTCCCTTCAACCGCAATGACATTCTATGATCGCACAACACTCCAGTTGCACTTTCTTTCAAAAACACGTTCTTTCAAAAACAAAAAAATCTTTGTATAATAACAAGGTCTTGTATTTTGTTCAGGAATAAAGGCCTTCTACAACAGGTCATTGTGGTGCGAAACTACTTAAGAATATATATAACATTGTTTAAGCATTAAGAAAGAAAGTGTCTCATCTCTTGTTAAGCATTGAATGAACTCGTGATCAATATTGTCTTGTTACCAAATCTATGATGCCATAATAAAAGTGTTGAGTCAAAATTTTAGACTTCACATTATTCCTCTTATGCCTTAGAATAGACCCAACAACAAACCACATATTCTAATATTTACAGTTTGATCCTTAAGATCCTGACTTAAAACCATTTCCACTACCATGATTCTATTGATGCCCATTGCTTTGCAAAAATTTCACTTTCATTTGGTTAATACTTTCGAAAGACTTTACAGAGTTCTGTCTGCCCAAGCTTATGATTGTCTTTGGAATTGACTCATGTTTACATATCCAGTATCATATACCATAACCTTATGATTGTTTTTGTTAATTGACTGCATTGACAACTATAAAAAATTGGTACTATAGAAAAAATTCAATAACTATGTTCAAATGGTGCAAGACGGATGATGCTACAGGACATGACTAGGTGTGGTTAGTTAAAAATCAACAAAGTGAAACCAATACCCATCTTCAGAAATTGTATAACGAGAAATTTTTTCTCGATATTTATATTTCAAACAAAATTGTTTTATTTTTTTTTTAAATTTTGCGATGGATATTATCCATCGCTAATATTCAATGATGGATTTTCCAAAGAAATTCAGTCGCAAAATGGCGATGGTATTTGGCGATGAATACTATCCGTCGCCAATTTAGTGATGGATTAGGGATGGATATTTATCTGTCTCAAAAACTGAATCAGCCGATGTTTTGCGATGGAATGTAATCCATTACTAATCCGTCGCTAAATTGGCGATGAATATTAGAGATAGATACATATTCGTCGTTAAATTTTCATGTCAGATTAGCAATGGACATGTATCTATCGCAAAACCAAATCAGAGCGATAGACTCACGACTGATCATGACATTCGCTAATCTGTCATGAATTAGTGACGGAAGTAGCGACATATCAGTTCTGTCGCTAATTAGTGACCAAGGAATTTCAACAGACGCTATCTATCGCTAAGCCATCATCAATCCATCACTAAATAGTTCATTGACGAATTTGCGATGGATTAGCGCCGGATAGCGTCCGTCGCTAATCCACAGAATTCTTGTAGTGGAATATTCATGTAGTTCTAGTGAAATCATCTACCACAGTGAGAAAATAATGAGCTCCTATGATGGATGGTGTCCAGTATTGTAACATCCCAGATTTACAAAACATTACTTCAATGAAAATTTATAGATTTTTTTTCTTTGCAGCAGAACTTAGAAAAGGTTTTTAGTAACAAAAATAGACAATAATGAGTCATCGGTTTTAGAAAACACTGGACAAGTCACAAGTATGTGGCCAAGCACTTATTGACTACCAAAATATTTCATTTATAAAAATGAGTTGTTTATTACAAACATTACTGCTTAGAAAAACAGTACTCTATAAAACTGGTTTTTATAAAGAAAACGATATAACACTGTCAGAAGAAACCCTAGAACTCAATACCGCCTTACTCTGCATATCGAATCATAGGTTCAATATATGTATTCTCCATTAAACGGGGCCAGAACCATCATTGGTACGCTAAAAAAACATTCAATGCAAATCAAGTATAAACTCATGAAAATACACAGACCACTTATGATCCAAGTTGGCAATAATGATGCCCAAGTCTCTACGACTTAGTGTATATCGCGAAAGCCTCCTTAAGGCCACGGTTGAAACATACAAACTCAAGTTTCCAAGACCTGGTACATCTGTATCCCACAAATCCAAGCGAGAGCTCCTCGAGCTTAGCTTAGTTGTGTGAATACAACACCTTCCATAAGGTTATGCAAGAATCATCTGAACAACGCCCATTCATTCATGTATTCATACATTATTGAACCTACAACTAATGCATTATTTCAATATTAACTCGTTTACCTCCTGGTACATAGAAGAACTTATCTTTGGCATCAATGAAGCCATCTGAGGGTTTATTATTCCATGTATTTTAGATACCTTAGATACCTGATGACCCTGTCGATAATGGGGTAGTAGAACTCATACCAAGATAACTTCACCAGGTCATTTTAGATGCATCCTCTAATATAATAGTGAGATTCAATCCTCAGATCTTAAGGATAACCTGACCTCCAAACCTCCTGAGTGACAAAGGTTCCTTGAACTCTTTGGTTCATGATAAATACGTGTCACTTGTGACTATACCATCATCGTCTACCACGGTGAACAATAGTCCTAAATGGGTTCGACGGCATAATTATTCTTTATAGGACATTTGAATGCCACTTGGGCAACTAGTGCATTCTGCACTAAGGAAACATGTACCCTAACCCTATTTAGTATTTTGAAGTATGGTCCAACTATGTGGTCCAAGAGTTATCATTAAGTTTTATTTATATGCATGCATGACTCTGATCTCGACATCTATGGCTTTCACGAGCACTTTATCTTTTTTGGGTGGACAATGAACTCCAATGCCCAAGTCCTTATGAGTCTAGTTATGCAACAATATTTCACATGAGCATGCATGTACCGCAATCACATCGGATCGACTACTCGACGTAAGTAGCCGCACCGAGCACTTGGCATAGTCAAGGCGCAACAATTACTCTGGCGCACCGACCCTTATGAGTAGGGTGCCCTTACAGACGAAGGTGAAATAAGGCATTCCAGTAGGGTTTTGACAACAGGGGCATCATCGTGCCATTCAAATTAATTTAGAAAAGTCTTTTGCCTAAAAATTTGTTCGCACATCCTCTGTTTAATGGAGGAAGCATGATGTCTCTTTCTACTTATAGAAAGTAACTTGTCAGAATTTTGGCAGTACCTCCTCTATGTGACGGAGTATGTGCTATGCTCTTTGTAAGCTTTGTTGAGCTTCTTTCAAAAATTTTGGCAGCACTTTCTCTGTTTGATAGAGAAAGCGTTGCATTCTTTTAAGCTCAACGAACATCTTTTCAAAAAATTCGAAAGCACTTTTCCTCTTTGATGGAGGAAACACTGTGCTTAACTTAGGAATAGATGTGCATCATTGTGCGTACTTCACATCTATCGAGGTTTATTGGAACATCAGGCCTTAGCTAGGTCATGCACAAGTGACTTAGGTTTTTACGAAAAAACTATTTTACATAAGAGCAAAACCTTTTCAATAGGGGCTTCTTTCGTCAATCAGAAAATCTTGATCGAGGAGTGACATATAAAATTGCATTGGCGATAGAAGTTGAAATCTTAAAAGTATAAGCAATTACATATATACTTATAGAAAGCAGGAGCTTTTGCATTGTTCGACATGATGATAATCTTAAAAGCATAAGCACACACACACACACACATATATATATATAATATCCGAAAAGCAGGAACCTTGACATTGTTCGATGCAACAATAATCTTAAAATCATAAGCATATACATATATATTTGCAAAAAGCAAAAACCTTATCATCGTTTGATGCGATGCTAATCTCCAAAATATAAGCATATATATATATATATATATATATATATATATATATATATATATATATATATATATATATAAGAAAAGGAAGAGCCTTGCATCGTTCGATGTGATGATAATCTTAAAAGCATAAGCAAATACATATATATTTACATAAGGCAAGAGCTTTGAAATCATTTGACGCGATGTCAATCTTAAAATTATAAGCAAATACATATATATGTAATATGAGAAAAGCAGGCGCCATGGTATCGTTCAACACAATAATAATTTTAAAAGTATAAACAAATGCATATATATGCAATATACGGAAAGCATGAGCCTTGGCATCATTTACCGTAACGATAATTTTAAAAGCATAAGCAAATACATATATATTTACAGAAAGTAGGAGCCTTGTCATCGTTCGATGCAACGACAATCTTAAAAACATAAGAAAATACATATATATGTAATATGCGGAAAGCATATACATATATATCGAGAAAAGTAGAACCATGACACTAATTAGTGCACAAACCTACCAAGATATGCAGTGATGCTCTAACGTAGTGGTTGAGGCACTCCTAAGTCATGGTCGACATGTCCTTTACATCTGGTACAGTCACAACTAAGAGTGTCTCTTGCAGCTTTCAACGAAACGATGATCCAATGAAGTCTAGACCAAGAACCAATTTGGACCTAGCTTATTTTCAACTAGGTTCGAACCTACCTCAACTAGGATAGGTTTAGTCGAATGGGTTAGGTTTAGATAAGGAAAATGTATAGAAGATCAAACTGTCAGGAACAAGGGGTCGTGTTCTAAGTGGGTTCAAACTAGGTTAAGTGGGTGCAAGCATACCCCAACTAGGCTAAGTCTAGGTCAAGTGTGTTTGACCTAGGCTAAGACCAAAACAAAAGAGGAGAGAGAAAAGCTAACCTGGTAGGTCAAGTGGGTCTTAACCAATTGGGCTCAGCTTGGGCTAAGCAAGTCCAAGCTCACTACAAGTGAGCTTGGTCTAGGCTAGGACCAAGAGAGAGGAAAGATGATTGAGGAGAGAGAAGAGAGAAAGAGAAGAGAGAGAGAGGGCTGGATTTTTTTCTAAAAATGAGAGGGTCTCTTGTTATTTATAGGCAAAAATGTAGATCTTGGATCTATATATAGTATGAATCTGATCCAAACCCCTTACTTGATCCAAGACCCAAACTTGGGCATAAAGCAACAAAATAACTTCTATATTCTTATAGGGCCCATCTAATTAATTTCATATGATATTTATGTGGGGTCCACAAGAGATTTTTGGTGAGATATTTTGTGAGACCTGTCGGATATTTTTGTGGGTCTCAGATTTTTGGGGTTTCGCTGATACTTTTTGCGATAAATTGTGAGTACATCATTTTCTTAATATCGACAAAACTAAGAAAGTTGGGTCATTGAAATCTCCTATTTTTACTCAGGGAGGAAGTTATGGCTCCCTAACTGATTGAGCATATATTTGCGAGGACATATACATCATAAATATAATTGGTTTGTTGAAATCAATTTATTTTGTGTTTTGGGTTCATATGCTATTTTTACATAAAATAGCTTATGAATTTATTTCAATTTTTTTACTGAATAATTGTGGGTCTTATATCATTACCTCCTTAAAAAAAAATCATCCTCGAAATTTTGTTGAGAGTACTACATGAATAGCTCAGGATATTTCTCTCATGTATTGAATTCATAATGTTATCAACAAAAAGACTAAGTGTGGCATTTCTCTCACTAGTATATCAATGTATCCATCCTAGTCAGATATCATATAACAATTTTGTAATCATTTTCAAGGTTTCTCTGTAGGTGTGGTGTGTTATTCACCTAATTTGTTATCATATTTATTCTAATCATAACTTCATATCACGATCTATGATCGATGAGGGTATGCTTCTCATATTTGAGTTCAGTATCAAATCAAGCTACAATAATGGCAGCTTAGTTAAATATATAATCTTTCAATTGGCCATCAATCATCATCATTTTATATAACTATTTCATATATCTTGACCATTCACACAAGGATTTACCGTATTGGAACAAGTTCCTTATCAGATTACCTGGTCTTAGAAATATACTTTCTCATAGGCTCATTCTTGTCAGAATCACCTGATATTGGGTCAGTACACCCTCACAGAATCATACTAGCCAAGCTACTGGTTTTGTACATGTACACTCATATAGAGACTCTTAAGACTGTCTAATCGTGAAACTGTACATCCTCACAAGCTCTCCCAGGCTAGACTATTCAATCTTGGATATGTAAAACCTCACAAGGTTCTCTTCTTGAGAATAGTTCTTCAACGGCTTAGAGATTTTATTATGTGACTTTTAGTGTTCTAATTATGCAAACTCAGTTTTTCACTCATAAGATCGATGTCCACCAATTTGGGCATAAGCACATATAAGTTTGATTTGATAAGTCCAAGATTTTTTATCATTACTTTGGAGAATAAAATACATATCGATTCAAATTACCATACACAAGGTCATAAACCATTTGTCTATGCTCACACATTCATTTGATCTATCTTCTGATATCCTTTTTACCCAACATAACTCTACCTATCAAGGGTATTTGAGTTCCTCAATTAGGTCATTATCCATGAGTTTTTCGGTTGACACTGTATAAACACGACCCACCATGGATTTTTATTCTGCCATAGGTAGTGGCGATCGTTGGAATGAGAGACTTTGTTGTGTTTGTTGGGAGGGTCCTCTAGATTTCATATTCTTACATTGATGGTCTGAGGTCTATTTGCGATATTCTCTTATATGATGGCTTTGTTTGCCACAATATAGGCAACCCCCTACATCGCGGAGACAGGCCTCTCAGAGGTGATGTGTACTACACCTCGGGCAACAAAAATTAGATTGTTGGTAGAGCTGAATGACTTCTTCCATCTGTGCTGGCTGCTCGAGCAAAGAAATGGAGTTCTTTATTCAGAAGTCCCTCTTATGGAAAGGTGGTTGTGATTCTTAGCTACCTGGAAACATCCTCATGTTGTTTCCATTGTTTGTTACAGGCCTCTTCCCTACAACCTCTCTAGATCGCTCTCAATCTGCATTAATCTTTGAAGCTATCACCACAACAACTTGAAATATCTGGGGCATACTAGTTATCGGACGAGACCATAGCCCTTCCTGTAACCCATTGATATATTTTTCAACCCTCTCCTAGTCAGTCTCGAATAACCTGAAATAGTATCATTCAAGGTTCTGAAACTTGGTAGTATAGTCGATGTGACTTATACCACCCTACTATAGTTTCAAAAACTCTATTTTTTCTTGTTTTAAAAATGTATCAGAAAGTAATTATCCAAGAACACTCTTCGAAAGTCACCCCAAGGCATGACCTCATGCTCTGAGAATTAGATAATTTTTATGGTATCCCACTACTTTCATACATTGTCTTTCAGCTTAAACGTGCCAAAATTTATTTTTCTGTCCTCTGGCACTCCCAATACCAAGAACACATATTTTATTTCATCGATCTAACTTTCGGCAAGTTCTAGATTGACTCTATCGACGAAGATCGATGGGTCAAGTTTGAGAAACTTTTTATAACTTATTCCTCTAGTGCTCTCATTGTGAGGCGAGGCTAGTTCCTGCCTCATTTCACGGATGATAGTCACTAGGTTGTTGAAATTCTCTAATAGGAACCCTTGCGTGTGGGACTCCTCATTTGGTGTGGTTCTCCTCGTCATGAGAATCATTTATCATGTTTCGGTTTCTCAATGTATATAGGAAAGTAAAATTTTCTTTACTTGTATATATGCATTGTATCGCAACAAACATACATCGCCTTTAATTATAAGTGACATACTATACTGGCGGACATTGGCAACGAAAACTACACACATGATTCTGTTGACTTAAAACATAATACGTTCATAAGAACTGAATTTCTTTTTCGACGTGAACATCCTTAAATAGGCCTGTCAGTCGCCACATAATTGGCAGTCTTTGACTTCAAATGGACACAACTATTCAGAGTGCAAGATTCAGCACTAATAACAGTAGTCTTGTGAATTGTGAGTTGCCCATCTATAGTTGACAAGGATTTTATCTGCTCAAAAACTTGAAAACATACTTACAGTGCAATACTGCAAACATAACGGATCTTGAACTAGCACTACAAGAAAAATGTGTAATGGTGACAGATGCTATCCGTCGATAATCCGTCATTGTACATGTTTATGACGAATTTTACAATGGATATCATTCGTCGCATAACCCTAGTCGCTAAATTACAACAGAATTTATCTACCGTCAATCCATCGCTATGTTGCGACGGCTTAGCGATGAATCATGTATGTCGCAAATTCATCGTTAAACAATGACCGATTTGGTTAAGCGATGGAATTTAATCTGTCGCTATTTTCATCGCTACCATTCATTGATGGATGAATATCTGTCGCTAATTGGCGACAAATATTAGTGATGGCTTAAATTCCATCGCAAACTGATGACTACCTCAAATTGGTGATGGAGTAGCGACGAATAACATCCGTAGCTAATTTGTAATAAAAATTTTATTTTTTTTGAAATATTTTGAAAATTGAGAAAAAATTCTCGTACAATTCATATATCCTACTTATAAAAAAACAGTACAAATAAAAAAATGCATACAAATTAAACAAAAATGCTAAGTTAAGCAAACTTTAACTATCAAGTACAGTCCTTGCGAAGTTATAATTAGTTACAAGTTTGTCAAACAAATTAAAAAAAAAATCTAATCCTCGCCAAGATTTTGGGCATTATCCTCTTCATTTTCTTGATTTGCCCCTTCCTTCATGCCTCCAGCAGTTCCTCTACGTTGATCATTTCCATCATCTTACAAAAGAGAACCAAAATGTTAGTATTTATAAACAAAACATAATGAAATAAATTATATGCAATCCATCTAATCTAATGCAACAAAGTAAATGGCTGAATGACAAATAGACTAGTAATAAACTGAAGGACATTAACAAAATTATAAGAAAAAATTATAGCAATTCAATTATGCATACCTGACGAGTACCTGAGCTCATGTTGAATGCAAATGAAGTTCTCCTATCCAGAAAAAAGTTGCATAACTCATTACGGACAAGGTTGGGAATGACTTTATTTAAAACATGTTGCATTTTGTCCTCAAGACGCTGATAAACACCATCCCAAGACATAGCAGGGTCAATAGGATGTTGGGAGTTGATGCTGGCGGGAGAACTCTGTGAGCCCAGGCTGCAGGAGGCCACGACTGGTGTGGTGTTCACGTTACTCTCAAACCCGAACACACAACCCTGTTTGGGTTCACCTGTAGCAGTCACCCATGCTGTAAGATCAAAAGACAGATGCTGAGTGGAGTCATCGCCATATCGTTGTATCATTTGTTGCTCGTATGACTCCTACAAAGTAATAACTATAATATGAATTAATAATTAAGAATTACAATATTTATGATAACATAATTCAAAGTAACTTGTATATTATAATGTTTATTAATACAATAAATACTTACTGTTGTCTCTTTCACTTTCTCTGATATAAAATATCTCATGCTCTTACGTTTATGTGTTTCAACAAACACATCCTTGTAAGGCACAATGCTTCCTTTTTCTGCTTCCTGCAATGTGGCATGATATAAAAAATTGATTAATAAGTATATAGAAATACTCACAAATTTGATTATATATATATATATATATATATATATATTGATGACTTACCATTTTCTTCTGGTGGCACCCAAAAGTCCTAGAACCACCTGTGTGTAGATGCGCATTGGGCATCACTGCTTGATTTTGTGCAGCTTTTGCTGAGCAGTTTAAAAAATCATTGCTCGCCCACTTGTCGCACATCCCTCCCAATAATCTCTCCGGACAGTAGCCGACCCATGGCCCTTCCACTGTAGTGGATCATCTATCCCACCAGCTGCTTTTTTTGTTGCAGTCTTCATATTGTACAGCATGTCGGCAAATCGATTGGCAACCACCTTCTGCCACACTACCCTTGCATCCTTCTCCTCGTTTGCACTTGCGAAATGATGGGAGGCCTACAAATATTTTCAGAACGTTAGCACACATTTCAATAATATATTGCTTGTTATGATAAATGATTGCATACCATGAATTAGGAAATTAAGTTGTCCAACACCTCCCACGGGTACTCTTTCCATTGCGCTACCAGTCCTGAAAAATGATGCAGTAATGACTTCATAATTCCTTGTATTACTTCTTGTTGCTCAAACTTCGCACTGCATATAAAAAGATACACATTAACAATCGATCGTCAATATACATTTTTTATAAGTTAAATATTGAATAAGTGACAATGAAATACTTACGATCGACCATCAATATACACTATTTGAATTACTTGTCGTGGGTCACACAAAGAAGACCTTGCATCTGGCGTATGTGGGTCATGTGTAGGCAAAACAACACCTACAAAACAATGAGTTAGAAATTCATATAATGTAAATTTCAACTAATCAAATATACAATTATTTAAATGATATACCTATCGAAGGAGCCCGTGAAGATAAAGGCTCAGACTAGCTACCACTGGGTGTGCGACGACTGTGTCCTCCACGAACCATATTCTAACAAATTAAAATGTACTGGCAATACATTCAAACATTGTAACACATTTCAATATATTCAAATCATTCTAATCATTCAGATCAAATTGAAAAAACCTTCATGCAAGATATTCAAACATTGCAACACATTTCAATATATTCAAATCAATACAATACATTTCAATACATTCAAATCATTCAGATTATTCATATCAAATTAAAAAAAAACTTCATGCAAGACATTCAAACATTGCAACACATTTCAATATATTCAAATCAATAAAATACATTTCAATACATTCAAATCATTCTAATCATTCATATCAAATTGAAAAAAACTTCATGCAAGACATTCAAACATTGCAACACATTTTAATATATTCAAATCAATACAATACATTCAAATCATTCTAATCATTCAGATCAAATTGAAAAAACCTTCATGCAAGACATTCAAACATTGCAACACATTTCAATATATTCAAATCAATATAATATATTTCAAATCATTCAAATCATTCAGATCATTCATATCAAATTGAAAAAAACTTCATGCAAGACATTCAAACATTGCAATACATTTCAATATATTCAAATCAATACAATACATTTCAATACATTCAAATCATTCTAATCATTCAAATCATTCAGATCAAATTGAAAAAACCTTCATGCAAGACATTCAAACATTGCAACACATTTCAATATATTCAAATCAATACAATACATTTCAATACATTCAAATCATTCTAATCATTCAGATCATTCATATCAAATTAAAAAAAACTTCATGCAAGGCATTCAAACATTGCAACACATTTCAATATATTCAAATCAATACAATATATTTCAATACATTCAAATCATTTAGATCATTCAGATCAAATTGAAAAAACCTTCATGCAAGACATTCAAACATTGCATTATATTTTAATATATTTAAATCATTCTAATCATTCAAATCATTCATATCAAATTGAAAAAAACTTCATGCAAGACATTCAAACATTTCAACACATTTCAATACATTCAAATCAATACAATATATTTCAATACATTCAAATCATTTAGATCATTCAGATGAAATTGAAAAAAACTTCATGTAAGGCATTCAAATATTGCAACATATTTCAATACATTCAAATCATTCTAATCATTCAGATCATTCATATCAAATCGAAAAAAACTTCATTCAAGACATTCAAACATTGTAACACATTTCAATATATTCAAATCAATACAATACATTTCAATACATTTAAATCATTTTAATCATTTAGATCATTTAGATCAATTTGTATTGCAAGTTGTATTTCACTAGCTCGTGAATGACTCATCATCACTTGTCTTACTTTCATAGTCTTCTTCCTCCTCATCTTCGTCATCATCTTCTTCTTCTTCATTTAGCGCCCATCCACTTTGTATATCATTTGGATCACATTCTTCCATGCATGTGCCATCAGCCAATGGAGATATGACATGCATACCATGTGCGACATCGTGACCATAAGAGAAGTCATACATATCATCTGATTAATAGTATTCATCCTCTTCAACAATCACCATGAAGCGTCCAATTTTGATAACCATTAACAAAACCCTTCATGTATAGGTGATGTCTAACGCCATGAGGTTCTACAAATCAATTGTTTTTACACATCGTGCAGGGGCATTTGATCTGACCGGTAGGAACCAATATACTGACACTTGTCGTTGCGAATTCAATAAAACTGTCAACACCATCCATATATTCATGCGACACCTCATTATCAACTATCCTATGATACATCCATTCACGGTTTGCAGCCATTTTGTCCTAAAATATTACAGATATTTTCATCACCAGTTATAAGTAAATCTTAATAATACTATGATGACATAAATATATTCATTTGAACAAAAATATCATGATACAATTTCACATAGAAGGCATAATCGAATGGAAACTAACTTCATGCAAGCATGGATATAGAAATATCAAACATTGCAATACATTCAAATCATTCATATCAAAACAATATCAAACATGTACCTGTAGCAAACACACTCCAATATCCCGCTAATTACTATCATGCCTAGCATCGAATCCGTACTCAAAAAATAAGAACACTTTTATTTTCACACATTAAAATCATGCTCAGCATGATCTCCGAACTCCATCAAAGCAGTCCTAAATATCCACAACTAAGTGAGTGTGTGAACAAAAAAGTGTTGCATCCAAAAAATTAAATAACATGTGATGCGCTTGCATCACTTACTCACCACGGATATTTACCCGATTTGAATTGCTTTTGCCTTTGCATTTTTTTTTATTTCTTTTTGCATTGCATTTTTAGTCACATGTGATGCTTAGCACTAAGCATCACACAATTAGCTCAGCTACGTACCTGCAAAGTACAAATATATAAAATAATACAATACAAAACAATCTACTCCCTCACATCTCATAAGACAAGGAGACAGGGAAGGGGCTCGACCCCTCCCTGGACAAAAAAAAACAAGGATGGGGATGAGCCTGCTAAGCTCCCTGTCTGATAGTAATCGTGAAGGCAGAGGGCGGAGCCCCCTTGCCTGTCGTAAAGACACAGAGGTAGGGGATTTGCCCCCTGTCCACCAGAAAAAATAAGCAGAGGTAGCCCCCCCTGCCTAACGACAAGAAGAAGGGGCGACAGGGGCTTGGCCTCCTGCCTCTTGTCGGCCTCCCGGCAACCATAGAGAGAGAGGAGAGGGCACGATAGGGGTTGCCGACCCTCTGACAACCCGAAAGAGAGAGGGGGGGGAGCGAGAGATGCGGCAAGGGGCCATCAGCCTCCTGTCGGCCTCCCAACAACAATAGAGAGAGAGGGGAGGGAACAACAGGTTGCCGGCCCTCTGGGAACTCAAAAGAGAGAGAGGAGGGCGAGAGAGGCGGCAGAGGCTACCGACAACAACACACACACACACACACAGAGAGAGAGAGGAGGGCACGACAGGGGTTGTCGGCCCTTCGGCAACCCGAAAGAGAGAGAGGGGGAGGGCATGGCAGGGGTTGTCGGCCCTCCGACAACCCGAAAGAGAGTGAGGAGGGTGAGAGACGCGGCATGGAGCCATCAGCCTCCCGACAACAACAAAGAGAGAAGGGAGGGCACAACAGGGGTTGCCAGCCCTCCGCCAACCCGAAAGAGAGTGAGGGGGCGGGCACAAGAAGAAGATGAAGAAGAGGGGTGGGGAGTCACCTCCGGTTGTCAGACGAGAGGTCGACGGCCAACGGGCGGGAGACGAGAGGTCACGGGGCTGTGGGCGGCCGACGGGTGGACGGGCGAGCGACGGGAGCTCGACAACCGACAGCAGAAAAAAGAAAGGGAAAAGGGGCTCAAATTAGGGATTTATGAGAAATTTAGTGACGGATTAGCAATGGCCAAATTTTGTTGCCTACGCCATCGTAAATATGCGATGGAGTAGCGACAAACATTTTTTGTTGTTATTCCATCGCTAATTTGTGATGGAGTTTGAGACAAAATTTGTACGTTGCTAAGCTGTCGCTAGTTAGCGATGGATGAATGACGAAATATTTTTCGTCGCTAATTCCATAAATAATTCAAATGTTAGCGACAAATATTTTTCTCTCGCTATTCCGTCGCTAATGGGCGACGAAAAAAATCTGTCGCAAATATCCATCATTAATTGGAGTTTTTCTTGTAGTGTAGGTTTCTCAGAGATAGACTTTGATACCAATTCTGTAATGTCCTAGATTTCCAAAACATTACTTGGTCAAAAATTCATTAATTTTTTTTCTTTGCAGTAGAACTTAGAAAATATTTTTAATAGCAAAAATAGATGATAATGAGTCATCCATTTTAGAAAATACCGAGAAAGTCATAGGTATGTGTCCAAGCACTCATTAACCATCAAAGTGTTTCATTTATAAAAATGAGTTGTTCATTAAAAATATCATTGTTTAGAAAAATAGTGTTTTAAGAAACTCATTTTTATAAAGAAAGCGGTACAACGTTGTTTGGCAAAACCCTGAAACTCGATGTCGCCTTGCTTCACATATTGCATTGCAGGTTTTATACCTGTATTCTCCATTAAATGGGGTCAGAACCATCATTGATCTGGTAGAAAAGTATTCAATGCAAATCAAGTATAAACTCATAAAAATACATAGACTACTTATGATCACAGTTTGCAATAAAGACGCTCAAGTCTCTATGACTTAGCGTATATCGTGAAAACCTCCTCAAGGCCACAATTGAAACATACAAGCTCAAGTCTCCAAGATTTAGCACATCTGTATCCCACGAATCCAAGTGAGAGCTCCTTGAGCTTAGCTTAGTTGTATGAATACAACACCTTCTATAAGGTTATGCAAGAATCATCAGAACAACGAACATTCATTCATATATTCATACATCGTTGAACCTAGAAGTAATGCATTATTTTGATATTAACTCATTCACCCCCTAGAATGTAGGAAGGCTTATCTTTGGCATCAACGAAGCCATCTGGGGGTTTATTATTCCATGTATTTTAGATACCCTAGAGACTTGATGACCATGTCCATAATGGGGTGGTAGAACTCATACCAAGATAACCCTACTAGGTCGTTTCTGATGCATCCTCTACTGCAATAGTGGGGATCAATCCTCAGATCTTAAGGATAACCTGACCTCCAAACCTTCTGAGTGACGAAGGTCCTTTGAACTCTTTGGTTCATGATAAATACATGTCATTCACGGTTGTATCGTCATCGTCTACCACAGTGAGAAATAGTCTTGAAGTAGTTCGATGACATAACCGTTCTTTATAGGACATTTGAGTGTCATTTGGGCAACCAGTGCATTCTATACTAAGGAAATATGTACTCTAACCCCATTCAGTATTCCGAATAATGGTCCGACCGTGTGGTCCAAGAACTATCATTAAGTTTTATTCATATGCATGCATGACTCTACTTTCGGCATCTACGACCTTCACCAGCACTTTACCTCTTTCGGGTGGACAATGAACTTCGACACTCAAGCCCTTACAAGTCTAGTTGTACAAAAGTATTTCACATGAGCGTGCATGTACTACGATCACATTGGATTGACTGCTCGGCATATGTAGTCGCAATAAGTACTTGGCATAGTCAAGGCATAACAACTATTCTGGCACATTGACCCTTACGAGTAGGGTGCCCTTACAGGCGAAGGTGGAATGAGTCATTCTGGCAGAGTTCCGACAATAGGAGCTTCATTGTATCATTTAAACTAGTTCAGGAAAGTCTTTTGCCAAAAAATTTGGTAGCACTTTCTTTGTTTAACAGAGGAAGCATGACGACCCTTTCTACTTGTAAAAAATAACTTGTCAAAATTTTGGCAGGACCTCCTCTGTGTGACGGAGTACATGCTATGCTCTTTGTAAGCTTTGTTGAGCTTCTTTCAAAATTTCGGCAGCACTTTTTCTCTTTGACGAAGAAAACATTGCGTTCTTCTAAGCTTAGTGAGCATCTTTTCAGAAAATTTGGTAGCACTTTTCCTCTTTGACGAAGAAAACTCTGCGCTTAACTTGAGGATAGATACATACCATGTGCATACTTCATATCTATCGAGGTTCAATGGAACCTTAGGCCTTAGATAGGCGATGCACATGTGACTTAGGTTTTTATGAAAAAGTGGTTTTGCGCAAGAGCGAAGCCTTTTCAATAGGTGCTTCTTTTGTCAATCAAAATCTTAATTGAGGAGCGACATATAGAATCACATTGGCGATAGGAGTTAATCTTCATTTGAATGCTCGTTTATGCGCAACTATATGTAATATAAGCAGGTACCTATGCGATATAGCACAACGACGTAAATGAAAATGTATGTAATGTTCGACAGAGGAAGCCGAACTAAATAACTTACAGAAAGCAAATACATAAATATTTGCAGAAAGCAGGAGCCTTGGCATCGTTTAATGCAGCAACAATCCTAAATGCATAAGAAAATTACGAAAAGCAGGAGCCTTGGCATCGTTCAATGCGACCGTAATCTTAAAAGCATAAGCAAATACATATATATGTAATATGCAAAAAATAGGAGCATTGACATCGTTCAACGTGATGATAATCTTAAAAACATAAGCAAATACATATACATTTACAGAAAGTAGGAGCCTTGGCATTGTTTGATGCAACAATAATCTTAACATTATAAGTAAATACATATATATGTATTATGAGAAAAGTAGAAGCCTTGGCATCATTTGACATAATGACAATCTTAAAAGCATAAGCAAATACATATATATGTAATATACGGAAAGCAGGAGCCTTGGCATCGTTTGACGTGATGACAATCTTAAAAGTATAAGCAAATACATATATATTTGCAGAAAGTAGGAGCCTTGGCATTGTTCGATGCAACGACAATCATAAAAGTATAAGCAAATACATATATATGTAATAAGCGAAAATAATATATATATATATATATCGAAAAAGTAAAACCTTGGCACTGATTAATGTGCAAACCTACCAAGATATGCAATGGTGCTCCAATGAGGTGGTTGAGGCACTCCTAAGTCATGGTTGACAGGTCCTTTACGTCCGGTATGGTCACAACTAAAAGTGACTCTTGCAGCTTTCAACGAAATGATGATTCGACGAAGTCTAGACTAAGAACCGGTTTGGGCCTAGCTTAGGTCCAACTAGGTTCGAACCTACCTCAACTAGGTTAGGTTTAGTCGAATTGGTTGGGTTTAGGCAAGGAAAAGGTATAGAAGATCAAGTCATCAGGACCAAGGACTGATTTCCCTATGGGGTTTGAACTGGGTTAAGTGGGTCCAAGCCCACCCCAACTCGGCTAAGTCTAGGTCAAGTGGGTTTGACCTAAGCTAAGACCAAAACGAAAGAGGAGAGAGAAAAGCTAACCTGATAGGTCAGGTGGGTCTTGACCAATTGGGCTTAGCCTGGGCTAAGCAAGTCCAAGCATACTGCAAGTGGACTTGGTCTAGGCTAGAACCAAGAGAGAGGAGAGAGAGGAGGGGCTGAATTTTTTTCTAAAAAGAAGGGGGTCTCCTCTTATTTATAGGCAAAAATATAGATATTGGATCCACATGTGGTATGGATCCGATCCAAACCCCTTGATTCAAAACCCAAACTTGAGCATAAAGTAATAAAATAACTTTTATATCCTTGTGGGGCCCACCTAATTAATTTTATGGGATATTTATGTGGGGGCCACAAGATATTTTTTGTGAGATATTTTGTGAGACCCACAGATTTATGAAGTTTCACCGATATTTTTTATGAAAAATTATGAGTACACCATTTTTTTTTACCGACGAAACTAAGAAACTTGGGTCATTGAAATCTCATAATTTTACTCAGGAAAGAAGTTATGGCTCCCTAACTGATTGAGCATATATTTGTGAGGACATACACATCATAAATATAATTGGTTCATTGAAATCAATTTGTTTCTCATTTTTGGTTCATATGCTATTTTTATATAAAATAGCTTGTAGATTTGTTCAGAATTTTTTATTGAAAATTTGTGAGTCTTACAAGTATCCTCCTTATATATCGAAATTAGGGGTGGCAATCGGGTCGAGTTGGTGGGTCGACCCGACGGGTTGGCGGGTCAGCATACCTCAACCCGAACCCGACCCGTTTATTAAACGGGTAACCCGACACGACCTGCCAACCCATTTATAAACGGGTTGGGTCGGGTTGGCGGGTTGACCCGCCCGCCTAACCTGTTTATTAAACGGGTTAGCCAGGTTGGCGGGTTGGCATACCCCTAACATGAACCCAACCCATTTAATAAACGGGTTAGGCGGGTCTACCCGTTTATTAAACAGGTTCGTTTAAGCCCAACCCGAATCCGCCTAAGAGGCGGGTTGGCAGGTCATGTCAGGTTTTGCCACCCCTAATCGAAATAGACTCTCAAACAAGTGAGTAGTACTCATTTCACTAATAAGAAAATCCAAACAGGTTTGTTTTGCCCATGGACAAATTTCACAATGACAAATTTAAATCTTAGACTAATAACTGAAATGTTTATTTGAAGCATGACCTAAATGCTAATGCCATAGATCAAAATTAGAAGTATAAGCAATTGAAATATCAGCTATCTTTTTTTTAATTGACTTCAAGGAAATATAAACCTATATGCTCTTTACCCTATCCAATTGTCATCCTCGATCAAAGGTCCTGGATTTCACAATGATCGAAAAAAAAGTCGCCATATAATTCAAAGATTTAGAGAGCTTGCTAATTATGAATCCTAGGGTAAATTTTAAAACAGGTTTTTGATTAAAAAATAGATCCAAATTTTAGAAGACACAAGAGAATTTGGGGTCCTCTCTTCAAGTAGTGTGCTTTTTCTCCTATGAGGAGGGATCAACCATTCCAGGAACTTTCGAATATTCAATGGATAGACTTTAGCTTGTAAGTGACTCGTACCTCATACATGAATCTTAAAAAGGTGAAGTTGATGGTGTGGATCACCACCAATGCTAAAAAAACACGAAACAAAAACAAGTCTATGAAATATAGAGACAAAAACATTCTAAATAAATATATTAAATAAATTAAAGAAAAAGAGAGAAGTGAACTCACCACGAGCTTAGGTAGAACTTCTAAGATTACTTCAATGAGCGATGAATTTGATACCTCTATAGGGCACAAGCTCAGGGTGGTTTGGATTCAACAGAATGGATCTTAGAACATGTTATCTAGAATTGGACTAGATGAGCAAGCGAGTTTATCAAAGTGAGGAAGCTTAGACTGGATTAGGCTCTCAATATGACAGGGCTTCCTTACTCTAGTTCTAGATGCTGGGGGAGGAAACTTAGGTTTCTATTTATAGTTTTTCTAGCATGTTTGGATCTTAGTCTTATGGATATAAGATCCAAAGATTAAGATTTGATATATGATGACATGACACAACCTTATTGGTTGAAGGCCTCGTTGCCTCCTTTTGATTGGTCATGGTTACCTTGCTTAGAGGCTAAGGTTTATGGGATGAGAAGATAGACATGATGGGTTTTCAAGATTAAAAAATGTAGGCTAGGTTCATTGTATAGAGTTTTCGAGTTTTCGGGATAGAGATACAAGGTTTTTGAAGGTTTAACTTCAATCTGTGTGTGAATCTAGACCAAATGAGCAAAAATGGTGTGCTAATGGCACATAGTGCTAACGACACATAAAATGCTAATGACACATTGGGGTTCTTCTAATGATAATTTATCATTTTTGGACCCTAATAATGACACTTCAAAGTGATACTAATGACACATTGTGTTAATGCCACATAGGGCTAATGACAACCCAATACCTAACAAAAAATTAGGGATTATCATTAGTAGACAGGTTAGTCTGCATCAACATGTTAACTTCTTATAGCCTTAACTTCTTATCTAGATGCCCTCTTATAGTGATTTTAATGTATTGGAAAGCTAACATCTTTTACTTTAATTCTATTTTAAGTAAAAAATCACATTCGATAGTTTTGAAAATAAAAAATAAACTCAAAGTGAGCCTTACCTAAAAAATAAGATTTTTACTAAACAAGTCACCTTGTTTTGGTCATAACTTTCTACTCCTATGTCATATTGACCTTATTTTTATCTTATTTGAAATTTGATATCCTCTGGTGCATTTCATATTTAGAGTGAAAACTTTAAAGAATCCATTTTATAGACTGAAAAATGAAGTTATAGTTAGAATAATCTTGAAATAGGCTGAACACAATAGATTTTGGCATATGACTATGACATGAAAATGACGGTCAAAATTGGAGTGTATACTAATAGAAACAAAGTTAAATATAAAAGCAAAGACACAAAGAGCATCATTTAGGGATATGCTAGAAGAAATATG
Source organism: Nuphar pumila (assembly GCF_984573655.1). NCBI lineage: Eukaryota > Viridiplantae > Streptophyta > Magnoliopsida > Nymphaeales > Nymphaeaceae > Nuphar > Nuphar pumila. The sequence goes on from NC_143250.1 coordinate 135,291,732, forward strand.
AACAACTATTATACGAATAATGGCAGTAGAAGACACATTGAGAAGTTTAATAGGTTTGGACGTGGTATGTAGTTTGAATATATCAAGGAGAGAAAGCGAGCAATATATGTAGTCTGTTGCTCCAGTGTCTAGATTCCAAATATTGGAAAGAGAGATAGCAGTAGAAAGATTACCTGACTTGTTGGCCATTAGTTAGGGAATACCTTATTTGAACGAGGGACACAATTGAGTATACTCATCCATTGCAAATTTGGGAACCACATCAATGGTGGTTTTGACCTCTGGTGCTTGGACAGTATTGGCACTCACATTCTTTTGTGGGAAGGCACATAGGAAATAGCAATGGTCTTCGGTGTGACTGAGTTTGCCACAATTATCACACTTTGCGTCATCTCGAGCCACCTTTTCTTTGTCCTTCCCATCATGGTTTTGGGTTCGTTATGGTCAACTTTCTGCATCACAATTTCCTGCCTCTGCAAAGGTAGACACATTGGTTTCAAGAGAGGGAATAGTATTCATATCTCTCTAGCATTCTTATTGAAGCAAAAGATTATGGGATTTGTTGACGGTGGGCAAATGATCCATAATGAGGATTTGACTCCTGACCTCTGCATATGTTTCATTCAAGCCCATTAAAAATTGTATGAGCCGTTCTTGGTAGTGCAAGTTAGATAACGCCTCTAAGGCCTCACAGGAGAATGATGGAAGAGTGATGTGAGTTGAAAGCTCGTCCCAAAGCATTTTCATCTTTGTGCAATCAACATATTCTCTTGGTGAAGTGTGATGATGGCTCTTTGGATCTGAAAAATTTGTGGGCCATTTTTTGGGAGTTTTTTTCTCAAAGATTACTCCATATGACTGCAGAAGTCTCTCCATAGAACAATAGTTCTGACAACTCTTGAGACAACAAATTCAAGATCCAAGATAAGATCATGTTGTTGCATGGATCCATGTTACAAGATTTGGAGAAGAGGCATTTGGCTTGGGCACGGATCCATTCACAAAGCCTATCTTGTTTTGGGCAGATAATGCAATGGTCATGGCTCGGCTCCAAGAGGGATAATTATTGTCCGTAAATGGATTGGTCACTAGCATCTGCCCCAGATTATTGGAGTGATGCAGGTAGAAAGGGTTATTCTCAGTTTCAGGCTGATTTCCTTTGGATTTCAAGCCATTGGTTTTCAAATTTTTAGAGGCCATTAAGAAGAGGATAATGACAATGGTGCAAAGACTTTGCTTTGATACCATGTAAAGAAAGAAAGTCCAAAAAATTTGTAATGTTTGATTAATTACCATTGATCAATCAAGGAATATATAGTTACATGAGAGAATGAAAAAAATTACAGAGGTAAAATACAATAGTACAAAGATAACAATCATGATAAGATATGAATCTTATCATTAGGAAATTAAAGCTGGTTTTATTGGCCCATGTGTGGCTGGCCCCTTCCTTCATTTGGGATAGAGTTGGTTGGCCACTTAGTTGGCTCACTTCATCTACGCTATGCTAAATCCTCAATCTCCTATATTCACGTAGCTCACATTTTGAGGACCTTTACAACTCATGGTTTGCAAATGGCAGGACATGTCAGGCAAAGGCCCTGTTGCTTGATATTTATAAAAGTGCTACTAAAGCCTTTAGTGACGCTTAAAAAGCATTGCTAAAACCTTTAGCAACTTCAAAAGCAGTGCTAAAGCTTTTAGTAGAAAATTCACATATTTAAGACAAAAATTGAATATCTGAAAGAAATTCTTATATTTGGATATTTGGGAGGAAGTTTGCATATTTGAAGAAAATTCACTTGTGCGAAGGATAAAAGGTCGGTTTACAGTCAGACATTTCAAAATTTGGACATGAGACAAATTTGCACATGAGACATTTGGTATTGGTTTGGATCTTTGAATCCAAATCAAGAACCCAATTGCAATATCCTTGATTTATATTTCACCAAATAAGGCCACAAATTTGGTATAGTAAGCCAGCATATGTTTCTGACAACCTTTTTAAGTGTAAACATTATTTAGAAAGTATTCTTGTTCACTTTTACCAAGTACAGGCTGTCATATATATATATATATATATATATATATATATATATATATAGGAGAGAGAGAGAGAGTTTCCACATTTATTCTTGTATATCCTGCCATAGAAATTTCCAGAATTGTTCTTGTATTTTTCTGGTTATGTTGGGAGTCTTGAGTATGGTAAGTTGGTTCATAAACAAGTTCATGAGAAGCGTGCTCAAATGTGAGGCCATGTATAGTAGTTACCTTATGTCCAAGGTTTTCATTTTCAAATTTTCACTTACACTGACTGGAGGTATGGAACATTCTTTATGTATGGTGCTCTCAAGAACTTTGGTGGTAGCAATCCCAGTTCATATTCAGGTAAGGAAGTCTTGGCATAAATGATCGATTGCTTTACCAAAAGGAGGTGAGGTACTCTTCCTTGCATTGATATATCAGCTGACAAGGCCCTCAGGGATCTTTGGAATTAGCCATGTAATTTAGCTGGACAGATGTATGGTCAAATCATAAGTGTTATTTTTTGCTGGTTTATTGTAGATATGACTTGAAATATGTAGAATATGTGCCTAGTTGAGAAGCGACAGAATCTCCAACAGTGTCAGCAAGAAGAGGATGAAAGTTGGGGAGTATTGAAGGAGGACTCTGTGAAGTTGAGTGGGAGAACAATCTGCAAATGGGATAGGATGCGACAATGGACAACAAGTGCCTATGTGTTTATATGGTGTTAATCTTGCCTGCAAATTTGAAACAACAGTTTCTTGCAGCATTTGTGAATATTACTCTATGAACATTTAATAGATATAGACTTCTAGGTATTCTGCTGTAATCTGTTTTTTCACTTTTAAGTATGATGTCTCGTCTTTCTACTAATAGTTTACTTGTCAAGTACTCAGTTCCTGTTATTCCCATTCCCACCTTTTCGTAATGAGGCATTGTTGGTTTTATTTACATTCATTGATTGACATAGACTTGAATCTTTATATTTTGTGATATTTTGTCGAGTATAAACAGAAACTAGTGGACTTTTTTTGCAAAATGGATCTTGTGCAAATAAAGAAACATCAGACATTTTTTTTATCATGTGCAATCAACACTACTAGTCAATGGATGTGTTCTGTTTTGTCCATTTTTTTCGCACTCAAATGATTCTATCTTGTCTTGTTTCTTATTCAACATACTTTCTGAGGGCAGACCAATTGCATAATATTTTTTTTTGTGAAAGATCTTTGTTGGCGTAGATCTGTGCCACATTATTTTTTTTGCAGGTGCAGTACTGCGCCAGCAAAAAAATCTTTAAAATTTGTAAAAGATCTTTGTTGGTGCATATCTGCACCAACATTAAATTTTTGCTGGCGCAGAACTGCGCCAACATTAACTTTTTGCTGGCGCTATTAGTGCACCAGAAAAACTACATTTGCTGGCGATATAAAGTTGGGCCAGTAAATGCATCAACGATGGTACTTTTACTGGCGCTAATGCTGGCACATTCATGCACCAGAAAAGGTTTTTGCTGACACTATTAGTGCGCTTGCAAAAACTGTTTTTCTTGTAGTGTTCTACAAATCTGTGTTTACGAGAATCATGACAAGAACCAAGGCATGCCATCAAATTAAGTAGATTGGATGAAATATATTGAAGTCAAACAAGGGTCTTTAGCGGGCGAAGGACCTGCCACTAAAAATGTTGGAGATATAGTGGTAGTTCTAAACCGCAGAAAAATGTAGGTTTTTGCACATTTTTCTTTGGATAGCTGAAGAAAAACTGCAAATTATTTGTGCAACAAAAGTACCATAAATTGATTTGTGCCTTCTTCCTGGCACCATTAGCATAAAACTTCAGGTGCCACTTGCACAATAGAGAGTATATCCAGCTTCAACCTGATTGTAAGCCAAGCATACAATGGGTTTTCTAACTTACAATTTCCCTTTAGCTCGGTGATGTTGCAAGCTGCCCCATATATAGCCAAATGAGTAGAAGCCATGTAGGCTAAATGTTGTTTTTCATGCTTTTAATTTTAATTTAGCGGCCTATGTTGCCTATGTTGCTCCACAAAAGTTTGCAATCCCCAAGGCACACACACATAAATGTGCATATATAGTTATCCAAACATACTAAATGGGTTAATTTTTCAGCCTTTGAGGTGCTTATTTCACAATTCTAACCCAATAGATGTGTTCGACAAGGTCGACTTACTAGGAATTGGCACCTAGATCGTGTATTTTTATAAGGTCAAAAAATGACATTTGAAGCCTTGAAAATTTACAAAGATTTTAAATTGTTGATTTTTCGAACCTAATAAAAACCCACCCATATATTCAAATCAAATGCTCCAAGAGCTGATCCTTATAAAATCAAATATATAAATTGCATTTAACATATTTTGTTTAGCATATTTGCATCACTATATATATATATATATATATATATATATATATATATATATAGGTTAATAACTGGTGCTATCAAAGGCACAAAATTATATGAAACTATTGAGTTGGAAATCATAGATTTTATTTTTTTTTTGGTAGATTAAATCCTATAGATGTGATCCTGAAACTTTTGTTTTGTGAGAATTGAGATTTGAATCATATGATTGCAACACATAAGCAAGTTTTTTAATGGCTTACAAAATTAACGGTCTACAATGCATTAAAATTTCATGACTCAAAAAATCATATTTTTGGATGAAAATAACATGATCCAAGGTTTGATCCTGAGCAAACAACCATCCTGAAAACATCTATGTGGTCAAATTGAGTTTATAAAGCTTGAACCTATGATTTTCAATTCAATAGTTTCATATAATTTTGTACCTTCAATAACACCAAATATTAACCCTACACACACATTTGCTACCCTCATGGGTAAGGACCCCCCTAGTTAGAACACATGGGGAGGTTGTTTTGACCAAAATCTAACCTCATGGATGTATTCATCATGGTCAAAATAATAGGAATCGACTCTTGAATCATAGTTTTTGAACATAATTGTTTTAAGTTTGAAAATTTGATATATTGTATACGTTAGAAAACATGATCCCAAAGTCAGTTTCTACTAAACTTAATAATATAGATCACACTTGGAACATCTTCAGATATGAAAAAAATAAAAAAATACATTTTTCAGTAAGGGGTTCCTTTCCCACAAGGGTAGCAAACATTAGCAAGGGGAAACAGGGGAGAAGGTGCAACCATTACACGGTCCTACCACTTTTAAAAATAAAATTTAAATGTATTTTTTGGCAAATCTAAATGTACAAATGTGATATCCATGATAAAGAACCTAAAACCCGGCTCTCATAGCAAGTTTTTTCAATGTGTATAAAGGATATTATAATGTATATATCTTCAAAAATGTCAAACCATTGATTTTTAGCACATTATTTGTTGCACTTGCTTTTGAATACCCTAAGGTGAAATTTAAGGAAAAATGGAGGAGAAGGTGGTGTTGGGGAAGAAGGAAAGCTACAGAGGAAGAAAGATAGGGGGATCAGCTAAAGGGGTTTGGAAAAGAAGAGAGTTGGGTTGAGAGGTTAGAGAGGTGGTTTGGGGTTTGTTTGAGTAAATCTCAAATAATTAAATTCTAACTACCTGAGCTTAACCCTTTTAGAGGAAGGACACACCTCTAACAAAGAGTTCTCAAAGGAACCTTTTTCCAATTGCTTGAGCATCTCAAAATACAAGTGATAAAATGAGCTGCACACTTGGGGTGGGTCTTATATCAACCATGGTCTACCTAACTACCCTTAGTACATTGAGTTATTACATTCATGTCAGTCAATACCGAGCTGAATACAAAAGCTCAAAAAATACAAGAAATATCCAACATGTCATGCCATCTCATGTAGGTGCCCCTAGGCTAGCCGGCTGGACAAAAGTGAATTTAACATTATAAAATCCTATATAAACATAAAAAAAGTTTGTTATAAGAGCGGTTCTTAGGTTTTTGATCACGAAGGTCACATCTTAACGATTAGATTGTTAAAATGTAAACTGTAATATATATATATATATATATATTATTTAATATTATTATATTTTCTTTTATTATTTTCTTTTTCTAATCTTCTTTATTTTCTTTTTTAGCATCTAGTTCAATAGAAACTAGATATTTGATCCAATCAAGTTCCTGTTGGAACATGACTGTGCAAATAGCTATTGGACTGTAGTCCAACAACTATAATAAATGTTGTTGGACTATAGTCCAACAACTATAATAATAAATGTTGTTGGACTGTAGTCCAACAGCTATATTAAGAGACGTTGGAATCCAACGTCTCTTTTGGAGAGCTCAAAATGAGCTCTCCTCTCTCTTCCACTTTTTTGTATATATAGGGGTGAACCCCTTCAATGTAAACTACAATGCTTCTTAAGCATTTTGTTCATGAATAAAGTATTATTTATTTTTCAAGTGTTCTTCCTTTTATAACCTTTCAAGGGTCATGCTTGTAGTGTCTCAAATAGACACTTGTTGGTGAGTTATTTGTGCATTTGTTGAAGACCACCATTTCATTACATGGTATCAGAGCTACGAAATCCTTAGATCTTGAAGTGCTTTCACCTCGATTTTTGTGCCACATTTACAAAAGGTGTTTCATCACCTTGTGGCTCAAGAAGATTTGTTTGAAGAAAGGCGAACTTGTGCTACAAAAAAATTTGGTTTTGTATCCTCTCTTATTTCTTTGTCTACTCTTTTTCTTTTCTTTTTATTTTTCTCTCTCTCTCCTCCTATTTATTCCTCTCTTACCCTTGTAAAAGATGGATGACAATGATAAGATCACCATCATTCCAATGAAGCTAAATGATACTAACTATGTAATGTGGGCTTCGATTATGAAGCACCACATTTGGGGAAAAGGTTTATGGGGTATAGTGGATGGTTCTGATTTGGAACCTAAACTATCTCTTACCAAGAAAGAGGGTGATAAAGAGGTTCCTCTAACGGAAGAAGAGAAGAGTAAGGCGTTAGCCACTTATGAAAGAAATGGAAAGAATGGAGGATAGGGCATGCAAAAATTATGTCATGGCTCATCAATAGCATAGACATTAAAAAATGCTCTAGTCTAGCTAAGTTTGAGCATGCCGATAAGGCTTGGGAATACCTCAAAAACATGTATTCCCTTAAAGATATTGCACATGTATGCAATTTACAAGATAAAGTTCGGACAATGACTCGAAAAGATAAAACTATTCGAGAATATTATAATGAGTTGTCCGAACTTTGGGAAGAGTTGGCTCTTCTTGAGACCAAATGGCATTGTGCCGAAGATATCGAGCTTCGCCAAAAGCAACTCGATATGGAACATTTCTATCAATTTGTGAATGGTCTAAGGCCGAAGTTTGTTATAATATTCAGAAATTAGAATTGGATTTATGGCACAAAAGGCTTGGCCATCCTCATATGTCTAAAATTCAATATTTTCCAAGTTTGGAAAAAATTTGTAATTCTGAAAATTTTTCTTGTAAAGACTACATTCTTGGCAAAATGAAAAGGTTACCATTTCTTAGTAGAACTTTTGTTTCCTCACGACCACTTGAGTTAATACATTCGGATGTTTAAGGCCACGCACAAGTTATTTTCAAAGGTGGTTATACATATTATGTCATTTTTGTTGATGACTTTTCTAGACATACTTTGATTTATTTTCTTAAACATAAATCTGATGTCTTTGCTAACTTTCAAATATTTCATAAAATGGTTAAAAATAAGTTTCAAAATGATATTTCTGTTTTTCGCACTGATTCAGGGGGAGAATTTATGTCAAACGAATTCAAAAACTATCTCAATTTACATGGTATTACACATCAAAGATCATGTCCACACACTCCACAACAGAATGGCCTAGCCGAACGCAAACAACGGCACATTATGGAAACTACTAGGACATTGCTAATTGCAAATCAAGTTCCAAAAAGTTTTTGGGCTGAAGCGGTCCTAACTGCCACCTACCTCATTAATAGGATGTCATCTTCCTCATTAAAGAATACAACTCCAATAGAAAAGCTTGTTAATTTAACTCCAGATTATTCTAGATTAAGAGTCTTTGGATGCAAATGTTTTGTTTTCACCAACAGAAATGACAAACTCTCTCCTCGTGCAATCTCATGTGTCTTTTTAGGATATGCTGATAATAAAAAAGGCTACAGGTGTTTCGATTTTCAAAATGACAAATTATATGTGTCAAGAAATGTATCCTTTTTGGAAAAAGAAAGCTTCTTTGAATTTGAAAAATCCAAGGATGTCACTGAATACCCGTTTTTAATTGATCCAACTTCAAAATCCAATGAATGTGATGTTGGATGTGACCTTGACAATGATTAAAGTCCTATTGTTGTTGAAAATGATGATAATGAAGAGCAAATCCATAGAGATGTTAGTCTACAATATTCAAGACGTAGAGAGCAAAATCTTCCATGTGCATTACAAAAATACTTTGAAGTCTCACCTAGAAGAACATCTAGAATCTCTAAACCTCCAGAAAAATTTGTGTCTTATGAATCTTTTTCACCCACGTATAGGGCCGCCATTACATTAATACAATCATATGTTGAACCATCATCCTATTCTCAAGCAAAAAAATCATATAGAATGGATAGAAGCCATGAAAATAGAATTGGATGCACTAGAAAAGGCCAATACTTGGACGATACAAGATATCCCTCCGGGTAAGAAACCTATAGGTTGTAGGTGGGTATACAAAGTCAAAACCAAAAGTGATGGGACCCTGGAAAGATATAAGGCCCGTTTAGTAGTAAAAGGATATGCCCAAGAGTATGGCATCGATTATGAAGAAACATTTGCTCCTGTGGCCCGTATGACCATTGTTAGAACTTTAATAGCCTTGGCCTCCATTAGAACATGGCCTATCTTTCAATTAGATGTCAAAAATGCTTTTCTGAATGAGAATCTCGTTGAAGAAGTATACATGGAAGCCCCACCTGGTATTAGTATCCCTAAGGGTAAAGCTCTTTGTCTAAAAAAAACTCTTTATGGTCTTAAACAGGCTCCAAAAGCCTGGTATGACCGATTTAGTCATGTTATGCTTGATATTGGTTTTCAACCTTGTTTAACTGACACTGCTTTGTTTGTTAAGAAATCTGATGTAGGCATCATTATTCTTCTTCTCTATGTGGACGATATGATCATCATTGGAGGCGACAATCAGGGAGTTGCAAATATCAAATCTCTTCTTAAAACTCACTTTGAAATGACTGACTTAGGCTTATTAAGATATTTTTTAGGCATTGAAGTTGCTTATTCCCCTCGGGGGTATTTGATATCTCAATCTAAACTTGCTCTTGATATCGTTTCCAGGTCTAGAATTACAGATGATAAGAAAGTAGACACTCCAGAAGTTGTCAATATTAAAATGAAAATTGATGATGGAGAACTTATTGATGATCCTACTCCTTATAGACAGCTTGTTGGAGCTCTTTCTTATCTTTCCATTACTAGGCCAGATATAACTCATGCGGTTCATACAGTCAGTCAGTTTCAGCATGCTCCCACTTTCGTGCACATGAGAGCGATTTTGTGTATTATTAGATACTTAAAATCCTCTCTTTCACGAGGACTCTTCTTGTCTGCTTCATCTTCATTAAATTTAATTGCATATATTGATGCTGACTGGGGAGGTGATCCCAATAATAGACACTCAACTACTGGTTTTTGTGTGTTCCTAGGTGAAACCTTAATTTTGTGGAGGTGCAAGAAGGAGCAGAAAGTCTCTATTTCCTCCACCGAAGCTGAATACAGAGTCATGGCAACCACCACTATGGAGGTTGTTTGGCTCAGACGATTGCTAGCGGATATGAGAGCTAAAGCAACGCAAGCTTCAAAGATGTGCTGTGACAACAAAAGTGCGATCTACATTGCAAGCAACCGGACATTCCATGAGCGCACTAAACACATTGAGATGGACTGTCACTATGTCAAAGAGGAATACTTACATGGAACCATTGATCTGCCATATGTTACATCAGAATATCAATTAGCGGACTTCTTCACCAAGCCTCTCGCTGCTCCCAGATTTCACTTCCTCTTAGAGAAACTTTCGCTCATTGTACCGTAAGTTTGAAGGGGAGTGTTAAAATGTAAACTGTAATATATATATATATATATATATATATATATATATATATATATTATTTAATATTATTATATTTTCTTTTATTATTTTCTTTTTCTAATCTTCTTTATTTTCTTTTTTAGCATCTAGTTCAATAGAAACTAGATATTTGATCCAATCAAGTTCCTGTTGGAACTTGACTGTGCAAATAGCTGTTGGACTGTAGTCCAACAACTATAATAAATGTTGTTGGACTATAGTCCAATAGCTATAATAATAAATGTTGTTGGACTGTAGTCCAACAGCTATATTAAGAGACGTTGGAATCCAACGTCTCTTTTGGAGAGCTCAAAATGAGCTCTCCTCTCTCTTCCACTTTTTTGTATATATAGGGGTGAACCCCTTCAATGTAAACTACAATGCTTCTTAAGCATTTTGTTCATGAATAAAGTATTATTTATTTTTCAAGTATTCTTCCTTTTATACCCTTTCAAGGGTCATGCTTGTAGTGTCTCCAATAGACACTTGTTGGTGAGTTATTTGTGCATTTGTTGAAGACCACCATTTCATTACATAGATTTGCCAACAAACACATTTAAAATGATCTTTCAAAGTTGTTGCACTATGCAACAGTGGCACCTACCCCTTATCACAAACATTAAAATATATATATATATATATATATATATATATATATATATATATATAATAAAAACTATAAAATTTTCATGTTATTTGAACTATTTTGTCAATTAAACCCTTAGAGGCAATATCTAATGCAAAATGTCTCATAATGCATGTTTTTGTGAACTGACTTATTTAAGGAAAAAGGGTTGAGGGGATGGTGGCTCCTCTGCTAGGTCATCTTTTCTGGGGCCTTAACTTTTGTAACTCTAGGTGGTTGAATGCAATGTTGCTTCAGGATATTGCCAAGGACCAGCACAAATGAAAATCTCCACATCCATTAAATCCTTGGCACTTTTTTTTGGAGCTACCTCAGATGTAGGTCGCCTGTGTACATCATGTCTCCCTTATTATCCCAGACAGTGCAGCTTTCGTTAGGCTCATATGTCATGTGGTTCTTGTACTGTTGTGGACAGTGTGTGCCCTTCTCTATCCTTCATTCTTTGAGCTGGTGGATGGGTCAGTGGTTGGTGGTGATGGCTAGACTTCAGATGAGTCCAAGCATTCAATTCAAGGGCTCATGGCATTCCTGCCAAAAGAGGAGATTGGTGGTTTATGTGCTATGCCCTTTAAACTTTCGTAGGTGATCATTTTGCATTCACTGCCAGCTCCCTAAGCATCGTAAAAACCTGAATTTGACAATTTACTCTACTCGAAGTAGGCGGACCTTTTACGGTCTCCTTCATTAGCCTTGCTCGGTTCCTGGTTCCTCATTTTAACCTCCCCACTTCATTTTGCCTTGTGTGCTTCTTCGTCGGGCTTTCTCGTAGGTAAGGTTTGTGTTCATGCTTCTTCACTCTTGCCTCCTTGGTTTTTTGGTAGTCTTCTGTAATCATCCACAGTGTCTAAGCCTCTCCTCTCTGAGCCAGATTCATCACCTCATCCTCCGGCATCTTCCCTGCTAGAGCTGGCAACCATTTGCCTCCTCGACATTTCGGGTGCTGCATGTGTTGTGCACCCATCGTGCATGATGGGAAACGTTGTTTGCATGGCCTCTTTGCATTTTCCCCAAGTTCTCTCTCTCTCTCTCTCTCTCTCTCTCTCTTGCCGGTCCACACTCACTACAATAAATCTGTGGATTAGCGACGACCGCAATCCATCGCCAATCCATCGATGTAGAGCTTAACGTCGGATTAGCGACGGCTAACTTTCATCATAAATTTTTAATCGCTAATTAGCGACGAAATATATCTGTTATTACTTCCATCGCTAAATTGTGACGAATTAGTAAATGCTATGATTCATCGCAAGACCGTCGTTAATCTGCAGAGATTTGGGTTTGCGACAGATATGAATCCGTCGCTAATTATGTTGCTATTATAGCAACAGATTTGCAACGAATTAAAATTTATCGCACAACATTAGCTGATTTAGTTTTGCGATGGTTAAATATCTGCCCCTGATCCGTCACTAAATTGGAGGCCAATACTAATTAGCGACAGATAAAATCCGTCGCTAATTCATCATAAAAAATAAATAAAAAATAAAAAAATTTGTTTAAAATATAAATATCGAGAAAAAATTCTCGTGATACAATTTATATATCCTATGTATAAAAAATACATATACAAAGCAACTAAAACAATTTATCGATCCACTATAATCCTCGCCAAGTTCTAATTATTTACAAGTGAACATTTATAAAGAGTTTCTTTTGAAACAACAAAAAGGTACAATAAATTCAATATATGAATCTAATCATCGCCAAGATTCTGTGCGTCATCTTCTTCATTATCTTGATCTGCCCCTTCAGCTCCTCTACGCTGATTATCTCCAGCATCCAAGAAGAGAAAAGAAAGGTTAGTATTGATAAACAAAATATAATAAAATAAATTATATGCAATGCACTTAAGTTAAGACAATCAAAGTAACATGAGTGAATTATACATAGTCTAGCTAGTAATAAAGTGAAGGATATTAATGGAATTCAGATGTGTTCTAAGGCCGATAGGAAAAAAATCATAATGATTCAATCATGTAAATATGTATTCTAAGGTTGTCAAAAAACTCTAATAGTGATTCAATCATGCATATATGTGATCTAAGGTAGTGAAAAATCTTTTATAGTGATGGAATTATGCTTATATGTGTTCTAATGTAGTAAAAAAACTTTAATAGTGATGAAATCATGCATATATGTGTTATAAGGCAGTAAAAAACTTTCATAGTGATGAAATCATGCTCATATGTGATGAAATCATGCATATACTAGCTTAAAATCTAACGACATGAAACAAATGACATGAAACTTTCATACCTGACAGGCACCTGCAGACGAAGTTCCCCTGTCCCGAAAAAAGTTGCACAACTCATTACAGAGAACGTCAGAAATTGCTTCATGTAAATAGTCACGTATTGTGTCCTTAACAAGTTGGCAAACACTATCCCAAGAATTAGGCGGGTGAGTCGGATGCTTGGAGTTGATGCTGGCGGGAGAACTCTAAGAGCCATGACTGAAGGAGGCAACGACTGGTGGGGTGTTCATATTACTCCCAAACCCGAACACATGACCTTTTTTGAGTTCACCTGTTGTAGTCACCCACGTTGTAGGATCAAAAGGCGGATGCTGAGTGGAGTCATCGCCATATCGCTCTACCATCTGTTGCTCGTATGACTCCTACAAAGTAATGATTACTGTGTGGATTAATAATTAAGACTTATAATATTTATGATAACTTGTATATTACAGTGTTTATTAATACAATAAATATATACCGTTGTCGTTCTTGCCTTCTCCGATAAGAACTCTCCCATGGTCTTACGTTTATGTGTTTCAATAAACACATCCTTGTATGACACAATGCCTCCTTTTTCTGCTTCCTGCGAAGTTAAATGATAAAAAAATTATTTAACAGGTATGCAACAATACTTATAAATTTGACAATATATATATTGATGAGTTACCATTTTTTTTCAGATGGCTCCCAAAAGTCCTAGATTAACCTGTGTGTAGATGGGCATCGGGCATTGACGCTCGTTTTTGTGCAGCCTTCGCTGAGCGGTTTTAAAATTCATGCTCTGCCCACTTGTCGCACATTGCATCCCAAAAATCTGACATGATAGTAGGAGGGTCATGACCCTTCTACTGCAGTGGATCATCTATCTCGCCAGATGCTTTTCTTGCTGCAGTCTTCATATTGTGCAACATGTCTACAAATCGACTGACAACTACCTTCTGCCATACCTTCCTCGTGTCCTGCTCCTCCATCGTAGTCACGAAGCAATTCGAAACCTACAAATAATTTCAAAAAGTTAGTAGACATAATTATAACAAAAAATTAAATATGAAACACATTAACTATGAGAAACGATTGTATACCATGAATGAGGACCACAATCCGTCCAACACCTCATTCGAGTACTCTTTCCATTGAGCGACCGATCATGGTAGATGTTGAACTAGTGACTGCCTAATATCTCATATTACTTCTTGTGGGTCAAACCTCACGCTGCACATGAATTGATACACATATATTAACTACCAATATATAATATTTATAAGATAAGTATATGATAAGTGAAAATAAAATATCGATTATCGATATACACTATATGAATGAGTCATCGTGTATGAGACTAAGAAAACCCTATATCCGGCATTATCTCTAGACGTATACGAATAGCTGGTGTACGTGAGTCATGTGCAGACAAAACATCATCTATAGAAAAATGAGTTAGAAATTCACACAATGCGTATTTAAATTAATCAAGTATACAATTAGTTAAATGATATACCTATCGAAGCAGCCCATGAAGATGAAGGCTGAGATTGGTTACCACTGGGTGCTCGACCACTGTGACCTCCACGAACCATATTCTAACAAATAAAAAATGCCATGCAATACATTCAAACATTGCAATACCTTCAAATTATTCAAATTATTGCAATACATTTCAATACATTCAAATCATTCACATCAAATATTGCAATACATTAAAACATAAGATATGACATCACTTGCTAATCATGGATAACTTATCCTTAACTTGCAATACAATTAGATCAGTTACACAACTCTATATCTTCATGGATACATAATCAAATCGAAAATAACTTCATATAAGACATTCAAATATTGCAATACATTCAAATCATTCAAACATGTTATAATATATTCAAATCATAACTCTATACTTATCGAAGATACATAATCAAATAAAAAATAACTCCATGCAATACATTTAAACATTGCAATACCTTCAAATCATTGCAATACATTTTAATAC
The DNA here is from genome assembly GCF_984573655.1 of Nuphar pumila. Taxonomy (NCBI): domain Eukaryota; kingdom Viridiplantae; phylum Streptophyta; class Magnoliopsida; order Nymphaeales; family Nymphaeaceae; genus Nuphar; species Nuphar pumila. The sequence goes on from NC_143250.1 coordinate 135,306,742, forward strand.
ATTTAAATCATTCACATCAAATATTGCAATATATTAAAATATAAGATATGACATCATTTGCTAATCATGGATAACTTATCCTTAACTTGCAATACAATTGGATCAATTACACAACTCTATATCTTCATGGATATATAATCAAATCGAAAATAACTTTATGCAGGATATTCAAATATTGCAATACATTCAAATAGGTTACAATACATTCAAATCATAACTCTATACCTAAGATACATAATCAAATTGAAAATAACTTCATGCAATACATTCAAACATTGCAATATCTTCAAATCATTCAAATCAGTGCAATATATTTTAATACAGTCAAATCATTCACATCAAATATTGCAATACATTAAAACATAAGATATGACATTACTTGCTAATCATGAATAACTTATCCTTAACTTGCAATACATTTAGATCAGTTACACAACTCTATGTCTTCATAGATACATAATCAAATCGAAAATAACTTCATGCAAAACATTCAAATATTGTAATACATTCAAATCATTCAAACACGTTACAATATATTCAAATCATAACTCTATACCTATCGAAGATACATAATCAAATCGAAAACAACTTCATGCAATATATTCAAACATTGCAATACCTTCAAATCATTTCAATACATTCAAATCATTCACATCAAATATTGCAATATATTAAAACATAAGATATGACATCACTTGCTAATCATGGATAACTTATCCTTAACTTGCAATACAATTGGATCAGTTACACAACTCTATATCTTTATGGATACATAATCAAATCAAAAATAACTTCATGCAAGATATTAAAATATTGCAATACATTTAAATCATTCAAACACGTTACAATACATTCAAAGTATAACTCTATACCTATCGAAGATACATAATCAAATCGAAAATAACTTCATGAAATACATTCAAATATTGCAATACCTTCAAATCATTGTAATATATTTCAATACATTCAAATTATTCAAATTATTGCAATACATTTCAATACATTCAAATCATTCACATCAAATATTGCAATACATTAAAACATAAGATATGACATCACTTGTTAATCATGGATAACTTATCCTTAATTTGCAATACAATTGGATCAGTTACACAACTCTATATCTTCATAGATACATAATCAAATCGAAAATAACTTCATGCAAGACATTCAAATCTTGCAATACATTCAAATCATAACTCTATACATATTGAAGATACATAATCAAATCGAAAATAACTTCATGCAATACATTCAAACACATAGAGGTTTGTATTATAATATGTATTTCACTAGCTCGAGAATGTTTCCTCATCACTTGTTTGACTTTCATATTTTTCTTCTTCTTTCTCCTCCTCTTCGTCATCTTCTTCTTCTTCTTCATTGAGCGACCATCCACTTGGTATATCATTTAGATCACATTCTTTCATGCATGTGTCATCGGACAATGAAGATATGACATGCATACCATGTGCGACAACGTGACCATAAGAGAAGTCATACATATCAATTGATTGATAGTAATCACTCTCTTCAGTTAACTTGTCTTTATGTAACTGATCATACTCAGGGTATAGTTTAGACTTCACCTTGCAAACTGCCCACCATTCATTTCTATCTGACTTCCTTGTACTCGGATATGAAGTATAGTAAACTTGTTGAGCTTGCGAGACTAATATGAATGGTTCAAATGTTCCAAACCTTGATTTATGATTCACCTCCACAATGCCTAAGACTTTGTTGACTCTTGTTGCTCCGGGATCAAACCAATGACACTTGAATAAAATTACCCTATTATTTATGCCTAAGTAAGTCAACTCCATTATTTCTTCTATAACACCGTAGTAGTCATATTCATTTTCACCGTAGTTGCTACCCTTGACACACACACCACTATTCATCATTGACTTGTTTATACCGTAGTGTTTTGTATAGAATCGATAATCATTTACGATGTAGCCATTATAACATTGCACAACTTTGGTCGAACCATTTTAAAAATCATATATTCCTTAATCTTTAACATCACCATGGCGGACCTATAAGCATAAACAATGACTGTGATCACGACCAATTAAGTAATTTATTGTTGTTTACACGGAAAGAATGTATGTCATCGTCCTTACCAACTCTTTCAACCATACTACAAACTTATTTTCACGTTCTTTCTGTATTTCTGCATCAGTGAGATATAGAAGTTCTCTTCACAACTCCAGATCAAATCGTCTACACTTAACAAATACTTATATTACAGAACCATGTACGCATGTATAAAACTTAATATTACATATTAAGTATACTTACTTGATGTATGGGTGGATCGTTGAGCAATTAAAAAAGATATAGATTTATGTTGCGTCTTGCTCTCGATCTTCCAAGAGTCTTGACCGACAACTGCCAAAGGCATGCCCAAGTGGTTGAAATATCGATAGTTTGTCAGATACAGTAAATTGTTCTCCATCATCATTACGAGGTGAGCATGTGTAACGTGTTGGAATATGAGGTTCAAAGTACATAGATTAGAAATTTGAAATCTCTTCTAAAGTGTATGCCTTACAAATAGAGCCCTCTACTCTTGCTTTATTCTGAACCTTTTTTTTGAGGTCAAATATGCATCTGTCAACAATATATATCTCGGATTACAATAAATTTCTCAATAGCATTAAAGAAAAAAATATATATCTTTCAAATGGGTACATCCACCGATATTGCACAGGACCACCAACTCTTAGTTCATATGGCAAATGTATGATCACATGTTCTATATCATAAAAAAATGCTGACAGAAATATCTTTTCTAGCTGACAAATAGTAGTGATGACAGAATCCTTGAGATTCTTTACCTCAGATACTATGACTTTCGATGCGCACAATATTCTAAAAAATCTACTCAACTCGGATAATATCCCCCATATAGGTTTGGTTAACATATCATAGAGTGTTAGGGGTATCAACCATTGCATAATGACATGACAATCATGACTCTTTAACCCATATAATTGTCCCTCGTCTATCTTCACAGCCCGAGCAATGTTAAAGACATATCAATCTGGAAATCTCAATTGTCTCAACTATTGACATACCTGCTTTATTTGATCTGTTCCAAGCATGTACCTTGCCTTTGGTTTTAATACTTTGCCATTGTACTATTTGAGTTCCAATTCTGGTCTTTTATATATTACTTTTAAATTCATATGAACCTTCGGATTATCCTTCATTTTCCCTTTGACATTTATTACCGTATTGAACACATTATCAAATATATTTTTCTTCACATGCATCACATCGAAATTATGTTGTATCAATAAAGTCAGTCAATATGATAGTTTCCAAAATATAGACTTCTTTGTCCAATTGTGATCATTCCCAAATCCAAAGAAGGGCGTTGGGCTATGGGCTTCTGTCAGTCCATATGGAAAGTATCACAATCTTCTTAAAATCTCTATGTCAGACAACCTTATAGGTGGACCTTTTATTTCAGTTGTGTCTGCTCGAAACACATTCTTTTATCGTCGGAACGGATGGTCGCTGAGTAGAAATCAACGATGACAATCAAACCAGCACGGCTTCCTTTCATGCTTCAATCTAAAAGATTTTGTATCCTCCATGCAGTACGAACATGTCAACCGCTCATGTGTGCTCCAACCAGATAGCATATCATATGCAGGGAAGTCACTGATTGTTCATAGAATAAAAGCCTTCATATGAAGTTTTATTTTTTGTAGACATTGTACATGAGAACACCGTCATCCCACAATATTTTTAATTCATCAATCAATGGCCTTAAATATACATCAAGATTTTGGCCCGGAGAGGTCAGATCAGGGATCAATAGAGACAAGAAAAGTTTTTGACGCTTGATACACAAGCTTGGAGGAATGTTGTATGGGGTGACAAATACTGGCCAACACAAGTATGAAGTTGATCTACCCCCAAATAGATTAAATTCATTTGTACATAAATCGAGCTTAACATTTCTCACTTTCATTGTGAAGGTTTGATGAGTACAATCAAATTGCTTTCAAAATTCTGCGTCAACAAGATGCGTGATCTTGTCTTCATCATGTTGAACTTTATTTGCATGTCATCTCATATGTTTAGTTGTTCTCAAAGACATATACAATCGTTGCAATCTAGGGGTGAGAAGGAAGTAGTAGAGCGACTTGTATGACACTTCTTTTGATCTCGTTTTATCATTGTCTCTTGTCTTTGGCTTGAACCGAGGATACCCACATGACGGGCATGATCTGCTATTTTCTTAATCTTTAAAATACAATATGCAATGATTTAGACAAGCATCTATCTTTTGATACCCCATACCTAGAGTGTTGACCATAACCTTCGCATGATAAAAATTTTGTGGTAATTTCTCATCTTTGGGCAACATACTCATCATAATAGAGCACAGGCGGTCAAAACATGATTGACTCAAATTAAACTCGAACTTCAGATTCAGTAGTTGAAGAACTGCAGACAAGATAATGTGACTCTCACAACCATTCCAAAGTGGCTCATCAGCATCTCTAAGTAAATCATAAAATTTACTAGTTGTATTATTTGTTGATTCTTCCTCTACCCTAGTTGGTACATCAATATGATCCATAGCAGAACCCAGTTCTGGTCTTGCGACATCAAATATCAAATCCACATATAGATTATCGTGCACTACATTCACCTGTGCGTCAAAATTGTTCCAAAATTCTTCACCATGAAGCATCCAATTCTGATAACCACTAACAAAACCCTTCCTGTATAGGTGATGTCTAACGCCATGAGGTTCTACAAATCGATTGTTCTTACACATCATGCAGGGGAACCTAATGCGATCGGTGGGATCCACTGTACTGACACTTGCCGTTGCAAATTCAATAAAATTGTCAACACTATTCATATATTCAAACGACACCTCATTATCAATTATCCTACGATACATCCATTCACGATTTGCAATCATGTTATCCTATAATGTTACAGATATTATCATAACCAGTTAAAAGAGAATCCTAAGAATGCTATGATGAAGAAAATATCAAATTTATCATGCATTCATGGTAGATATAATAATTTGATATATCACACACACACACATATATATATATAATGTCATTCAATCACAAGAACTATGATACATGCATGGATAACTTAATATTTTCATGTACAAAACCATTCATTTGAAGCATGTTTGAAACATTGATAACTTATCATTTATTTTAATGTGTAAACTCATTCATAACACGATATATTTATTTGAAGCATGTTTTCATAATACAATTTCACATGGAAGTCATAATCAAATTGAAAGTAACTTCATGAAAGCATAAATGCAATCACATCAAACATTGCAATACACTCAAATCATTCATATCAAAATAATGTCAAAGATGTACCTGCAGCAAACACACTCCAATATCCTACTAACTATTACCATGACTAGCATGAAATTCAAACTCCGAAAACAAGAACACTTCTATTTTCATACATTAAAATCATGCTCAGCATGATCTTCAAACTCCATCAAAGCAGTCTTAGATATCCACAATTAAGTAAGTATGTGAACAGAAAAGTGTTGCATCCAAGAAATTAAATAACCTGTGATGCGCATGCATCACTTACTCACCACGGGTATTTACCTGATTTGCATTGGTTTTGTCACTTACTTACCACGGATCGTGGGGCACAAGCGGGATCCGTTGCGGAATCTGTAAGAGACACTATGTTAAAATGAAGTTTATTATCCGATGACAAGGGGGTGATGCCTCCTGTCAGAAATGAGCCTGGACAGGGTGACACAGCCCTCTGCTGAAAGCGAGACAGGCAGGGGTGCTGCCCCTGCCGACAGTAAGGTCAAGGCAGGGAGCGAAACCCCCTGTTAGAACATTCACATGAGGCAGAGGGTGAGACCCTCTGAAGGGAAGCATCGGGAGGCAAAGGCCGAGCCCCCTACCGGAAATCAATCATGAGGCAGGGGGTCTTGCCTTCTGTTGAGGCAAAATTTTCCAGCAGGGGGTTCCACCCCCTGCCGAGAAAACAGACAAGGGGCAGGGGGCTTCTTACTCTGTTGAAATTATCGAGGACAGGGGGCGAAGCCACCCCCTGCCAGGGAAAACAAAAGGGCAGGGGGCTTCTCCCCCTGTCGAAATTATTGAAGACGGAGGAGGCGAAGCCACCCCCTACCAGGGAAAACAAAAAGGTAGGGGGCTTCTTCCCATGTCGATCTTAACGAGGACAGGGGGCAGAGCCCCACTGTTGGAGAAGTCAAGAGGACAGGAGGCGAAGCCCCCTGACGGCATTCAAAAGGACAGAGGCGAAGCTCCTTGTCTTGCCGAAGATCGGGGCAAGGGGAGGGCCTGGCAGAGGCCATCGAGGCCTCTGCCAGCCCGCACTGACTACAGAGAGGTGGGGAGGGCCCGACAGAGGTTGTTGGGCCTTTGTTGGCCCTTTGGCAACCATAGGGGGAAGGGGGAGGCTTCAACAGAGGTTGGCGGCCCTTATTTTAAGGGAAAAAAGCAAGGGGGAAAGGGGGAGGGTTACCTGCAGGAGGCGCCGACGAGAGGTCATTGGTAGGGTCGTCGCGGGCTGGGGTCATCGGCTCACCGAAAAATGCAGAGGGGGAGCAATGAGAGAGAGAACAGAAGAGGGAACGAGAGGAGAACAAGAGAGGAGGTCGTTGGATGGGGCTCACCAAAAAACACAGAGGGGGAGCAATGGGAGAGGGAATGAGAGGGAAACGAGAAAGGAGGTGGTCGGGCGGCAGACGAGCGATGCGAGGTCGACAGATGGGCGGGCGACGGGAGGTTAACGGGTGACAGATGAAATAGAAAGGAAAAAGGGGCTCACATTAGGGTTTTACAGAGGAAATTAGCAACGAAACAATTTCATCTCTACTTCGTCACTACTTGGCGACGGAGTAGCGACGAAAATTTTTTGTCAATGATCCGTCGCTAAAGTGCGAAGGAACTTGAGACAAAATTTTTCTGTCGCTACTTCGTTTCCAAGTAGCGATGTAAGTTTTTTGTCGCTAATTACGCAAATATTAGTGACAGGTAGTTTTCTCTAGCTAATCCATCATAAATTGGCGATGGATTATTTTCGTCGTAAACGTTCGTCCCTAATTAAAGTTTTTCTTATAGTGACTCATATGGCAATTGTTTCTCTCATCCCTAAGGACACAACATCTTTGGACATCTCGAGATTCTGCCCTATCTCGATGTTGGAGGGGATCTACCATATTATCGTTAAGGTTTTGACTAATCGACTTTGTACTGTCACCCATCAGATTTACTCGAACTCTCAGTTTGCCTTCATCCCTCAAAGGCGGATTAATCATTCTTTTATTTTAGCCTCCAAAGTTCTGTATTCTTTGAATATCAGTGGCCAGCCATTTTTCTCTCTTAAGCTAGACTTCTAAAAGCTTTCGACTTAGTTCATTGGCCTTTTCTTTTTCACATGCTTGACAACCTTGGTTTTGGTCATCGCTTCTCTAGTTGGGTGCACGAACTGGTTACTAATGCTCACTCTCAAATTAAGATCAATGGGGTTAGAGGCCAGCAGTTCAAGCTCGGGCGCAGTATCCGATAAGGTTGCCCTCTTTCTCCTTTGCTTTTTAATGTTGTCATTGAAGGTCTTGTGGTCTTGTTGATGAGGGTTGTGGAGCATCGGCTTATTGATTCTCTCATAATCGCAGATTTTCCTTACCATATTCTTACTTACGTCGATGACTTGATCCTTTTCGATCGCGCCATCATTCAACAAATAATGTGATTCAAGTTAATCCTCTAATTTTTTCTTTCGTTGTTCGGGTTATCCCTGAACAACAGTAAATAGTGTTTGTCCATGTTTAATGTCCCTCCTTCTTTGCTTGCTATTGGGCAACAGATTTTGGGGTGTACCTCCTCGGAGCTTCCTATTTCCTACATGGGTCTCTCTCTTTAGCTATCATGTATCTCCTCTGCCACTTGGAATGCCACTCTCCAAAAGGTCCAATCTAAAATCTCCTCTTGGAAGACTTCCTACCTTTCCATCGTTGGGTACTTAACTCTCATCAGGCATGTTCTAACGTTTATCCCAAAATTCTTTATGTCCATGTTCGTGATGCCCATTGGAGTGCACAAAAAGCTCTCTCATTTACTGGCAAATTTTCTTTGGTCAGGGCTCAATCTCCAGAATAAGCGTTATCTGGTGGGTTGAAACTATTTGCCGCTTCTTAGGGGTCGGGCGGGCTTGGGGATATTTGACTCTCGAATGAGAAGTATCATCCTTGGCGTGAAGCAAAGCTGGCTCACGTACCAATCTGGCTCTCTGTGAGCTAACTGCCTCCTCGCTAAGTACGACTCCTTTGAGTCGCTCTACTTGGATTGTCACTCACACAGCAAACGCTACGCTTCTCCGTTGCATTAGTCTTGGATCAAAGTATGGTCGATTGTCATTTCTAAGGAGGGTGATCCTGATCCTCTAGCCCAGTTTCTTCGTCGAACCTATTGTGCCCAGCAGAGCTTTCTGCACCAAATCGTGTTACCTTTTCCTCCTTCCTCCTGGTGTCAATTGGATCCCTACAAGCCTTATCTCTCCTTCTTCCTAGTGTCGATTGGATCCCTACGAGTCTTATCTGGGCCTGGGGCCCTACTCCTCGTTCGCGGTTCCTCGCATGGCTAATTATGCATGATCGGGTTCAGACAGACTATCTCCTAAAACGTATCGGCTTTCATCTACCAAGTAGGTGTATTATGTGCAATATGACTGAAGAATCCGCTTATCGTCTGTTCTGGGCATGCCCCATCTTTGGGGATCTTTTCAAGCATACCTAGAATGAGTCTATCGTCAACGTGCGTCAGAAGTCTTTCGCTATTGATCTTTTGTGGGGCTTGCAACCTGTTTGCAAGTGAAACCGATGGCGGCTTATCTGGAGAACGTGGCTTCTCTCTTCCTGGTGGGTTGTCTGAATGACCCGCAAAAAATGTCATCTTTCGGGAATGCCCATTTGTTTTCAATAAACTGGCGCATTGTATTTTAGCAAACGTGCACACTATTTTACGGTTCTCGTTCCCTGACCTTCAGCGCTTTCTGTCGTCCTGAACACCTCTTGACCCGGGTTGAATCTTTCGTGTTTTTTGTTTACTTCTCCTGTATTTCTGGTTTTGTTCTTGCTCTTGGCCTTTCTGCTTTGATCTTTGAACTCAATGTTTGTTGACCCTTCTCTCTCTCTCTCTCTCTCTCTCTCTCTCTCTCTCTCTCTCTCTCTCTCTCTCTCCATGTTTGTCTCTTTTAATCTGCCAGCCAGTCCAATCGGACCCCACCCATTCTCTAACCCTTCCTTTTTTTGTCCTGAAACCAGTCTAGGTTTGCTTGACCGTCCCACCTGTTGATGGCTCATAAATATTAATTCATTTGTTGGGCTCCGCACTGAACACGTCGCTCATTGGTGTTGGTATTCATCTTTCTTCTCAGCAGATTTCTTACCTTGAGGATGGGCTCTTTGAAAGGTTCCTTACGGCCTCCACCCTGGTCACCAACGTGAGGGCACCGAAGTGGATTGCTAGAGGTCCTGCCACTAGTTCCTCTCCCTCACAGGCAGTGTTGTTCACAAAGGAGGGTGGTAATTGCTAGAAATTCTCAGCAATGAACACTGCATTGTGGAATACAAGAGGTTTGAACTGGCCCCAAAAGCAAGGCTTTATTAGCACCTGGATCTGACAGCATGAATTTGATTTTTGTTGGTTTACTTGAACCCAAGATCTCTGATCCCTTATTAACTGAATATGGCGGGATTGCCTGTGGTCATTTTTACCAGTGAGGGGGCATCGTGGAATCTTGGTGATGTGGAAATGTAGTTGAAACATGTCAATCTTCTCCGTCGACTTCTTTTTTTGAATCCGTTTTTTTCAATTCAACAATTCTGGATTCCCTTGTTATGCTGATATTCGTCTTTGACCCTTCTGGATTCAATATGGCAAGGTTCCGGGAATTTTGGCTGGAGCTTGGAGATGTCTACCTCAAGTCTTAATGTCCATCGTAGGTGACTTCTATTGTGTGATCAATGCGAAAGAGAGATAAACCTATCTCCAACATTTCTGCCTCTAAGCATTTTTATAGATTTTATTTGATAATAGGATTTGGTCGATATGCTTCTTTGTGGCGAATGCTACTCATGGCCAAACAAGTGCTCTTCCCCATGTATAAAGAGAACTGATCTCACCTTAGTGTCCAGTTCTCTCCTGCAATTAGCCCTATATCCATACCATGCCATCTCTTCCCGTTCCTTATCGGATCATGGCTCTGCCGTGCTGGTTTGGGACTCTAGCTTTTGTGTAGTTAGGCATTTCCACTTTGAGGCTTGGTGGCTGAGGGAGCCTAATTTTAAGTTGGCTACTGCATATAGGGATGGCAGTGGACCAGGGCTGGGGAGTTGGTCTCTACCCCCGCCCCGTCTAAAACTCCTGCCCTCCATCTCTGCACGGGTTTTGATTTTAACCTTCATCTATGCCTTCATCCCCGTGTCATAGCCTTCATCCCTCCCTAGTCCAAACGGGATGAGAGGGGGTCCAAACGGGATGAGAGGGGGGTCCCGTTTTCCCTCGGTCTATTGTCATCCCTAAAGAAGGATTGGAGACGGGGCGGGGCAAGGCGGGGATCAGAATGGGGCAGGTGAAAGCGTAAGTCCATTCCTGCCTCCATCTCTACACGGGTTTTGATTTTATCCTCCATCCATGCTTTATGTCCTCCATCCCTGGTTCAAACGGGGCAGGGTGGGGCCCTATTTCCCTCGGTCCACTGCCATCTCTAACTGCATCTTAGGGGTGGCAGTTTCTGACACGACCCGCCAACCCGCCTCTTAGGCGGGTTCGGGTTGGGCTTAAGCCAACCCGTTTAATAAACGGGACGACCCGCATAACCCGTTTATTAAACAGGTCGGGTTCGGGTTGGGGGTATGCCAGCCCGCCAACCCGGCTGACCCGTTTAATAAACGGGTTAGGCGGGTGGGTCAACCCACCAACCCGACCCGTCAACCCGCCAACCCGTCGACCCGCCAACCCGACCCGTCAACCCGCCAACCCGTCGACTCGCCAACCCGACCCGCCAACCCGACCCGTCAACCCATCAACCCGACCCGTCAACCTGACCCGCGAACCTGAGAACCCGTTTACCCAACCCAACCCATTTATTAAATGGGTTGGCGGGTCGTGTTGGGTTACCCGTTTATTAAAAGGGTCGGGTTTGTGTTTGCCACAGCCGACCCGTTTAATAAACGGGTCGGGTTCGGGCTGAGGTATGCTGACCCGCCAACCCGTCGGGTCGACCCGCCAACCCGCCAACCCGACACGATTGCCACCCCTACTGCATCTTGGTCCTCTGGTATTGTGGGCTGTTAGGCGGGTAATTGAATATGTGTGAAGTTAAAGCGACTTAAACAAAAGATCATGGTTTGGGTCAAATATAATAAGATTTCCAAATTCAAAGAGATTGAGCTAAGGTGGGGATCTCTAGGTTTTATGATTTTTTTTTTTCGGATTTTGCCAATCAGCTGATTGATCTTGATGCATCATCAAGGCGGGAGTCATTGACTTATAATATCAAAGAATGAGATGACAGCAAAGATCAAGAGCAATTTGGTTCAAATGTGGCAATTATAATACCAATTTTTTTCATCAAGACTTAGTGGGCAAGTTGGGGATTCAAATAAATTAAGTTTGGGCTTTGGCAAGGCTATCCCCTCTCCCCACTTCTTTTTGACATTGCAGCAGAAGGATTGGTTACCCAATTCAGATCTCGTTTCACATCAGACCTTATTTCCTTTCATGGGTTGAATTTATCTTTAATTCAATATGCAGATGACATTTTGGTGTTTGGGATTGCCTTGATAACCCAAATGTGCAAAATCTTCACCATTCTTCATGTTTTTTCTCTCCTATCAGGCATAACTATTAACGAAGCAAAGTGCACAATCACTCTTTTAACACTGAGGCTAAGATTACTGTTGCTGTGAGCACGCTATTTGGTTGCCCTGTTTGCCCGTCTATCGTCAACTTATCTTGGGCTCCCACTCTCTTTGAACAGGATTGGGGCAACTTCCTCGTGACCTATGCGGGATAGGTTGGTTCTAAACTCAGCACGCGGAAGGCTAAATTCCTCTTCATTGCTGGTAAGAAGGTATTTATAAAACATGTCCATTTGCAAATTCCTTCCTTTTATTTTTTATGCCAAAGCAAGTTGAACGTTACTTTTATTATTATTATTATTATTATTTATAACCCTAAGAAACGGCAACCGACACAAAGACCTGGCCGCGCTGGCTCAGCCTGCCATACCTATGGTCATAGTGCCGGCAGCATAAAACTCCGAGGCTAGGACCCCCGCCCTCAGGGCCTATGCTACGTGTTGGCTTGCGCAGATGGGCGATACCCATGAGAATCGAACTTTGACTACCCGTCTAAGCCAAGGCCCACCCCCACTAAGCCAACCCTCCTTGGGCAAGTTGAACTTGGTGAAAAGTTTTAGAGACTTCCTTTGGAGTAGAAAGAACGAGAAGAGACCAACTCCCATCTCTTGGAATTTGCTTACTCAATCGCTGGATCATGGAGGTCTTGGTATTATGCCAACATAACTAGGCATTGTTGGGAAACGGTGGTCAGCTTTGAATGCTCAACATGGCAGCATACACATTGTATCTTTATGGGGCCAAAGTATATGTTATCACCTGTCCCGCCTAATTGAGGGATAAGTATTGGTATGCCGGTTCACACATTTGGAAAAATTGGGTTACGGTGTGGAGACTTTTCCGTTCGAGATCAACACTCTGGGGTATGATGGATGTGTTCTGTGGATGGAGTTCTCGTCTTGGTTTCTTCTTTTTACTATTCTTTGAAACCATCGGGTATGGGCATTCTCCCCAACCAGTCACTGTGGGGCCCAAGCTCTTCTCCTCATTCCAAAGATTTTGCTTGGATCATCTTATTGGATGGATCTCCAACACAAAATAACCTCTAAAAATGGGCATTTATTTTTAGCAAGTTGTTTTGTGTCCTCTTATTGGATGGATCTGCTGAAGACTCTTTGCATCTGTTTTGGATCTGCAGCCCCTTCAAATTCCTCCTGTGTCCTCTTCCTCGAGGGACATCAACATTGGTTCATGTGGAAAAACAGAATTCACTTATCTTCAGAAATGAACACCCCCCCCCCCCCCTCCCCTTCTCAAGGTACCTAAGAGATCGTTATGGTTAAACATCTTTAATATGATTATTTTTTATTAGGGAGATTGTGATCTCTACTGGTGAAGGCCTTTGTTTGTTTTGGATCCCTATGTCATCCCATCTCTACTGGTTGAGCCCTCCTCAATCTAAACTTTGTCTATCTACTTCTCTTTAACATTAGTTCATTTTTCTTTCCCTAAAAAAAGTGATCATTTTAACCTAAAAATAGCATGCTTTCGCAAATGCCTACAATTATGTCAAAATTCTTTGCACACCCAAAAACACTAATTCCTCGCTTATTTATGACCTTACCCCTCACATGAAATATCTTGTTAATTTCTTTCAAACTAAAGAATATTCACATGTGATTTGCGCAGACCTACTACATTCACACAAATATCTTGTGATTCTCCTTCAAACTAGAGAAGATTATGTGATTTGTGTAGGTCTACCGACATTAATATGAGTATCTTGTGAATCTCTTTCAAGCAAGAGGAGATTCATATATAATTTGTGTAGATTTATGAAAATTTGCATGAATATCTTGAGAATCACCTTTAATATAGAGGAGATTCACATGTAATTTATGCAAACCTACATGTGTTCACATGAATATCTTGTGAATCTTAATCAAACTAGAAGAGATTGTGTGTAACTTGCATAAAGCTACCGATATTTGAAAAATATCTCACAAATCGAATGAGATTTGTAAGATATTTATATAAATGTTCATAGGTCTAGTCAAATTACATGTAAATTTTTTTTTAGTTTAAAGAAGATTTGTAAGATATTTATGTAAATGTTTATAGGTCTAGACAAATTACATGTAAATCTTTTTTAGTTTAAAGGAGATTTGTAAGATATTCATGTGAATGTCAGCATGCCCACACAAATTATGTGTGAATCTCTTCTAGTTCAAAGAAGATTCATAAGATATTTATATAAATAATTTTGTGTTTGCACAAATTATACTCAAATCTCCTCTAGTTTGAAGGAGATTTGCACGATATTCATGCAAATATTAGTAGGTCCATGTAAATTACACATGAATATTTTCTAGTTTGAAGGAGATTTGTAAAATATTTTATGCGAATGTAAGTTTGCACAAACTACACGTGAATCTCCTCTTGTTTGAAGAAGATTTGCAAGATATGCGTGCAAATGCTTGTAAGTTTATGCAAATTACATCTGAATCCGCTCTAGTTTAAAGAAGATGTATAGAATATTTTGTGCAAATGTTAGTAAGAATTCAAAATTTATGCAAAAATCTCCTCTAGTTTAAAGGTAATTCACAAGATATTAGAAATGTTCAAATTACACATGAATCTCCTCTAATTTGAAAGGGATTCACAAAGTATTTCATGTGAGAGATAAAATGGTCCTAAATAAGTTGAGAATAGCCAATTTTTGACATATTTGTAGACATTTGCAAAAAATGCACCATTTTTTTAGGACAAAAAGGTTATTTTTGGAAAAAACACTAAAGATATATATTGTTTGGTAGAAAACAAGTTTTGAATTACATAATCACGATGTGCATAAGGCACGATGGTTCTTTAGGAGTTCAAAATCAACAATGTATCAAATTTTTGTACTTCAAAAATCTATATATTTGTGTGTGTGTGTGAGCGCGCTTTATGGGGGTGTGTAAATATTTGGTACTAATAAAGTAATGGAACTATTGAGCTAACAATTATAGGTGTAAGTTTCAGATAGGATCCGACCAAAGATGTGTTTTCATCATGGTTTGTTTGCTGAGGATCAAAACTCATTTTTCTGATATAAGAAATGTCTTTTTTTGTCATGAAAATTTGGTATATTATGAGAGATTTAGTTTTGAAGCCCTTGAGCAATCTGCTCATGTGTCATAATCACATGATTCAAAACCCACTTTTAATTAATAAGCCATGTATATCACATTTGTAAGGTCTGATCTATAAAAAAAATCGATCAAAAATATGAAAAAAGGGTGGTTTCTATTCAATTGTTTGGTACTTTTGTTAAAACCAAATATTTACTAGAGAGAGAGAGAGTACATGGCCAACTGCTTGTAAATAAACAAAATTTATGAATTGCATTCAGTAGACTCGCCATAAAATCTGAAAAATTCATTAATGGACTTAAAGTGGTAGAGCCTGCCCAACTCTAGAACCGAATCCGCCGTTTTAACTTTCAAATCTATCAATTTCGGAAACTCAACCCATTGGCAATACCAAATTTATAGCACAACGTTACGGGTGTGTGCGAGTGTAAATGAGCTCTGGAGAGAGAGAGAGAGAGAGAGAGAGAGAGAGAGAGAGAGAGAGAGAGAGAGATTCCATGTATGCATGTGCGCCTGTTACTTTCTTGAAGTCTACTGCTTTAATCAACAAAGAAATGACAAGAGTTCCCAGTTTATGTGGGACCCCCTACTTATGTCTTTTTGACTAATTGTGGGGCCTACTACTACTTGCACATGTCTCGATTGTGGCCCCTGGATCCATGGTTAAACTAAGATCTCCAACCTCAGCTGGACCCACCCGCACCTGTATTGGATCGATGCTGTGGGTCCCACAAATCAATTTGACAAGGCCTC